>NW_027121088.1:0-600000 GCF_030686945.1 Centruroides vittatus
TAAAAAAAAACTGACAAAAGTATTGCCGCTTTGCATTGTAACTATGTCACGATAAATTTTGGTCGTTGTCATTGTTTGCCTGTCTGTTGAATTATCTGCAATTTACACATTTACAAACACAAGAATGTCTTTTCGCATTATAACTTTTCAAAAACAACAATTTTTATCGTGGATATTTTCATTCACATCAGAGATATGATGTAAAATTAATTATTTAAATCTATCAAAGAGAGTATACTTTTAATTATTTAATTGCAAAATGATATTGTCTTTCTAATTTATGACTTGGAATCAAAATATGTGATAATATTCTATTCCCAGATCAAATGAAAGCAATTATTTCTAAACGTAGTATCATTAATATAAGCAATAATAGTTCAAATATTCTGTGTGAAACGAATCTATCAATTTTAAAAACTAAACAAGGAACAACTTCATAAATAAATAGTATGAAGTGAACTTACATAAAATAAATATGTTTCTTTCTCTTACTTTAAATTGTGTTTTCTTATTTACTTTATTTATTCAGCACAATGGAGTGCAATTGATTCGCTTTTTACAGTTTTATGCATAAGAGAAAAAGAATTAAAGGCTGACTGAAAAGAGATAAAAGAACCCGAAACGCCCATCAATGAATAAATAAAGAATGTAATAAGCTCTTTGTGTCCTATCAATTGCACTCCACTGTGCTGAATAAATAAATATAAAAATATATATGTAGATTTTGGTATTAATATAACAATGTTGTATTTATCAGATTTGTATTACTCAATTTTCAAATGATAAAAAATTGAAAAATAATTAAATTAACTTAAAACTCACAACAGAAAATTCATCAGAAATTTTGGAACATGAGTCAATATTATCAACGACTTTTTCCGGCTTAAACAACTTCTTCGTCGTTTGTAGGTCTTTCTTTATTTTGTTTGTTAATCTTTCTGAAAAATATAATATGGTACGTTTAGTGTGTATGCTGCCTTCTTTTTTGTGTAAAAAATATAAAGCGGCCATTAACTATAAATTATACAAAAACGATCACGCTTCTGAAACATACAGTTACATTATCCGTCTGCAGTGAACACAAGATATAAATGATTTCGAATACTAATCAGCAATTCAAGAATGACAAAGTGCACAGAGTGATAGAATGTGTGACAAAATTAGAATTTTAATTAAACAGATACAACAAACATTAAAGTACTTTTCATTCAAAAAAGAAACTTCTGCTTAAGTAAAATAAATTCTAAAGTATTCTTCCACTCTAATTTCATTATCAATGCAAGAAACATTAATTACCAAATTTTAATGTTAATACTAACAAACTTATCTAATTTTATGTTAAAATTTTTATACAGACGATTCGAAAACTTTTCTTACTGTTTAATTATAAGAGAAATTGAAAGACGTTGTATTATAAAAGCAATAACTTATCATCGTACCAATTTCATCAGCATTTTCGTTCATGATTTCGTCAATCGTTTTTGTACAATATCTTGATGTAGCCCCCAATTCACTATCACGAGTTTCTGATGAATAGTCGTCTAGAAGGCTTGTTTCATCCTCTTTGTAATTGACTTCTCTTATTGAAGAAAACTTTTTTACTATCATAAATTTTTTGAATAAATGACGACGTTCGATATTTGTATTGACAATTGATGCTGACGTCGAAGAAACACTTTCATGCGAATTTTCGGCAGAACTCTGAAAAAAAGTTTTAAATACATTTATTAAATATTAAATTTGATTAATAATATTCGACAGTTATATTTTTAGTAATTGCTAAACGAATTTAATAACGCGATGACAGGCAGCTTCAAAAAGTGGTTGTAATTGACAATTGGAAAAATATTGCTCAAATTGTGCTTTATTGTACATTAACGCAGAGTGATAATGAAAACATTAAGACTTCATTGACAATAATATGGAGGGAGTGCAAATATAGTTATGCAGTTGAAAATCTGAGAAATACAAATGTTTGTTGTTCATTATTATTATTATTCTTACAATCTTAGTTCGTATTCCTTATTTGTGATTTAATTTGTACATAAAAATACAAGGTAGTTCTAATTAAAGTTGCCCTACTCAGACCTGTCTAGATCCCGTTCTTATGAACGTATTTTGATGAAACTTGGTATATATGTTATATGGACACAGGGAAAAAAATGCAAAAGAATTTAGTTTGAATTTTTACCACTAAATGAAAAAATTGCGCATAGAGAACAAGAAATACAAAATGAAAACACACAAAAGATTTTTATTCACAACATTTGTTTACTGTGCAATCCATTTGCATCAATCACGTGTTCAAAACGTCTTAAAGCATTGTTAAGCGTTTTGAACATGTGATGAATTGCACATTGAACAAATGTTGTGAATAAAAATCTTCTGCTTGTTTCCAGTTTGTTTTTACTGTTCTTCATGCGCCATTTTTTCAACTAGTTGTAAAAATTCGAACTAAATTTTTTTTTTTTTTTGCATTTTTCTTTTCTCCGTGGTCTATATACCACATATACGAAGTTTCATCAAAATACTTTCAGGAGAATGGGCTCTAGACAGGTCTGAGTTGGGCAACTTTAATTATAACTGGCATGTATATGTTTTTTCTTCCTATTTTCTTCCTGTATGTTTTTCGATAGTAACATATACCTACTTTTGCACCCCAGGTGTATATTAACTGAACTGCAATCTTAAAATTGTAACTATACTTTTGCACTGTCGTTGGTCTGGCTGTTTGACTGTTCTTCGCTAATCTCGGGAACGGAGTTAGATAGATGAAAACCGAGACCACCCTAAGAGAACCTTAGAGAACCAAAGTGTCTATTAACTATATACGGGGTCTGGGCTAGACCGAGAGTTGTGTCATTTTTTTAAATTAAAAAAAACTGACAAAAGTATTGCCGCTTTGCATTGTAACTATGTCACGATGAATTTTGGTCGTTGTCATTGTTTGCCTGTCGTTGAATTATCTGCAATCTGTACACATTTATAAACACAAGAATGTCGTTTCGCATTATAACTTTTCAAAAACAACAATTTTTATCGTGGATATTTTCATTCAAATCGGAGATATGACGTAAAATTAATTATTTAAATCCATCAAAGAGATACTTTTAATTATTTAATTGCAAAATAATATTGTCTTTCTAATTTATGACTTGGAATCAAAATATGTTAATATTCTATTCCCAGATCATATGAAAGCAATTATTTCTAAACGTAGTATCAGTATATTTTATATTTACCTAAAACGTAGTATCATTAATATAAGCAATAATACTTCAAATATTCTGTGTGAAACGAATCTATCAATTTTAAAAACTAAACAAGGAACAACTTCATAAATAAATAGTATGAAGTGAACTTACATAAAATAAATATGTTTCTTTCTCTTATTTTAAACTGTGTCTTCTTATATGCTTTATTTATTCAGCACAATGGATTGCAATTGATTGGGCACAAGGCGTTTACTACATACTTTATTTATTCATTGATACCTGTTTTGGGTGTTATGTATAATAAAAAAGGAATTAAAAACTGAATGAACCGGGGTAGAAGAACCCAAAACGCGTATCAATGAATAAATAAAGTATGTAATGAACACCTTGTGTCCTATCAATTGCACTTCATTGTGCTGAATAAATAAATATATATGTATATTTTGGTATTAATATAACAATGTTGTATTTATCAGGTTTGTAGTACTCAACTTTCAAATGATAAAAAAATTAAAAAATAATTAAATTAACTTTAAACTTACGACAGAAAATTCATTAGAAATTACGGAATATGTTTCCGTAGTCACACTTTTTTTGATTATTGATTCGTTGTCTTCAAGAATTTCTGTTACTGACTTTTTCTTATAAATTTTAGACATTTGTCTCAGTTCAATCCTTGATACTTTACTTTTATTATCTTTTTCAACGTTTAATTCAGCCACTAAAATATGAAAATTTACAATAAAAATTACATATCTTTATTATAAAGTTTTATATAATAAAAACGCAATCCGTGTTTTAGTCTGTAACAACCTCTTAAATCAAAATTAGTAGTTTTATTTTTTTTAACTCTTTCCGCCCTGTGGGCACTAAGAGGGCCTCTTTTAGTAGGCCCATTATGGGTTCGGCCAGGCCCACAATGGGGCGACCGGGTGGTGAGGGACGGGGCCTGACATATCCGAACGGTCCACCCCCGAAAAATTACTGGGGATTATTCGACCCGTTCGGATTCGATCCCGGGTCCCCCAGAGCAGTAGGCTGCCACCTTTAACGCTCGGACATCCGGCCGTCAAAATTAGTAGTTTAATCATTATTAAGCTTGAAATCAAAACCTAGTTTTGTATAACATCAAAAAGGCAGAAATAACGTGAATAAATTCAGTAAATAAGTAGTCAAATATTTGAAAGAGTTTGCTGCTATTGAATACATTCATTACCTTATTATTTCTATATAATTATGCATTGTGTGCGTAACTATGTATAACCATGAGGGTAAATGTTGTTAGGTATCAAGACTTACAGTATGACATTGGTCACTGACTACTAATGTTAAAATATTGAAAAAAATTAAAACATTTCGAGTATAAATAGTCTCTTGATAGTCGAATTGAAAGACTAATTCTATGGATATTTTAGTATTTTAATTAAATAAGAAACAAAATCAAAGATCTGACTGCAGGGTCAATGATAGATATATTAGCAACCGAAGACAGGATGATTGATCGAAGATCCTACAATTTTTAAACAGTGCTTTGATTTACTATATTTTTTTGAAATTTGCTTTTAATTATTTGGATAGATTTTTCTAAACTTTATCAGAGAGACAGCGGAAACAATTTTATTACACAGATTATGGCTCTGCTGTGAATAAAGGCCCGAGCATAGGTTTCAATAATACACAGTGTATCTATCCTCTGTGTCAATGATCTTGTCGGAAGTTACGTGACTGTATATGCAGATATGTGAATACTAATATACTTGAGTATCAAAAGTACTCAGCATAATAAATAAACAGAAACAAAACATCTTATTTGTTGCCGAGAAATATATATAATTGAAAAAACAAACGTTTTCAGCTCGATTAACAGGCCATCTTCAGGTCGAAAACAAAAATGAAACAGATACGTTCCATGAATAGAATACAAAAATTTAAATCAAAAAATTTAAAACAAAAATTTTAAAAATTTTTACAAGAGAAAACGGAAGAACGTATAAAATTAAACAAAATAAAATAACAAATCTTCAAAAGTATTAATTCTAGTCAGAGTTTTTAGTAAATTTTTTAACCACGAACTTCCACGCTGACGGCAGGCTCTCGGCATCTCTTGCATTTAAACAGCCTTCTTGTAGCCTATATCTATATATTTCAATCTTCTTCGCCGTCATTGATAAAGTTGGAGAAGACAAAAGTTTGATAATTGTTGCCTCGTTCCACTTCAGTTCAGAACCTTGAGCTTGCGCCATTTGTGACAAAATTGTAGTATTAGACCCTTTTGTTTCGTTATATCTATGCTCCCTTAGTCTTACGCCCAAGTTTCTAGTAAAACTCTGAACAGAATTAATACTTTTGAAGATTTAAGTTTTTTTCTTTTTTTTTTTTTTTGCATTTCTATACGTTTCACAGTTCCTCCAATTCAAAAAGTGTAAAAATGTTGGGGAAAGTCGTTTTCCATCGCTCACTGTACTTTTTCTCCATTATATACAACAGCGAAAAAGTAAAAATAATTACAATAATTAAAAAATAACGTATCTTTACCAATTAAAGGCATCGGGGATTTGATTAGTAGAGTAATTTTTACAAATAAGTGTCATAAATGGCAGGCTTCAATTTCTTAAATTATGCCACGAAAATCAGCATTGAAGTATTGTTTTGATTTCAATTAAGGACTTTCCATAACACAACTAATGTGAGTAAACACAAAATAAGATAATTTAACTTACTTTTACAACTCTTTGTCTCAAAATTAATTCGCTCTTCAAAAATTTGCCTCCGACAATATTCGCTTCGAATAAACAACTCGTTTCTACGATTGTTAAAATTGTATTGTTAAGAGTTATTGTGAATATTAGGGCGCCTTTTGTAGGGAAAATAGAAGATGGCATTTTGGTTGGAATGCTCGTAGCGGGAGGATAGGCGTAAACGTTTTCGGGTTTTTTGGCGGAAAGACTCTTGGCAACTCATACTGTGCTTTTATCTGACTGTATATTTTCAATTTAAACAAGATTTCGACGTGTCTAGTTTCGGTCGAGAACCCGTAACGTAGTGTTACAGCTAGGGATTGCAATCCAGCAGTGTTTTGAATCCAGCTGGATTTTTGCTGGATTGAAATCATTCCAGCTGGATCCAGCGCGGATCCAGCGGATCCAGCGTGGATGTATTTTTGGTGCAATAAAATGTTATCTATCTATCTATCTATCCTGCAATTTATGTTTTTTTTAATGAAATAAAACATTTAAAAAAATACTTTAAAAGCTTTTATTATTTAGACTGGTCACTATAAATCAGTAAAACTTCTTACACACTTAGGTAGTAAAATTAACTTTGGTTCGGTTTAACATTTGAGATAGAAATAATTAACTTTAAATGTTTAGTTTACATTATAATTATAATCTAAGTTAAATAATAGCAAAGGTAATTCTACTGATTAATTTATATTAATATATTATAATAATGTAAGGACGGATAATCAGTGGCTAAGTGGCTATCAGTCTTACCAGTTTTCATATATAGGCTCTACATATTAGTCTGTAGTTATTTACAGGTATATAAAACTATGTACTGAAGTAGAATAAGTTAAATAAACTACACCTTTATCAATCCAGCAAAATTTAATAAAATAATAACGTTTTCAATCGTTTTTAACGATCTTCCTCGGTTACAAAAAAAATACAACATTAAATATAGAACATAAAATGTGTTCGGAATAAATATGAAAATTAACGGAAAACGCCCAAACGGACAAAATATAGATAAATAAACAAAATAAATAGCGGAAAAAATATATACAGGGTGTTTTTTTTTAACTGACGGTACTCAGAAACATCTGTAGAGCAATCTAGCAGCCGGACTGTCGCCAAATTTGGGAGAGTGACTAAGGACGACATGGAAAAGAGATTCCGCGAAGAAAAAAGTAGTACCTAAATTCGCCGGTAGAGGAGGATTTGGCGCTGTTGTAGCGAAAAAGCTACCAGCACTTCACTGAAGAAAGGGTCATCAGTCGCTTTTTTCCACTTGCATGGCCGCCTCGCTCCCCGGATCTAACCCCATGTTACTTTTTCCTGTGGGGTTACTTAAAGTCCAAGGTATATCTTAGTAGTGTCCCAAACTTGATGACTTTGAAGGACAACATTTCTCGAACTGTGATGAACATTCCTGCGGACGATGTTACGTTCGGCCATAGAGAACACGGTGTTCAGGATGCAATGAGTTGTCCAGCAGGACGGTGATCACATTGAAGAAGGGAGAAGGTTATTTGCTGATTAATTAAACTTTCGTTATTACACTGAAGCCTCTGTCTGATTATTCATTCGTGTGTTTGTTAATTGCAGCTGGATTTTATGCAGATTCTTAGCTGTTTTGCTACAACAGCGCCAAATCCACCCCTACCGAAAAATTTGGGTACTACTTTTTTCTTCGCGGAATCTCTTTCCCATGTCGTCCTTAGTCACTCTCCCAATTTTGGCGACAGTTCGGCTGTTAGATTGCTCTACAGATGTCTCTGAGTACCGTCAGTTTTAAAAAAAACACTCTGTAGCCTATATAAGATCCAATGAAACCAGCATTGTCCGTTAATAACATTAATTAATGTAAAAGGATCTCCACATGGTAGACAATGAGTCCGCATCTCTATGGTTTATACAACCAGTTGTCATGTGCGCCTTGCAGATTTCCAATCTCTCAAGATGTTTGACCGTTTGCCTATTCGTCGTCGTTTTTATAATTGTCGCTTGATCCCATTAGACGTTAACATCCTTCTGTCTTGCGTATGATGCCAGCGCAGTGTTGTCAAGGTTCTTACTGATTGTATATTTGTGCTCTTGGGCCTTTGTTTTAAACTGCGCATCGTTGCACCCACATAAACAAGCTTGGAATTGAAACGTTGGTTGTGTAAAGGCACCGAATATATACCTGTTGTTGAATTCCCATCCTCTTTCTTTTTATCGTTTCTTAAAAGTTTGAAAACAGTAGGATTACGTCGGTATACAATACGAAAATTATTAGACCTGCAGTACATTTATGTATCTTGTTTAAAAATGGAATGTAATTAAGCACTACTCTTTTTACATTTATTCCAAGCACATTTTATGTTCTATAGTTAATGTATTTTTTTGTAACTGAGGAAGATCGTTAAAAGCGATTGAGTACGTTATTATTTTATTAAATTTTGCTGGATTGATTAAAGTATAGTTTATTTATAAGTAATTTAATTATTAGTGTTAGTAAAGTAGTGAGTAAGTAATTAGTAGCAGTCTAGTAGTTAGCAAAGCGGCAACGCGACGACGTAGACTTTTTCGCAATTATTTAACAAGTTAATTGAGTATTTGCGGATCCGCAGCGCTGGATCCAGCACCTGGTGCTGGATCCAGCAGGCCGAAGAATGCGCTGGATCCAGCTGGATTGCTGGATGAGGGATCCAGCAATTGCAATCCCTAGTTACAGCAGTTAATATATCATTGGAAAACTACGCGGCACGCGATTAGATAAATGGACACCTTGCGAAAACTATTTTATACCAAAAGTTTACTTATTATTCATAATTATAATAATTTGTTTACGTCTCGAGAGATCATCGCGTCTCTCCAAACGCGATTCTTTACGTATTGCAAGAGGTATTGATTGCACTCATATTTCAATGAAGGCGTTTCCAGCTGTTAAATATAATGAGAATTCGTTTGTAAATAGAAGAGGAATTCAATAAACTAAACCAATCTGAGCAAAATAATTCAAAATCAGTCTATAAATACCTTTTCGGCTACTGGGATTCGCTTTCATTTAGCAAGCGTTTTCAACCAAGTCTAATAGACCAGGGGTGGCCAACTTTTGTGTACGTGAGATCTACTTTTTATCTTAAAAATATGTCGCGATCGACTTGTTGTCATAGGCATAGTCTAAATGGGGAGGGAAGGTGTGAAATACATACTATGTTTATACACTGTGTTTCAGTACGAGGTGCACTCCCGCGTGCTATGGGTAGATAAGCAAAATATATGTTCAAAACTATTTTTTATTTTTTAAATCACTTATTAATCTTTCTAGGTATAGGCTCATAAAGAAAATAAATTTATAGACCCAACTTTTGATATTTGCAGCTATGAGTTCTTTCCGTACAGGCGGTACCTAAAAAATTCGATTTTTCGACACTTTTTCAAGATAGATTTTTAGTAACTTAAAATGTAATTTAATTTTGTTATTAATTGCAATGTAAAATTTGTGGTACTATTTGTTCGTAAATATGAAAAAGTTGTTATAAAAATGCATAGTATGGCTGATAATTTGATTTTAAGATTTCACTTTAGCGATTTTTTTGGGGGGCCAGGAAAATTTATCATGGAAAAATGATATAAAGGTTCAGACTTATTTTTTGCTAATCTATCAATAGTTGGTGGGAGTGTACCTCGTACTAAAACACCCTGTATATCTACCTACGTAAAAATCAACATAATTATTTAACGGTTCAAAAAACTCACGTCTAGAGGAATTAAAACATCATGAGTAATTATTAACAATATTTATTAATTCAAATTAGCTACAGATAAAGACAGATTTAGAATTTCTTCTATTATCTTAACATTAATGGAAAGACTGAGTTTGCACGTCTCTAACCAAGGAGTCATAATTAGGTGTATATCCTGACGAAGATAATAACAATGAGTCTTCAATGTAGGAACAGAGTCGGTAGATTAACTGGTCTTTCGACTACCTATCTTCGCTAGTAGCTAAAATCAACTAGAGACAAATGTTACCACCAGGGGCACTGCAATCACTACAAGAGCGCTAGATCGAATCGCAGTGAGGTCGAAAATTTTTTTTTATTGAAAGTTATATAACCTTCGAGTTTGATTTCATAATTTTCTATGAATTTTATTATAAGAATGAAAAGGTTTTTATTTAAACCCAAAACCAGGTTTATGGATAAATAAATGACACTTAATAAAACATTAAACACCTTCCATCGCTGAGAAATGTTTATTTAATAAAGATTGATATTCAGTTAAATAAATGACAAGGAACAAAACTGACATAATAGTACAATTATTAAATTGTGCTATTATGCCAATTTATTATACGTTAAAAATTTATTATACATACAAACAAATTATATTACACATAATTATAATTATAATAATAATTATAATTATTTGCGCTATTAAAATTTACTTTAAGTGAGAAATTTTTCCATGTTTTTTACTTTCAATTGATGAAATAAATAATTGATTAATCGTTCGCGTGAAAAAATGCAATCGACAGGTAACAAAAAAGTGCAAAAATCTGGAGGTCAAGTAGGACTTGTGACCAGCATTGTGGCATTCTATCATCAATGTAACAGAACACTGATTTAATATAATATCCATTATTAAAAAATAAACATTCATGTTTGGGTTTGTTAATTGTTCACATACTTCGCTTTCTGCCCAGTACATCAATTGGCAAAGCTTATAGCTTGGATATAACAAACCTCCTCGAGATTTGATGAATGTAAATGTCTTCTCTGGTGCAGCATCTTCAGGTTTTGCTGTTAATATATTTTTGCATTCTTCACAACCAAGTGATGGCAGCAGATGACGAACAATGTAACCTCCTAAATAATGTAAAATAAACTTAAATGTTTCTGGTGCACAATAATCGTGATCTAATAATTCATTATCAGTAGGATCTCCACAGGGCAGGCTTGGATTACAAAGCAAATTTTGTAAATGTTCTTCCAATTGTTCTTGAACTTCCTTAAATGGTTTTTTATAACTCTGAAGAAGATTTTTTAAAGTAACAAGGGAAGATCCAGGATCAGTTTGAACTGATGCTCGTTTGGGAGGACGAACCAAACTGTACACAGTCATCAGTCTATACAGGTATAAGAACTGTACTGTTGTGGGATGAGAATTGCTTCCACTTCCTTGTCTTATCATTCCAAAGAAACGCTAATTGAAAAGAAAACATAAGTTAAGAGTTTAATACAAGATTATATAATCATTACACTAAGTCAGTTTTACCTCTAATGGGTCCTGATTAAAGTGAGCTGTCAAGATATTGTGAGATCTGGAAATCCCCTTGAACGTAAAGTTTTAATAAATTATATCCGAATTAATAATTACCCCTTTCTTAATACTGGATATAATCCGAATATAATACGACTTATAATAAAATTGTTCCCTATAGTGAATGGAAAATTTTCCTATGATAAACATTCCTGCCTAAAAACGGTCCTGGACGAGAAAATATGCGTCCCCGGCCGTATAACTGTCAACTATCCATTGTTCTTACGCTGAGTACAGATCATCTTGCAACTTAAGTTTATAGTTAGCGCCCGAATTCGCCGTATTGTTTCCAATCCCGGGAACACCTATGGCCTAAGCACATGCACGTGACCAACTTTCCCAGCAAAAAGCTATATAAGATGCTTCCTTCCCCTCTCAGGGGAGTCAATCATCGATTTAGATCGAGTCGCGATCTTACCCTTTGTGTCTACGGAATATATTTGACTTTTGTGCCTCAAGTGCCACCGACCCTTCCCTAAAAAGGAATATTCGATCATCGTGACGAACAGCATATTTGAATTACTGATTGTCCAAGAGGTATGGAACCCATTTATGTGAGCTCTCTCTCTCTCTTCGCGTGGTAGGGATATATAGCTTATTTTATATGTCAACCCTTTTATGTCAGATTCTTGTAACGTATATTTTGTTTTCCATTAAATCGTTGTTAACCTGTTAAATGGTGTCTTGTTTGCTCGAATATTCGCTTATCGCCTTACCACGACTCCACCTTCCCTTCTACATTCGACCGGATGAAACGTAGTCCCGTCCCTACGGGATTCCTACCGTCAAATAAGCCTTCCCTGACACGTGGGCAAGTCCCTCCGACTTGTTAGCCGAAATTAGACAGAGGGCTGACCTCGTCGTCCCTCCTCGGTACCCACAATATAATATGAGTTTGGAAGCAATTGTTTAATGAGTGCTGAGATACTAGTTAGCGTCAAGCGTAGATTTTCTGCTGTCTGGTGGCTCAAAAATCCCTTTTGATCACTGCTTTTAATCTGTAATCTGAATGTTTCCCATCTATTTAACCATTCTAGAGATTCTTCAATAACCTATTTTAAAAAAGTTGTTTATTAAAACATTTATACTCGTAGTTTTTCCTAGTGAATCATTACTATTACCTTGAGATCATTTGAATCGTGTCTGATTCCATCCTGTGGCAATCTGCGATTTAAAGCATCAAAAAGAGCATTGATGCGACGTATGAAACTTATTGTAACATTTGCATTCTTTAGGCTAGCAACCTCACGCTGTTTATAAAACAGCATAGCATCAGCAAAAGTATTACTAAATATCTATAAAGAAATGAGATAAATAAAAGTATTCTTATCAAATCAGATTATATAAGTAAAAAAAAAAAGTGTTACCTGAGCTGCCAGCAATACTCTCATTCTCTGGAAGTTATTGGGATTAACATGTATTTCAGTTACTTTGGGACATGCTTTTAATCCCTTTGGTAATTTGGAATCTTCATCAACAACTGCTTTAAAATGCTGTAATTGTATCCTTCCTTCAGGAAACTAAAAGTAAAAATGAAGAATAATGCAATGGCTTATATTATAAATTAGGTGAAAACACTTTATTTTCTTAGTTTTACCTGAAAGTATCTACTTTTCAAAAGATTGTTTCGTATACATTTTAAAATATGTGGTACATCAATAATTGCCAGTACTTGTCTATCTGCAGCAGGATTTGTAAATGAACATTGTATATTATTTGTGTCTGCACAAATTCCTAGAGCTTTTAAAGCTGCTTTGTTTGTGCTGGCACCATCACAAACTATTGCACTAATTATTATACCACACTGCTCTAAATGAATAATTGCTTGCAAAATAAGTTTTGCAACAGTAGAACCTGGGACAGAGCTTTTTGAACAGAATGTGCCAATACATTGTACCCAACTAGCAAAGTGAGGTCTGAACATAAACACTAGGCCATGATCACCTGCTGTAAATTCACTCTGTGGCAACACAGAATTATCACCACAATCAACAAGTCCAATCATTTCACCAGTAGCTTTTGAAAGTTCTATATGTTTTTGAAGTGTAATTTCATCAAAAATTAAAACTCCCTGGCATTCTGTTTGTGGAATAGTCTCCAATTTTGACTTTAAAATAACAAAAAGATCTTCATCAAATCCAAATTTGGCATTAATGCCTCTGATATATTGATGCAGTGTAGACTGACAAGGTAAAGGCAAGTAATCATTATTTCTCAAAAATTCATAGACAGATGGTGACCTAATTTTTAAAAGCAAACAGTCAACTAACCAATTAATGTCATATCTCATACCCTTTTTGCTTTTTATATGGCATGCTTTCAGCATGTGCTCTATTACAAGTTTCTGTCTCGGTGGTAAGGAATCAAGTTTATCAGCTGACAACTGTTTTATTTTAAGTTCAGCATTTTCTTGATGAAGCTTGAGATTTTCTGTTTGAAGAGTTTTCAGTTTCTTCTTATAGATCATCTTTTGCTTTCTGCACCGATACAAATCCTCTTTGACTTTTAACAATTCAGACTGCAATCAGAGATTTTATTGACATATGCTCAGGATGCTGTGTAGTTGCTGCTTCAGATGTGGAGGGTTCTTCTATTTCATTTTCTACAGTTGTTACTTGGAAGTGTGTATCATGCAAATCTAATGATTGACAAAAAAAAAATATTAAAAAATCAGACAATTAATCTTAAAGTATTTATAAGGAAAGTTAGGCCACAGAGAGATAGCCCTCAGTAAATCACAGTGGGTCTCACAAACCCAGCTCAATCTTTAGTTAGCATTTTTTAAATATAAAATGTTCCTTAAAAATACTGGAAAAATTTATATTTTTCCAACTTTTCGGCCCGATCAACATGAGATTAGAACGTTTTTTTATTTGATTTTACTTAGACTAGATGTCTTAAGCTTCCAATCGAAAAATTTATATTAAAACACAGGGTCCGAGAGACCCACTGCAACTCAGGCAAGGGCAAAAAGTTACATGGCTCACTAAGGATTAAGATTACATAAAAAACATATAAATATTTATCTTTGGTATTGACTTTTCGGTATCTCTTCGTAGATGGTTCTTCATTTCTTGTGAGACATCGCGTTGATCGTTTTTGAGGTACAGACTTACTAATGTACTTAGGACAATTAGGGAAGTTTGATGGATATGCATCTGACGTTAATGCCCAGCGATCTCGTGGAATTTCTACTTTCTCTCCATTTATAACATGGGAGTAGGTTTTTAAAATAAATCTACTCGCAAAATGTACGTCACAAACATAACATTTACTTTTTTTTTTAACTCTTTCCGCCCTGTGGGCACTAAGAGGGCCTCTTTTAGTAGGCCCATTATGGGTTCGGCCAGGCCCACAATGGGGCGACCGGGTGGTGAGGGACGGGGCCCGACATATCCGAACGGATCATCCTCCGAAAAATTCCTGGGGATTTCTCGACCCGTTCGGATTCGAACCCGGGTCCCCCAGAGCGGTAGGATGCCACCTTGACCGCTCGGCCATCCGGCCATCCATAACATTTACTTGTTAGCATCTTGTCGTCTCGTGGAATGCATCGCATCCACTTCTCAATCTTATCGCTAGGAACACGGAAGAAATCTCTCTTCTCGTTCGATGACTTATATCCTGCCTTGCATCCTGGCACAAAGCACGTTAGCATTTTTATGTAGCTAAAAAAAAACAATTATTATAGGTCGAAATCACTGAGTTCCGTATATCCAAAACAAGAACAAGGCTCTTCTGCCAACAGTGGCGCCAACTAGCGGCAAATATTGGCTCTAGCTAAGTTTGAACTATTAGTCGAAAGACCAGTTAATCTACCGACTCTGGTAGGAATCAGTCAGGACAGAATGATGTTTAGTCTTCGTTAACTTTAAGTATGAAAATGCCAATTCACACAGGTATGTAGTTCCGAAACAAGTATAAATATATTCGCTACATTCGGTGATACTGGGCTATTTTTCTCGGTTGATGTATTTCCAAAAATCTTCTTCAAATTTTCTGGCTTGTAAGATTAAATCAGTTTGTAAAATTATAATTTTATTTTCTAATGCCTTTTGCTCCATATGAAATATGTCTAAATTTTTTGGCTAATACGTTTCACACAAATCTTTGTTAAAAGGAAAAGTTATAAATTCCACAATTTCTTTTTTCAAGAAAAGAAGCTACGGCATGAAGGTATCAAATATTCAAGCTAAATGGCTATGTTTTTCTGAGTCGAGTCATAACTGCATGCATACTGTTGAGTTTGCGCGTTAAGCCCTGGTCACACTATGCGATTCCCAGCCGCGCGGGCGACTGCAACCGCGACGGCTGTTCCCGTTAACTGGTAATCCCCCCTCGAAAACCGGCGCGACTGCAACCACAACTAAAAACAAAAAGTTTGTTCTACTGGCGACGGTTGCAAACGCGCATCCAATCAGAAAACGTCTTTGTGCCACGTCATACTTTGCGTTGTATATTTGTCAACATATCTTGATTATAATAATTGTATTAACTCAGTTTCAGTACATTTAAATGCTATATTTGATATAAATCAAATCTGAATTTATAAAAGTTATTGTTAGATTTATTTTAAAAAGTTTGATTACTTTTCATAATATACAATTGAATAAAATAAATGCTTATATAAAAGAAAAAAAATATATCGATTATAAATGAATTAAATCATTCAAGCTTTCCTCTAAACAACACTTACCCTCAAATATTCACTTTTATAAGATTGATAAATAGCATCCAAAACTTCTGAAATAATGACTGATATCGAATTATGGGCAACTCTAAATTGATATGCCAAACTACGAAACGTTTCTCCTAAATTATATATAAGTATTGGTATTCATACGGATATATCCCCTATAACCTACGGCATCCGAAAGCCTTAATTCATTCATCAGCTGGTGAAAGAAAGCACGATTGTTTAGCCCGTTGATTTTCATTTCGTCAAGTTTTAACCCAGCATGAACGTTTTTTTTTTTATTTTTCTCTTCGTATATTCTCGCCAGCTCTAACAAAATTAGCGCCTTTTTTCTTTTATTTATTCCAGAAAAGGAACTGCTTGCTATTTTAATAAGAAAAGTAGCTAAAATTCCGTAAATACTCTGAAGTAGAACGCAAAAATGTCGGTAAATTCACGAAAGTAGACAAAAACAAGCTATTGTAATTTTATTGGTTTATTATAAGGTCAGGTGTTCCGAGTTGCAACGTCAACGAATCAATGTGTGACCACGAGAAGACGCGCGCGACTCGCGCTTGTTGCAGTTGCGGTCGCCTGCGCGGCTGGAAATCGCATAGTGTGACCAGGGCTTTACGTTCACGCGTTGCGTGCGATTACAAGTGTAACACATTAAGTCAAAAGATCGCGAGCGATCGACCAAAATTGGGTTCGCGATCGACTTGTTGGCCACCCCTGGTCTAGAGTCCATTCGTATTCATTTGTTCGATAAGCGAGTAAAAACTGTAGACTTCTCTAAATGTATTTTTAATATAACAATTATATTCCGAATCGCTAGCCACGACATACGGGCTAAAATTAAAAATAAATTCTAAAAACTTACTCGGTGAAATAAAATGTGCGCTGGATATACATACCTGGTACAATATATTGTTCAATTGTATTAATATACTTTTGAAGAAAATTATAATTAAATGTAGCTTTGTAAAAAAACGTACATAAAAATAACATAAAATATTCTTTACTTTTTAAATTATAAAACAATCCACTTAATCAAATAGCTCCATACGAGTTGCTAATGGATGGAATCAGAGACGGCTCAGGTAGGTATGCAGTGTTTGAATGCCAAATCTCGAGGGTGCCAATACCGGTCAATGTCAAATGACTTAAATCGCATCACTAGTATATCTCAAAGAACGCGACAGGGTTGTTGTAAATTTTAAACGTTTTTCACCATAGCTGTAAAAATCTAAATATGTTAAACTTAATACAAAGTAGATTGTTTGTCATTTGCTTTCTAACTAATTCGTTTTAGGACCAGTGTCCACGAAAATTTTCAAAATTTACAACTTTTTAGTCACTCATTGAACTAGAGAAATTTCTGTTTTTATTATCTAATATTACGAAGAAATCACTCCCCACTGTACTCGGCTAGAGATTGGTTGGGTTAAGGTTTTGTTTAAAATTCTGGCTCTATCGGCAGGGTTTTATTTATGTCCCCAATTCCCTGATCTCTTAATTATTTAATTACTTCTTAAGTAGAAATAAGTCGAAACCAGTTACTTTGTACCTGAATATTTGTAGTCTTGGGAAAACGGTGGAAAGACAATTTTTATGACAGCAGATACATAAATCGTAAATTTAAGGAAAATAAATTCTAGAGCTTTTATTGTATCTTGTACGTCTCATTCATTAAATTTGGTTGTAAATGATGCTGCCAAAGTAACAGTTAATTTTTTAACACTGTACTAGAATTGTACACGTTTTTTTCTGCATCCCCTTACAGATGGGACATACTAAATCGTAATATCACCGGTTTAACATTTAAATCCGTAAGTAATACAAGATGGGCGAGCAGAATAAATATATCATATGAATTTTTTTAAACTCCTGTCAACTATACAGAACTATCATGAAAACATGCCAGTAAACTCCTATCGGTCGGGTTAAGTTATAAATCTAGTCTACTCATGATTCACATAATCGGGCGAGGGCGGCCAAATATCTAGCAGGCAGGCGGCTAACAGCCCAGAACCTGTCCGGAATATAAAATTGTAAGCTTTATACGTATATAGCGTCCACTAGCTAAACCGTTCGGTTGGTGCTCCGTAAAGCGCATGCGCCAATGCCTATAATCTGGCTGCTTGGAAGCTGACCCGGTTTCGACATTCCTTCCGCCACTGATATTCGAATATACAATAGCAATCTTATCGTTTTTTTACATGTAGTATAGAAATTTGTAATAAGATATATAATGCGGTTATAATAAAATATTAATTTTAATTAATTAATTCAAAGTACGTTAAAATATGAAAATTTATATTTTAGAAAATACAAGGGAAGGTCAATTGGAAGTGGAAGCGGCGCTTCCACCGCTTCCAATGACGGCACGCCACTGATGTGAAGTCTTTCGGGAGTTAAGGTTAGAAACTTCGATCACATGAGGGCCATCATAACTTGTCTAACACGGATCATTTTTTAAGTAGTAGTTTTTTTTAACTCTTTCCGCCCTGTGGGCACTAAGAGGGCCTCTTTTAGAAGGCCCATTATGGGTTCGGCCAGGCCCACAATGGGGCGACCGGGTGGTGAGGGACGGGGCCCGACATATCCGAACTAAAATTTTAGTAGTGGACCAGTATTAATTAGTAGTAAATTAAAATTCTAATTATTAAATCTAGCAAGAGATGGCACCTAACGCCTAACTCTAGTACCAAATTATCTTAAAATTATTATTATAGCCATTTGCTAGCTCTATAATTTGGCATTGGTTAAGCTTTTTCTATAACGGGTTAGTAGTTGTTTGTTTATTTAATTAGTAGTCGTTGAGAGTCCTCTCTTCGGGGAGGAGGTCAACAACTACTTTTGATCGAATTACTTCGATCCCTTTCCGCAATTAGTCCCTTCTTCCTATCGGACCAGCGGTATGGTAGCATTCGAATAGGAAAATTACATAATACTGTACAAGCAGTGGCGTAGCGAGGGGGTTTATCATGCACCGGGAGCTACCATGGTCACATTAAACGTGACCATGGTAGGTTAAAATAACCAAACTCTTTATATGATTTTCGTTTTAATATTTGTTATATAATCGTATTTGATTTACATGATTACAAAATGTTAGCTTACGTAAGGATTTACCACACCGACCAATCTAATACATTTTAAATTAAAAATTCTTCATTCCTCTACTGTACAGTACACGATTTAAAGAAATTTTAAAATGTTACGTAAGATAATCTTTGTAATTATATAAATCAAATACTAACATAATATGATAGCAGGATTAGAAATATGAAATAATCTAATAATCTTAATGTTTGCTATTATTTTTTTGCCCGGGTAACGCCGATCTTACCTATTAGTTTAATATATAATTTATTCAGTTTTATTTGTAAAATAGGGCTGGCGGAAATACAGTATTAACACGTAAACAGATAGTATACAAAATGAAAATTTAAAATTTATCTAAGTACATTTATCAATTAACAGGACTTATTATACTGGAAAATTATGGATGCAGATATTTAGTCTTACAGATCAGAAATAATATTTTTTTAGTTAACCTGAACACATACACTTTAAGCTTGTGTTTCGGACTTGTTTGTCCCTCCTCAGCAGGCATTCAAAAAGCACTTTCTACAATCAACAATTAAAATGTTTTTTTGTTACAATTATAATTAAAAATTAAAATAAACACATTAATTCCCCGACAATAAAATAATAAAATTCTTACAGTTTCTGTATTTCCGAACTTCTTTAAAGGATTCAAATATACTTGTAATCCATATTAACCATATAATTCGAAACTACCTATTTTTTATACATTACAATTAATCATAATTAAAATTTCATCTAAAATTTCTACATTGACTACTTACATTCTGGATTATTCTTTTTTACTTAAACTATATTTACAATTCATTTCAAATCTCTCCTTTTATGCTTTCACTTCCCTCCCCCTTCTATAATGCTTCTCCAGGATTGGTGGATTTCCCTTCCGGTATTGTTATTTATTCTTTCTGTTTGTCTGATTATATTTATATGTTCATATGACTGACGTTTATAATTATTTTCTTCTTTTTTCCTTATTTTAACAGTATTTAAATCAATTTCACAACCTTTCTTATTGCAATGTTCAGCCACTGCTGAATTTGCATATTTTCCTTTTATTGCTCTAATATGCTCGCTTAATCTAATTTTTAATTTTCTTTTTGTTTCTCCAATGTATGTTTTCTTTGAGTTACAATTGCAATTATATGAATATACAACACCTTTTTCCTCTGTTATATCATAATTTTCTTCTTTTCTATAACACAAATATTTTTTAGTTGAATTTATTTTTTCAGGTATTAAATTAATTCTACTTTTTACAACTTTCTTAATTCTTTCCAATAATTTTGGTACATACCGTAATTTAACATATTTTTTCTCTTTGTCCATTGATTTTGATTGATTTTGATTGATTGAAGATAATGAAAATCTTCTTTACTCGTCATGTCCAATCACCAGGAACAAACTATTCTCCACAGCAGAGAAAACCTTTCTTTAGAGGCTACGCCTCTGCCAAATTATGTAAAACAGTCTAAAATGTCCACAGGTGACAATCCCTTCACAATTAAATTTATAAGATTTCTTTGCAGAGACGACCTTTCTTTAGAGGCGTGTGGAGACTCTAAAGAAAGGTCGTCTCTGCTGTGGAGAATAGTTTGTTCCTTGGGATTAGACATGGCGAGTAAAGAAGATTCTCATTATCTGTTTACGTGTTTTTACGTGTTAATAATTATTCAGTTTTAGTTAAGTTAACAGAGCTAATACTTTTATATTTTCAAAAATAGTGTATATAGGCCTACTACGTTCAAACACTGTCTATTTTGTGTTATATATTCTCATCTGTACGATTTATTATAATTGTATTTTGTATAATCTGACATTATAAGACAATTCTGAGTAAGCGGAAAAATGTAATTAGATTTTGAAACAAAAATATTATAAATAAAAGTTTAATTATCTAATTAATTTTATTAATTTTCAATTTTTTTCAAGTAAATTATTCCATAAACAAGTTTAAGGATAACATTCGGATCATCTCGGTTAGATTAACATTGACAGGGTTTGATTCTTCCTGCAGAAAAAGTAAATAAAAGAATTTTAGTATTTCAAAATTAAATAAAAAATTATTACCAAAATACAAATTTAATATACAAATTTAAATAGCCAATCTTGGAATCGCGTTTGACATTTAATTAATTTAGTAAGTTTCCTATGAATTGACTAAGATTGACCTCATGCTACTCATTTAGCCACTCGATCACTGACATGAAATGTCTGAATGCAAATTTCAGACAGAAAAACAATACAATCTATTAGAAGAGAATTATATGTCACCAGAAATATCCGAAGTCTCGAAAGCTGAAATATATTCAATAAGACATCAACGTTTAATCTTCAACGCTTCACAGAAAGTCGTTGTACCCGAAACCAGTACAGTACAATACAGCAAGCTTTTAGGTCGTTTAAATTCCGCCGATCTGACCTACAGTCCCTGTTATATTCGTTAATAATATGTGTTGTCATATTTTATATTAAAATATGTTGCGCATTTTTCGGATAAAATAAATAAGTAAATTGGACATTTTAAACTATAAATAATATAGCGTAAAATAAAATAAACAAAGAGGTACTGTACAGTACCTTCTCTGAAAGCAATATTTTGTACATCTAAAGATTACGAGGGCTAATTTAAGCAAATTCTTTCTAATTGTCAAAATGTTTATTATTTTAAATTATTCCTTTGTCATATGTCTTACTATTAACTATTTTTAGTTTAAAATTAACTTTTAACTTATATATATTACTTAGTGTATTTAGTTTTATGCAGTGGCGTGCCGTGACATTTGATGACAGGGAAGCTGTGTTTCTGTAAGAAGCCGACTTCCAGGGGCAATCAGTTAATTGCGCGTCAGTGATGGTCTAGGGCAGTGGTTCTTAACCTTTTTATACTCGCGGCCCACCAAATATTTTATAATTTTTTTGTGACCCCCATTTTTTAATAATAATTTATATTTGATAATTTATCTATAATAAATTGATTTTTTTTATTATTGCTTTATTTTTTATATAATAAATGTAAATCATAACTTTATTATTTCATTATCTATTTAAAAACATTCAAACTTCACAATTAAACATGAAAACTCATTAATTTTTAACAGAAAATAAAATAAGAAACATGTCGATAAATCGATCCAATGTCGATGCTAAAACTAAACTAAAAATAAAACGCCCACTTGTCGTAAGGATTTTGCATAACTTTTGCAAAAATATTTAAATTTTCAAAGCCTACTATTTTTCCTAATTACCGTATTAGCCCGAATATAACGCGATATTTTTCGACCATTTATTTTCCGTTAAAAAATCGACTCGCGCTAAATTCGGGGTTTAAGTAATGGAATGTAATATAAACAAGGACATTTTCCTACAGAGATTGAAACGCGACTGAACGTCAGACCTAGCTCGACCGACCACTTCAAAACAACCATGTGATCTAGTTAGTAGGCCTGCGCTTTTTTTGCATAGCGCTACTATAGTAAGGCTATGTCTCCGCTTGTTCGAAGTTCATTAGTCACGTGATTTTTCGACAGCCTTTTAGTCACGTGGGCTCTCACAGACGCCATTTTTTATCTTAAAATTGTGAAATTTTTGGCTTCGCTCGAAAAATTATTATTACATCTTTCTTTTCTTTATTTTCTCTACTTTTAAACAATGTAAAATATTTCTATATTGACAAAAATGCTTTATTTGTGTCGAATTTAATGTAATTTGATACGTAAAACGCAAAAAATAAACATATCAAATTACAACTCGCTGTAATTTATCTCATGTTTCACCGATTGCCATCGGGTTTGTTTGTAAATGGGGAAGAAATATGACTCATTCAAGTTAAGTCAGTAGAAATTTCGTACTACTGCGAGAAAATTTGTCAATAGACCCGCTTTACCCCCTAACGCGAAAGTCAATGAGTTCTCATTCTGAAAACAGTTCAGATTCTGAATAAGCATTTCCGTTTTTTGTTGTTACTTACGTAATATTAATTTTGTTTTACATTACTTAATTTTATTGACATGAATGTAACCTGTGTTATTAGCTATAAATACCTAAATAAATGCTTATCTGATTGAATTTTACTTTCTTTGAATTCTTTTATGAGTATTATTTTTTTTTTCTAAATATCTTTATGAAAATTTTGGAGTCGCGTTAAATTCGGGGTCGCGTTATATTCGGGCTAATACGGTATTTTTAAAAATTCCAAGCATTAATAGTTTCTTAAAATTGCTTTGGAATAAAAGAAGTAAATACTGCGGAGTAAATAGCATATTTGCATTTATTTCTTCTGTACTAACAAAGTTGTATGTAGGAAGAAATACAAAATAAATAAATAAAAACTAAATAGGAAAACTTTATCTTTCTTATTTCACTTTTCAATACGATATTCGGATTATACATCAATTTTCTTTTTATTATATTCTGAAGGAAATTTTGCATAATTTGGCGGCCCCGGCAAACTTCTTATGGACCCCCAGGGGCCGCGGCCCCCCTGTTAAGAATCACTGGTCTAGAGTCCATTCGTATTCATTTGTTCGATAAGCCTACAGTACAGTAACAGATACAGTAAAAACTGTAGACTTCTCTAAATGTATTTTTAATATCACAATTACATTCTGAATCGCTAGCCACGATATAAGGGCTAAAATTAAAAATAAATTATAAAAACTTACTCGGTGAAATAAACTGTGCGGTGGATATACATACCTGGTACAATGTATTGTTCGATTGTATTAATATACTTTTAAAGAAAATTATAATTAAAATATAGCTTTGTAAAGAAACGTACATAAAAATAACATAAAATATTCTTTACTTTTTAAATCTTAAAGCAATCCACTAAGTCAAATATCTTGATACGAGTAGCTAATGGATGGAACTAGTGACAGTCCAGGTAGGTGTGTAGTGAGTGTGTGCGTGCCAAATCCCGAGGGTGCCGATACCGGTCAATGTCAAATGCCTCTTTTGTCGCATCACTAGTATATCTCAAAGGACGCCACAGGGCTGTTGTAAATTTTAAACGTTTCTCACCGTAGCTGTAAAAATCTAACTATGTTAAACTTAATAGTCATTCGTTTTCTAACTAATTCGTTTTAATACCAGGTGTACACGGAAATCAGTTTCCCACTGTACTGAGCGAGTGATTGGTTCTGTTAAGCTTTTGTTGAAGTAAAATTCTGGCTTTTTCAACAGGGTTTTATTTATGTCCCCATTCCCTAATCTCTTAATTATTTAGTCACTTCTTAAGTAGAAATAAGTCGAAACCAGTTACTTTGTACCTGAATATCTGTAGTCTTGGGAAAACAGTGGAAAGACAAATTTTTATGACAACGGATATATAAATCGTAAATTTAAGGAAAATAAATTCTAAAGCTTTTTTTTTTGTACCATTGTATGTACTGTACGTCTCATTCATTAAATTTGGTTGTAAATGATGCTGCCAAAGTAACAGTTAATTTTTAACACTGTACTAGAATTGTACACGTTTTTTCTGCATCCCCTTACAGATGGGACATACTAAATCGTAATGTCACCGGTTTAACATCGAAATCCGTAAGTAATATAAGATGGGAGAGCGGAATAAACGCAGAATAAATATATCAAATATTTTAATGGAGTTTTTTTAAACTCCTGTCAACTATACAGAACTATCATAAAAACGTGCCAGTAAATTCCTATCGGTTGGGTTAAGTTATAAATCTAGTCTAGGGTGGGCAACCCTTTTTATAACATGGGCCAGAATAAATTTTACGTTTTTTTCCGCGCCGTAGTAGTTAATTGACGCCTTCTTGTGACTCGTAATTTTTTTAGTCTGCAAATATGAAATAAATAAATAAAAAGTTAATTACTACATTTATTTCTCTTATCGTTTTCGAAAATTACAAAGAATTGGAAAAATAACTATTAATTATTTTTCCAATTTAATAATCTATTAAAGATCTCGCGGGCCGGATAGAAACTTTTCGCCAGCCGTAGCTGGCCCGCGGGTTGCCCGCCGTTGATCTAGTCTCCTCCTTATTCACATAATCGGGCGACAGTGGCCGAATATCTAGCAGGCGGCTAACAGCCCACAACCGCTCCGGGATATAAAGTCGCGTACTCTTTACGAGTGTGTCGCTTCTACCAGCTAAACCGGGTGAGGTTGGTGCACTGTAAACTGCATGTGCTAATGCCTATATAATCTGGCTGATTGGAGACTGACCCGGTTTCGACATTCCTTCCGCTATCGAATTATTCGAATATACAATAGCAATCTTATCGTTTTTTTTTTCACATGTAGTATAGAAATTTGTAAAAGATACATAATGCAGTTATAATAAAATATTAATTTTAATTAATTCAAAGTACGTTAAAATATGAAAATTTATATTTTATAAAATGCAAGGGAAGGTCATTGGAAGGTGGAATCGGCGCTTCCATCGCTTCCAATGACGGCACGCCACTGGTTTTATGATTATATTACTGTAAAAGATTGTGTTGTCAATCATACTAAATCTTAAATTTTAACTTTAGCAACAACAGGCACTACAAAATGAGTGAATCTATATATATAATCGAGACGAGTTGATAATAATAATAATAATCAGTGCAGAGCCCAAACGGTTAGGAGTTGAAAGTTGAAATTTGGTACACAGTTAGGGTACGTCACGAGGACGCACACTAAGAAGGGATTTTTCGAAATACCTCCCCACGGGGAGAGGGACAGGATTAAGTTTTAACACTTCCATTGTCAATGGAAGTGTTAAGTAACAATGGAAGTGTCAACAATGGAAGTGTTACCTAACAATGGAGAACAAGAGAAAGCGGCGAGCAAGATTTACCGGCGCTGGAGAAAAAAAAAAGAAAGAAAGAAAAAGAGTAATATGTTAGAACATATTCAATTTTCAAATTTAAACAGATTAGTTCGGTTTTTCTCGACCTTTCTTTTTTAGAACATTCGATGAAAATTGAACGATATAATCAGAACAAGTCGTGAAAATCGAACAATATTAGAACATCCGATTTTCAAATTCGACCTTTCTTTAGAAATATTTAGTTTTACTCTTTTTTTCTTTTGTGACTATAACGTAATAATCTTAATCTTCGCTATCGTTACTTTTGCCCGAGCAACGCCGGGCCTACCTGCTAGTTAGTCTATAATTACGAAGTTTAGAAAAATTTCATTTACATATAAAATTTATTGCCATCAAATTATTATAATTTTTAAAATTTATTAAATAAATTAAATAGGACACATTTAACAATTTAAAACCTGCAAAGTTTTTTTTTACAAAGAAACGATAAATAAATAAATAAATATTTTATATAATTTATAAAATAAACTAACTTAATAAAACATTTAAATAGTTTCACTTAAGTTAATATTACAGAATTACAGACAGAATAAATTTATAAAGGATGGTCCAAAAGCCAGTTAATTAACTATAATAATGACTTAACGGCTGTATTACTCAAGTACTTAAATAGGTAAAGGCTTTTATAAAGTTGTTTAAAATTTCGAAATCCTTTAATAGTTTTAATTAACATTTAACTGACTTTTAATCTAAGATTAATAAGTAATGAACATTTTAAATAGTTCTACTTCACATTATATATTCCATGAAAGGTCTACCCAATTTAAACTTAATCTATATATATAAACTAGCAGATGACCCGCGGCCCACTTTATATTTTTATGTGGCCCACTGCACCCTCAATTTTTTAGATACATTTTTATTTATTTTGGTAAAGTATGTAGTAAAAATTATTCTCGTTTTACTGGATACACTTTGATGTCGTAATGACGTAATTAGTGACATAATTTGTAACTGTCCAATCAAAAATGTTGCTGGCGTGTTCCGTCATTTTGATTGTTTCAGTTTCAAAGATTTTCGCAGTGATGTTGTTAGTGATAAAGAATAGGTACTTTTTATCAGGCGGATGTAAAAGACACATAATCCCTCTTTTCAAAAGAGTATCATCCATTTTTAGTAACTCGAGGCTAGGTCTGATGCCAGAGTGGAAAGGGCTAATTTATTCTTTATAGAAATAAAGAATAAACTAGACTCTACCACTTCGACATTTTTATTAATTATAGGTATAAAATACAGACTATCTATATATTTCTTTTGCTAAAGTAATAATTTAAATATTTTCAACCTACAATTAGGCCTATATTCAAAATTATTTCATCAATTTTGAATTTATATTTTTAATAACCTTGCATTGTTTGAGTTTAATGAGGGGGGTTATCGGGAGTTTCCCCTGTCTGCAGCTAAGGGGGGAGCTAAAATTTGTCTTGAAAGTTTCTTTTCTTTTCTTTCGAAGACACAATGTAGTGACGTAAACTTAAACACTGGGCGAATTTTTCATCCTTTTTATTCGGTTGGTCGCCCAGTCAGTAACACCTTTAGTCACGCGGGGTGCACGTACACCCCGCGCGCCCCGCCGTGTTCAACTTCCCTGCGCGCCTAACACAGGGCTAATCACGACATCTAATTCTAAGAAAAGAAAAACAACAGAAGAAAACAGAAAATTCGTTATCTTTCGGCCAAAAAATATTTCGCAATTGAAACATATAATAATATTATTTGCCTTATTTGTCATGATGACATTGCCGTGTGAAATTGTGCATTTTCAGAGTTTATTAAAAAGAAAAGAAGAATTTCCTGTGAACTTTGAAAAATATAGTAAATTATGTGAAGTTTTGTTAAAAGATTTAACAACGAGATTTTCTGACTTCAGAAAATAAAAACTGAATTAAAATTGTTTAGTGATCCATTTTCATTTAATTATGTGGAAGCAGCAGCCGAATACCAGCTAGAACTCCATGATTTTCAAAGCAGGAAATCTTTGAAAACTTATCATAGAGAACATTCCGTTCTTGAATTTTATAGAGAAGTTCATTCTTTTAATAAATTTGATAAAATCGTAAAAATATAAACCATTATCATATAAAAGAAATTAATCTCGCATTATTATAGGATTTTTTATTTATTTATGAAGTCTTTCGGACGTTAAGTGTCATCACAAACTATCTAACACGGATCACTTTTCAAATTTTAATATAGACCAGTATTAATTAGTCGTGAGGTCAACGACTACTTTCGTCGAATTACTTCAACTCTCTTTCACAACGGTCCCTTCTTCCTATCGGACCCAGCAGCATGAGACATTCGAATAGGAAAATTATATAATACAAGATTACCGGGCATCACAAAATATGTTTTAAGTAGTTTTCGAGAATGCCGAGTTTAAATATTTGCTCCATTTTTTGCGAAATTTGATTGGTTGGCAGATTACCATTTGATATTCGGCCGTGAATTGTACCGTTTCTTACACTTACCGTATATCTCGGCGGATAAGACGATAGTTGAATCATAAAAAAAGGCCCCGAAAATCCGGGGTCGTCTTATAGGGGAGATACAAAAAATTAGATTGAAATTTATATAAATTAAACCATTATAAAAAAAACGGACAAACCGTAATTATTTACGGTGTACTATAGATTACCACCTATGGAATTTCAGGACTTTTGATTATATATTTGTGTAAGGTTTGCCGACTTTAAAGGGGGATACAATTAATCCCGCGTCACTGACACCAGTGTAAGATTTGGACTGGTGTAGACTGGGCTTAAATGTCCCGCGTCAGGATGAGCTTAAGGGAACCCGTGTATGTGGGCGGTTGCGAAGGAGGCAAATGATGACAAGTGCTTACATGCGGAAAACCGTTTATTTGGACGAATACATGCTTACATCGGTTTGATGGTATCCAAATCTCAGCGATCTTCAGTACGTAAGAGTTCGGCAGGTCGATTTCCAGTCCCGGGCGGACAAGAAGGGCTGTTCAGCGATGTTGACGGGCGGTGGCACACTTAAAGTTCCGAGGGACGACACTGCACACACTGGTTTAATCCTCAAGAGGCATGTCCGTCATTCCGAAAAACTCTCCTCTTTGACCTTGAAGTCCCAATTTTTATACGTTTTTCCCGTGTCCTGTCCACCTTGCGGATTGGTCCCTCGTCCCTTTCCTCGCTTCCCGATTGGCCTCTCCTTTGTTTCCAAGCGCAAAACGAGACCATGTCGTGTCGCGGGAAAGGTCCGATTCGAGGTGTCTATTTGACACCCTTTTTCGACTATGCTCCAAGATTGTTGATAGAACCACAACACCTGCACTCATAATTTAATCCATTGTTTGCAATTGATGTCATTTTGGAATTCTAACGATCACGCGATATTTTTCTATCTCTCCAATTTTTCCTTTTTTCTGAAATTGTTTTCCTATGTTTAATTTTTTCTTTGAATACTTGTGTCAAACTTATATCTCTTTATGAGTGCGTGTGTCAGAGTTCTACCTTTGGATTAAACATTAATAGGTCGTTTAACACGCGTTGACGTCATCCCGAGACTCGTTGTTTACATTTTTTTCGTTACGTTGTTTTGATTAAGGGTTCTCTCTCTCTCTCTCTCTCTCTCTCTCTCTCTCTCTCTCTCTCTCTCTCTTATATAATTTATCGTTAATTTTTTTCACAACAGAATTCTGCACCTTTGCGATTTCGGACCTCGTCTGGGTCCTCACATTTGAACTTAGGGGACCGAGACGAGTTCAACGGTACCCTATTTTTGAACCGGAGACGAAAAATAAAAAAGTTACCATACTTTTTAATGCTCTCATGAAGACGGCACCATAGTTGCTAGTACTGCCATCTTGCGGTAAAGTCTGCAAACCATGACGTCGGACTACGGTCATCTCCAGTAGGGTTAAACACGCGATACGAGAGCGGAGAGAGCGACGCGACTTCCGATCATCGCGCGATCGCCATTTCGGTTAATGTTACTTATGGCAGCGAACATGGCGGCCGTTCCCACTGTTCGTGCTCCCGACTGACCTCCCGGAGGGGAGCGGTCGGCATACCGCCATGTGCTAAACATCACTAGTTATTGATTCACGGTAGTTCATGAACAAAGTAAAAAAAGGGGGGAACGTCTAATAAAGGCAATTTTAACGGCAGGCGACGCGACTCCCGATCGCGATAGCGAGCAGAGAAAGCCGACTTAGCAGAGAAAGCGACGCGACTCCCTATCATCGCGCCGATCGCTGGAAAAAAGTATGATAACTTTATTATTTTTCGTCTCCGGTCCAAAAGTAGGGTATCGTTGAACTCGTCTCGGTCTCCTGAGTTCAGATATATACTCAAAGACCCGAAATTCCATAGGTGGTAATCAATAGTATCCCTCTTATTTACTAGTAAAGAGTAGGGTATGTCCACAAAATAGAATAGCCCATACGACGTTTTTGTGAATAGTCAAGGTCATTACCCGAATGCCGAATCAGTGCGAATGATTGCAACAATCGCAAAGCAGTGCTGCCAGATACAAGAAAATAAATTTGTTCATTTGAAAAATCACAAATAGGACATAATTCCATATACGCTATACAGTATTATTATTCAGATGATAATCGCTGATCTAAACTAAATTCATAGGCCGTTGATAATTTGGGGTCGTCTTATAGGACAGATATAAGCTAAAACTATAAAACTTCGACGAAAATTTATACCTCGTCTTATCTGAAGATCGTCTTATCCGCCGAGATATACGGTAATAAATATTAGGAAAAATTATATCTTTAAAAATTTAAGATATCGTATTTTCAATTGATGTCTACTTGACCAATGAAATTGTGCTATTTCGTACTGTACCATCCGAGTATCGCGCTATACGTGACAATCGTAGGCTGAAGTAACCAAACTATTTTCGTTTTAATGTTTGTTATATTATAGTACTTGATTTATATAACTACAAAGGTTATAATTCGTATTACATAAGGGTTTATCGTATCGAGTGACCAATCTAACACATTTTAAAAATTCTTTATCGTACACAATTTAAAGAATTTTTAAAATGTGTTAGTTTGGGCACGCGGTGTGATAAACTCTTACGTAAGACAACCTTTTTAAATATAAATCAAATACTATAATGTAATATAATGAAAAGGTTAGAAGTACTAAATAATCTAATAATCTTAATTTTTGTTGTTGTTATTTTTTGCCCGAGCAACGCCGGGCTCATAGGCTATTATGGAATAACCCTTGCAATTTCAATTGACTTAAATTTAAAAGTCTCCTTCAATATCAACTTACTTCGCAAACAAGTACGACAAGGAATGCAGTTCCCATTTAAAGAGCAATTACGAACGAAAGCAGGTGGGCACAAACATCCAGCAGGGGGATACATTGATAACGGCGTACTGATTTCTCCATTTGACCCGCAAATTAAGCAATAATTTGGAGGGCAATTGTCGAAAATAACATTCTTTTCTGGAAAAAATATATATAGATATTAAATAACGAACGAAAATATAACACTATTATATTTGATAATTTATTTACTAATGCTCTTTGTTTTTTCGAAAGAAGCAAAAAATCAGATGTGTTGCAATCAAAACTTTCCTAATTTAAATTTAATCTTAAATCTAAATTTTTTAAATTTAATAACCTATGATTATTCACTATTCGAATGTTTTTGATTGTAACACATTTACCACTTGTCCTTTATCGATATCTCGTCGCGTTTTGGAATTACAAAAGTTTCGAGAAGGACGATTTGTGCACTTTCGTCGGCCTGATTATATTTACAATATTATTTACAAAAATTCTTACGATTCTCGTTAAGAAGAAGACAAGCAGTAGCGGCGACGAATCGTGTTTTATGGGACCTGGACTAAAAACAATTTTGGTTAGAAATCATTAAAAAAGGTCAACTCATAGAAAAAAAAAAAAACACTTGCCATCGTAAAATATGTATAATATTTATTACAAAGACTATAGTAGCAGATTATGTTCCTTTGGAGTCCTAGGCGCAATTTTGTTACAAGGTCCTTTATGTAAAAGTGTTTTTTTTATATTAAAAAGAAAAAATTTATCAATTTATCAGTTATGTCGGTGTTCTTGCCAGAATGCGAAATATGCATTTTAAAACGTTCATTAAATGTTTAGAGGTAGATTGTCTTTTTACTATTAATATGTAATTTTTGAGGCCTTTCGAGAAGATAAGGCCCTAGGTGCGCACCTAATGCACCTGTTGGGTAATCTGCCAGTGAGAAACGGACGATATAAACAAAATAAAGATGAAAATAGCAACCGTTATAATAATTTAAAAAATTTTTTTCTCTTTGTGTTCCAAAACTGTTGGGCGTTAGGCTACTTACAGACTCCTCTGCACCAGTATCAATTTATCTCCCAACTTTATATTTATAACATTTTTTCAATGAATCGTTTGTTAGCGAATATTAATAGTTACAAATATTTTTTTTAACTATAAGATAGGCCTTTTCCCACTTCATTAATTGCTTCAATTGTAGTGAGCGAAGAGTTATTTTATTAATTGTAACAATTTATTAATTAAAAAATATGCACAATTTGGTATAAAACCAGGCCCATGTTCACGATTTCTTTAAGAGTGGGATTTTTAAAAAACACGTTCGTTTTTCAGAATGCAATTTATTAATTTTTATTCAAAATCTTCATTATTAATTTTTAATGCAAAATCTTCATTAAGTCTTCATATTTTGATAGTTTATATAGAATAAAACAATACAATAGACTAAGCATAAAGTGAACGGCTGTAAAATAAATAAAAGTTATACCGTATTTGTGTTTTTTATTTAATTTTTAATTCTTCTCAAATGAAGGTGCCGTGTTCATAGTCTTGCCGCAAGACTGGCAATACGGGAGTCTCTATGGGTTTAACCTTCTTAAGAATGCTTTTAGGCAAGAGTCTTGCCTAAAAGCATTCTTAAACTTGTAAAACAAAGCGTTATTCTAAAATTTTGCTTATTTATATTAAAGAATATTCATATTATTATAATGTAGAATAAATAGATTCTCCATAATTTGAAATTTTGCTAATAATGTCTGAAACTGTATAAAAATGTATTTGGAAATAATTTATTTGATGTTTCAATAAATTTTTTTCTTAACTATTTTCTATCTGAAATATAAGATTCCCTCTGCTATAAATGTAATATTCTCTTTATTTTAAAATAAATTATTTTGGCTTAATTTAGAAAAGAACAAATGAATGATTTCAAAGCCCCAGCTTTTAGAAGTTTGGCGGTTCTTTCACTGAGAAGAAAAGATCTTAAAGCAGTTTCGATAATTGACCTAATGTTAATATTACAATTACCACTGTGTACCACATGTTACCACTAATCCCCATCATGGAGATAATCCAAAACTTATTACAATGTTCATGTAGAAAATTTTTTCTGGTTCTTATTTTAAATATTTTATATTGATATGATTTCATAATTTGTTTGTCTTAATATTATGTTTTTAATGTTAAGTTTATATAAATAAATTTACATAAAATACAGATGATATTACCATTAATATTAACTATATTATCTCATAACCTAACGTAAACTAGCCTATTCAATTTGAAGAACTAAGAATATTTTATTTTAGTGACAGTTTTAAGCATTTTATATTTCTATAAAGGCAGCTTCACACATTTATATTCGCCGAATGCTGAGTAAACATTTGACCAAGAGTAGTGTAAATGACTTATTAGTGACTAATATTCGGTATTCGCCATTTTCCATTCCCTGTCGGTATAATGCCGTATTAAAGGGAACAAATATTGGGCAACATTCGTCACTCCCACAACGAACCGAAGCTCGGCAAATCATAGTGTATACATATACAGTATGTTTGTCTTAATTTTGAGAGTAGGGATGACTTTTATTTTTAAAAATTTGTAAATGCTAATAACGATTAAAATCTTTATTAAGTCCAACCTTACTCGAGATATGATATACGACCTCCTCTATCTCACCATTCCCTCGACCTTTAACCACCACAATTTAATAGCATGAATCGCCCTAATACACAAACTTCCCTGCAAAATTTCAGAAATTTTCGACAAGACCGAAGAGTTATTCAGCTTTAAAGTGGGTGAACAAGACGGCCGGATGGCCGAGCGGTCAAGGTCCTACCGCTCTGGGGGACCCGGGATCGAATCCGAACGGGTTGAATAATCCCCAGGAATTTTTCGGGGGGTGGTCCGTTCGGATATGTCGGGCCCCGTCCCTCACCACCCGGTCGCCCCATTGTGGGCCTGGCCGAACCCATAATGGGCCTACTAATAGAGGCCCTCTTAGTGCCCACAGGGCGGAAAGAGTTAAAAAAAAAGTGGGTGAACAAAATCACCCACTTTGCAAGCATCCATATATACGGAAAAAACCCCTAAATTTTTTTTCATTTCTCGACGTTAAGGTCTGAGTCCAAAAATGTAAAAATCTTGGGGGGGGTCATTTTTTGACCGATCTGCATACTTTCCCTCTGTTATATAAAGGTATAACAGCCGGAAAAATATGATTTCCAAATACATTTTTATAGTTTCAGACATTATTAACAAAATTTCAAATTATGGCACATTCAACGATATTACATTATAATAATATGAATACTTTCTAATACAACTAAGCAAAATTTTAAAATAATACTTAAGTTTTTAGAACGCTTTTAGGCAAAACCATGCACACGAGGCTCTTTAGGGGTTTAACTCTCGTTTGAGAAGAATTAAAAAATTAAATAAAAATAGGAATACATTATAACTTTTATTTATTTTGTAGCCGTTCCTTAGTCTACTGTGTTGTGTTAGTCTATAAAAATTATTAATAATAAACCGCATTATAAAAAGAACGTCCAACTCTTAAAAAAATCTCGTGCGTGGGCCTGGTTTTCGGCCAAATTCTGTATATTCTTTAATTAATAAATTCTTACAATTAACAAAACAATAACTCTTCGCTCGCTACAATTGAAGTAATTAATGAAGTGGGGAAGGGACTATGTTAAAGTTAGAAAATATTTGTAACTATTCGCTAACAAATGATTTATAAAAATAATTTTATTTTAAATAGAAAGAAGAGTAATTTTCACTGATCCTGCCCTTGTTACGATCCGTCCGCTGATTAGCAATATCTAGAACAATTATCAAATTAATTCGAAATAAAATTTATGCATTATGATACACACAGAAATTTTGAATACACAGTAATCAATATAATTAGAATTTTATTAATTTCTAAAATAATATTTGCATTTAATAGTGTGTGAAAGTATGTTCATCTCCACTGAATTTCCACACTTGCATTATGGATAAAGAATTCAACCTACCGCTTTAGATTTGTCACAATATTTATATAAAACTATTAAATTTAGCTTACCTTGTTGTACCATGAAATTAACGAATAAAAATGAGATTTGTAACTTTAGGAGAAATTTCATCGTGTTGATGTCGTGTAAAAATTTAGTTAGTTCTAGTGTTTTGCGTTGTTGTAACAACTTATATTAATATATTATAGTAGCTTATATAACAGGAAATTTCGTCATTGGAACACAGATGGTGAAAATGATTGAAAATATAAACATTGGTGCTACATTAGAAATATAAAAATTGGTTCTAATAATAATAAAAAAAACTATATGGTATAATTTTATAATATTATTTTATTTCTAAAAATACGTAAACTCTAAACATTTATTTCTAGAATTTCGAAGAAAGTTGTTATTTTTTAAAAAGAATTTATTAAAATTAATAGTTGTAATTAAAATTAAATTAAAAAAAATTAGTTATTGATGATGATATTAACCGTATGTGTACGTAAATAATGTCAAAAATAAATAAACTTTTAGTGTAATTTTTATTGCGTTAATAGAATAAGAATTCACAGACAATTACCTTCAAAATATGTTCGTATACTATTTATTAAAACGGTCTTGAAGGCCATTTTACAATACTTTCTTGAGTGCAATTGTTGCAGCATTTTTTACATGGAAGACTTGGTACATTGCGAGTTTATTCTCATTAAAAGAAGTTCTGCATTGACATTTTAGGGAGTTTCCGTGACGTAGTAAGACGAATAAGGCCTCATATCTTGCATGCGAACAGTTCGCTATCACGACAACGTCGCATCGCTCTCTCCTATTAAGAGAATACTTGGATAATGATACCTGTATTTCCAGTCTCCTTAATCGTTCGTAACTCGATATTATCGCCGCCTTTCATTTCTTCATTAGAATAAAAGTCCTACCGAATGCGTCGCAGATTCAAATTAGCAAAAGAGGTAAAAAGTGCTGCGTCGATTGTATTTAAACAAGTAGTGCAGAATAGACTGTAAGAAAATAATTAACGTTGGCGGAAGGGTGTTACTTTAAAAAGTGCTGATTCTGAAGATTTTTTATAAATTCATTCATACCGCTTAAATTCGTTTCTGAAAATCGGACACGGAAAATAACTCACAGTAGTATAGATTTGTTAGAAAAAAAAATTTAACTTACTATATATATAATCCATATTATAGATGTATATGTGCACAAACTATATGTCTATGCATCTGTATACAGTCTACAATAGAATGTCTGTTTGTTTGTCCGTTCTCTATCTGTTCTCTATACATTTCTACGTAAATCCTTTGACCGATCTGCATCAAATTTTTCATATATATACAAATGAATAATTTAGTAATATTTTAAAAAATATTTTAAAATTAAAGTAATAATAATAATTTATTAAATAGGTCATGCGTTATTATCGTAATTACTTTTATTTTATGATTTTATAGTAGGCCTATATATCTGAAAATTATCAGATACGCCCGGTACTGTCCCGGTGAAAAGTAATAAGAATAAACATTACAAAGAAAACCATATTAAAAGTTTGGTTATTTTATATTATATATGAAATATAATGTAATATAGTATTAATATTTTATAATATATAATTAGGTATATAAATCTTTATATATAGAATCCGTACGAAACCAATATATTAAATATAATCGTTTTATTAACTATGTCGAATAATGCGAATGTCTGTTTATTAAACTGAAACATCTGCCATTAATTTCGACATAATATTATTTGCGTAAATAATGTGCAGAAAGTACAACTGCTGTTTACCTAAAATGACTAAAAGACGTAATAAGCTATTTGAATAAGCCTCTGAAAGGAATTTTTTCGGCATTATCTTTATTCAATGATATTACACCGACCTTTAAACATTGTTGGAATAAAAGAAATTAGTGATGATTTTCTCATTGATAGTTTTCGAAACTTATTCCTACCTTTAAAATTAAGCCTTTTTGTCTTTTTAAATAATTAATAATATAAAAGTTATTTTTTAGTAACATCTCGTAACAGATGGCGCCACACACAATTTTAACTTCGTGATGAATGTGTCTTACTTCTCAGTGTTTCTTAAACTTCTTAAACATAAGTATTTTTCGCTTTCTATTTACTTCCGATGTTGAGAATATCATATCTCCTCAAACGTCTAGAGTGAACAGATTTTTTACTGTCCACGTTTTATTCATTTTTATACTTCACTTAACAGAGTATTATATTCTTCTTAATTAAGTAAAAATTGTTGTCATTCTTCTTATTCTCTAATTCAATGAAAACTTCATAAAATCTGCTATGTATTACGTCACTCATTCTGTTGCATAATAAGCAAGACTTAGGTAAACGCAAAAAATCGTATAATGGACGACTTATTTGTCTACACTGCTTATTTCTCACTAGATTTCATGCCAAATTTATTTTTAAAAAAATGAAATAAAAATCATTACGATAACACTTTCATTTTCTTAATTTATGTTTTAAGTAGATTACAAAACAACAAACACATTAAGCTAATACGTATGATTACTTTTTCACCTGTGTCTATCGGTAAATCTAGACACTTTCCAGTATCTCGTGCTAAAAGTCCGAAATGTGGACATTTTATCAGGTATTATATTTCGGACTTTTACCACTCAATACCGGTAAATGTCCGGATTTACCTGTAATTTCTAAGAGTTACCAGACTTTTGACTTTTACAGTAACATAAACTGTATATGTATACTGTATATATTTACATAACCCGAGTATCAGTTTTTGGGAGTTCCGGGGATCTCAAAACGTCGAGATTCTAAAAACCCGGAAGGTCAAGCGTGAGACGATTACAATATTACGTTATAATAACTGGGAAATTAAAAGATGTTAGACTGCAATTTGAAAAAAATTATAGGACTATGAATGTCCGTCCGATGTCTGTCTACTTAATCTCGAGTTAGATAGATAAAAGTTAAAAGACGAGACCAGATATGAAAAGCTCAGGGACAGGAGGCCCCGATTAACTGTATATAAATATCTAATGCAAACCGGAAGACACGTTATTTCAAAACTTTTCCCTTGAAAGGAGTAGTAGATGACCGGCATGACTCTATTGCTAACAGGAAAAGTATGATGTACAGGCGCAAATTAATTTAAATACTACTATTAAAAATTGCAGCCCGGCATTGTGACGATGTCACAATAAATAATTGCTTGTTTTCCTTATATAAGTTATACATGAAATTTTGACATGTATTTAGAAAAATGTTAGAAAGTTGTCCGCATACGAAATGAAATGATAATACACTGAAAATGTGACGATTTAATAAAAATAATCTCTGCTACTTTGTTCAATTGAAAACGGTACGAAGTCCAAGGCCTTTTTTCTCCATTGTTGCGAGAACCATGCCAAAATTGCAGTTACCCAAGGAACAAAATAAGTATAACTTATCGTTTAGTCCAATTACGCAGACTATCTTTCAGTATTTTAGATACAATTCATTTTTTTAGTTTATGAAAAATTAGTTTCTCCGGACATCGGCCCTTTTTGAATTGATGGCTTCACTATAATTGGAAATCTTAAAGGAAGAACGAAAACAAATTGTCTTATTCACTAGAAAAGCTTGTACTATTATTTGGATTATTTTTAGTTTGTAAATGTAATTTGGAAAAGAGAATCTTATTATATAAAATTTTGAAAGTCATACTTCAAAAGGCCTCTATGTATCTATTCATGATCTAGCGGCCTCTATTGATGTTTCCGAGTGTAAAATTTTTATAAAAACTAGCTTTAATTAATACGGTTATATGCAATATCGAATCGGGGTAAAATTAATTTATCTATCTTATTTCTTCATGTTGTTGACGATATTCAAAATTCATCGAAAATAGGACAAATGAATTTACTTGTTAACTTTGTCCAAAAAATAAAATTTTAAAAAATTCTGAAAAATAAATTAAAATAATTTAATTTACGATGAATATTTATATAAATATTATAAAAGAACTTTATCATGCATCATGATTAGCGAAATGTAAAAATGCTCTTTTCTCTCAGGGAGAAAAGAGCAAAAATGGAAAAAGTAATGATATAGGCTTATAGATTACAGATAAGTAATTTAACAGTAAAGTACTGTACTTATTATATTTTATTAGAAGTTGTAAATTTAAATTATGAAAAATATAAGTTTACGAGAAAAAAATTCTTATAAAAAAATCAATATAATTCTTTAAAACATTCGATATTTATGTGACGGACGAATGGAGAAGGTGTTCAATCAAAATTTTTCGATTGTTTTCCCTCCACCATTTTATCAAAAGATCTGTTGAAAACCATAAAAATTATTTCCCACGAACTTACTTTCTCGTTGAGGATGATCCATCTAGTTAGGCGTATATCACCCGGAACTTTCAGAAGTAATTCACGTATTGGACACCCGACCCTTAACAACGAGATTCTGACCTCATGGAAAAAACCCAAGTGGAAAAATAATACAAGGGAACGATGACAAATGCAGGAGTCGTCGTTTAGTTATCCACCGCGGGCCCCACTCTGGAAAAACTTCCCGCAACCTTCCGATCTACGTCCAAGCGTTACCCCACCTAGAAGACCGGGGATTAATACCGTGGAAATAGTACCGTGTGGATTGTTTTATACTGTGGACTGTTTTATTCTGTGGATTGTGTGCCTCTGTGGAATATACTGTCTAGGATCGTGGATACCCGGCGGCTCAAGGAACTCTAACATCTCCTTAACCAAGGTATTTATCAACTCGCGAATCGTTTGTAAACTCTCTTCTCTCCGTGTATCTGGGAATACGTCATTGTTAGCTATGCGTCGTGCTGTAATTTTTTTTATAAATTTTTATTAAATTTATTCTTGTTACTTAGCCAGTGTCCCTAGTGATTCACTTCCTCGATTCTCCTACCTCCACCTCCACAACGAACGTATCCGCTCACCCGCGACCGCTCGCGTGACGTAAGAACCCTCCGTCGCAATTTCCGAGTCCTGACAGACTCGGTAGTGTCCCAACCTGACGAGGGGTCACAGAGACTCCGACCCTCCGATCACATTTATATTTACTCTGAAGGTAAATAAAGCAGACAAAAGATAGCTTTTTATTGTCGCTAATATATTTAATTTATTATACTTATTATCATGATTCCAACGTGTCTGAAATACTCCAGGAAATACTTTATAAAATATTTCATATTGATTTTCTATGTAAATTATAACGTTTCATTCATGTATGCATTTAAAACATGCGTTTTAAATATTCTGTAGTTAATGTACTTCCATTTATTTTGAAATATATATTTATTGATATACTTCCATAATATTTATTGATTTTCTGGCATATGATATATATTTATTGATAATACTTCCATTATATTTATTGATTTTCTGGCATATTTCAAACATTATTTATTCAGCAACGCTAACAATGTATAAAGCTATGTAGTAAAATATTTCAGAATAAAATATCCATACCGTTTTCGTATTTGAAGTAATACATTTAAATGGAATTTATTGTATTAGATAGCCGTCTAGTTGCTTTCATTCTTTACGGTCTTTCATACTTTGCAATTGATTTCACTATTTCGTGTATCTGCATAAATATTTGATTCCGTAGTTAGGAGTATCCTTTCTATATACTTTCTGATAATAATTTGAAATTGGCCATGATTAGATATTCCAACACGAATATATGCTTGAGAAGCTTTTTAAAGTCTTCTTTATCAATTACTTATATCTTCGGTATAGAAATTTTTGATTCTTGTGATTGTAGTATTACTAATCCTCCTCGTTTTAGTTTGAATATATTAAAAAAGGGATATTTTCAGTTTGTCGAATTTTATATTTGGCAACATTTCGTTTTGCAGCTATTGCATACCATACCAATTATCAGTCGATATGTACCTTGCGTTAGCGAATACAGTATTTTTGGAGAAGGTGTCATATTTGTTCAAGTCATGTTTGTTCTTTTTACACTTATCATTGCTTCTGCCATCAGCGTTGTAAAAAAAAATAAAATATCCCCGATTTTAAAATTGAGAAATTTAAGTCAGCTTGACATCATAGAAATTTCAACACGGATTGAAATGATTACTAAACTTAGCGGTGTAATTTTTTTCGGTATTGCTATCTTGGTTCAAATTTTAAATGTTGCTTTTGTTTTTCCTGCTATTGAAAAGAAAAAACGTTTTGAAAGTGAAAGTCTTTTCTGTTCTATAGAACTAGGTATATCGATGCTTCTTCAAATTGGAGTAGTGGCAATGCTTATCTTGCCTGTTTTTTCTTGTGCCATCATAATTAAAAAAGGATTCGTTCGAATTGCTGAAGATTTATACAAAGCAAAAGTCGTTAGCCCAAATGCAGAATTTGAAGTAAAGGCATTAATTATTCAACACGACGATATTTGGACATTTGTAGAAAATGCAAATGCTATCTTTAGCTATCCATTAACACTTTTCTATTTTGCTTTTTTGTTTGAGATAAGTCTCAGCTTTTACGGACTATTGTTTGTAGAAATGATCCCTGTAGTAAAAATCGTTTTTCTTGTAATTTCAATTATCAGTAGTATTGGATGTGTGATTTTTGGTTTCATGGCATCTTCCTGGACAGCTGCAGTATGTTTCTGAAATCTTGAAAGATATTTTATTATTAAAAATTAATAATAATTATTATAATAACAATATTTATTTACAGATGCAGAATTCATTTCAAGATATCCGGAAGTTTGCGGGATGTAACTTTTCCATTGAAAAAAAGTTGATGGTATATGTTCAAAAATTACATGTAAATATAAATCATTTAAACATATATCGAGTGTATTAATATTATATATATTTTTTCTCTTTAGATTTTAAATTTTATGAAAAGATTTGGGAAGGCTTCTTTATGTTTAACTTTAGGAGAATTTTTTAACATCACTAAGAAATTTCCCATAAACGTAAAATAATTTCATATTATAATAATTTTTAATTTAATTTAAATATGAACATAATTACTATATATATTGTTTCAGATGGGTAGTTCTCTTCACTCTATATTTGAAAGTTTAATGAATCTCAGAAGTGTCGAAAAGAAACAGTTAAACTGTGCATCATCTATCTTTAACAAAACAAATAACTAGAAGCGAATACAGAGCTATATACAAATTACTGTATATTAATTTGTTAAAATCAGAAAGAAGTAATTTGTTTATAAAATAAACTTAATTCTAGTGATAATTGATCTAGCCATATTCGACCATATTGATACAGTACATCAGGCAAGAAAAAAGAAATTTTTACAATAGATTTTATGAAATTTTAATTAAACTTCTATTTAATATGACTGTAAATAAACTAGTAAATTATAAAATATTTGTTCTCAATTGAAAAACTTCTCTCGTTAACATAATTAAATGTACATTAGTTCTTTAATATTTCAGATATTATGCTAACAAGCAAGTAATATTTAAATAAAAAATTCAATTTAGTTTTTCCTCCTTCAATACATGCATAGTTTGTGTTAATAATTGTTTTACACTGAATTTTAATTATATTTAAGTATTCAATTCAATTATATTTGTAATTCTTTTTAATTAGTCTACTTTTAATCTTAATTTTATGAACAAATTTGAAAGAGTAACAATAACAGTTCTGTTTTTTTAATTTTTTATCAATACATTTAAAATTTATGCTTGCTTTTTTGCAATTATTCAACTAACAATTATTTTTCAGGATTGTGCTTATTTTAGTAATGAATTTCAGTTCATCTAAGAAATGTTTCAAAGCATATTTTATGCCAATTATTTTAGAAACACAGTACATACAAATAAATATTTGAATATGTATAAAAATGAAAAAATATGGTGGAATATGGTTCTTTAAAAATGTTTATAACCACAGATGTTTTTATAATTGAAAATAACCTATCCAAAGATTTAAGATTTAATTGTAAAAGTTATAATTGATCATCTAAAGTACCTGGTGGCACAATTTCAAAAATACTTTCCTCCAAATTTTGATCCTATCATTTTGTACCACGTATTTATGTGAAGCAGTGTTTGCAGCATCGACGATTACAAAATAAAAATGCTGGCCAACTCTGAAAAGCGTTGATGATGCCATGTATCTTCCAGTATCAAACATTTAGTCAAGATTTAATTCTTTATGTAAAAATAAACAAGTACAGATATCCTTCGTACAATACGATACTTCTACAACACGGTTCGAGAATTTAGGAAATCCTCCGTACACAACTTTTATGTGCAAACTCCGCTATTCGGTTTTTTTTTATTCAAATAATCGTGCGAGTTGCTCAAATTCGCGCACGGATTTTAGAATATTGACATTTTTAATTTCTTTTTGCTTTTCGTCAGATTTACTTTAATAAAAACTGATAATGAAATTTTTCTTCTTTCTTGTCCTAGCTTTCCTATCAACAATAAAAGCTAGTCTTCGTCGTTGTATTTAGACTTTAGACACATGTTTTGTTTTTATACATTAATCTTTGTATTTAGGAAAATTTAAACATTTTTAGGTAAGTGTTATTAAGCTTTTTTAAACCGTAGGTAAGTAATAGTGATGTATTTCGTTCATAAAAATTACGAAAGAAATACGTCACTATCTCGGTACTCGTACTGTTCTCAACTCGAACAATTCGGTATTCGAACACAAATTCTAGAAAAAAATCTCATAACATATATTTTGCCATCCATAAAAGTTTTCATAATAAAAATTTTTAAAAAATATGAAAATGTTGCTGGTATTACTGATCAAGATCGACAAAAAAGCTCAGAATGCGATGTATACTTTGTAAACACGAAACTCACTCGTTTAGCTAAACAGTACTTTTGATTTTGGTTGTTAACTAATTATATATTGAAAATAAAGTATCGAATGCTTTAATAAACATATTTCTCCTAATAACGAGAAAGAATAATATACTTTTGCTAACTTCTGGAACGTAACCCTATGTTTTGCATTAGTCCTTTGCTTCTTATAGCACGGATTCGCATAATATGACACGTTTTCGAAATGTAACTATTGTGTTATACGAGGGATACCTGTACATCCATCGCATTAGTACAGTGGCGTAGCGTAGTGGGGGCGGCAGGGGCGGCCCGCCCCGGGCGGCACTTTTAAGGGGCGGCAAAATTTCACAATAAATAATAATAATATCTTGTAAAAATTTGAACCTGTACAATACAAAATAATGATGATTGTTCTTGTTGAAAAGTTTTTTAGAATTACTGTATATTTTAGTCTTTTAAATTAAAATACAGTAGAGCATCGATTATCCGACCCCCGATCAACCGTCACATTGGTTAACCGACCGCGTTCTAGTCGGCAAATTCAAATGTCCGCTAGTGATGTGGCGCTACAATATTTGACTATGTCTTGGCTACAATAATATTATTTTTGTTAAATTTTTGAGTGTTTTAGCTGGCAACATTGACTGGACCATGAAAGGGAGGCCAGTGTTTAAACGAGGCATAATTTTATTTAACGACGCTATCCAATTGCTGTTTTAAAACGTGTGCGAGATTTAGCAGCAAAAAAAAACGAGTGTCAGCTGTGAAGCAAAAGAAAATTTTGGACTTCTTTTTCTAATGTATAGGCCTACTTTATGTAAAATATGTAACCCGAATATATATTTCTTTGTTTACTGTATATTTTTCAATATACAGTACAGTACTGTATTTATTTTGTGCAAAATAAAGAAATAATTTTTAACGATACAATAGCGACGATTAGTACAGTATTTAAAAAAAAAAAAAAATTGTTAGGCTTAACATCGATGAAAATTCAACGCGAAGTAGGTTAATAGCGATATACAGTGGTGCCTCGTATAACGTACGCCTCGAATAACGGACTGACTGCGAACAACGGACTTTCCGGCATAATTGGTGACTGCTCCATGGGTGCGTTCTTTAATACCGGTCGCTCTGCGTCTCCGCTACTACGGGAGTGCGCTGCTGTTTGTAGGCATTTAGGAACGACGGTGAAAGAAAGATGGCAGCGCCCGCGCTATCGATAGTATCGTGATGGAGAAATCTATAATTCTAAAATATGAGCTTTAAAAGGCAAAAGAAGGGTCCCAATTGTAAAATGTAACCACTGTAAACAGCTACAATATTGTATTGATTTTTTTACATATTGTATACAATATGTAAAAAAATCACTGTAAACAGCTACAATATTGATTGGCCATGTGATCACGACGTCTTCATTAAAAACAAGGAAATCTTCAATGCTTTCTACAAACTCATTAAAAGACATGAAACCATTGCCACACTTGCCACTAGGGACTGACTTACATCGCTTCCTCTCCGTGCAGTGGTTTTCTCTAAATTACTACACTACGCAGGTACTTACCAACCATGGTAAATTTGCAGCCTACCTGCACCGTTTCACCAACAGGGACCCACAAGTCTGCCCGACTTGCCAAGTGGAAGATGGTCCGATCATTACCTCTTTGACTGCTATACTCTTGAACACATTCGCATGAATATTAGACTCCTCATGGATGAACTCAGTATTAGTTGGCCATGCAACCAGTCTGACATTTGGACCAGCAAGGAAATCTTCCTTGCCTTTGAAAGGTTAGCCAGAAGCTTCGGCAACCACTCAATGAGGCTCATCAACAACTAGATTCAGCTGCCGCCATCGGACTCTTCCTCTGCAGCTGGCAGCCTACTCATCACGCGATCTCATTGTACTACCCGTGGCTGTACTACTTACACTACGGTCTGTCTCCTGCTTGCCTGCTGCGTTGCATTTCTTATATCACCATCAGTAATACTGTTCAGCATACTGGACCTTATTAGGATCAACTGATGCATAATAACAACAGGACATGCTGCTGCTATTGTAGTCGTTCACTGCCGCTGGTAGCTCTCCCAAGTACAGGTAAGTACCAAAAATTAATTTTTAGTTCGTGCTCTTTATATATAATTTCAGGGTTCATCAGATAAGTACTACTCGCAAACACATGTGGATACGTGGATACTGATTGTGACCAATTAAAGAACATAAATTTAGTGTATCAGAAACTGTATCAATACACTTAATTGGAATAAACACGATGCATGTAACAATCATTAGACACCGATTGAGACCTAATGTCGATCATAAATATAGTGTATCAGAACTCTACTAATACACTTATTTGGAAAAAACACCTCCTATGGTATGCTCTGCTTCAAGACTCTAGTTCTTGAATTCAAGAAACCCTTTTACCTCTATATCTAAGGACTCAACAAGTTTGTGAGCCTTACTCGAATGTTTTCCAAGAAATGCTATCAGGATCTTTGGAACTTTGAAACATCCACTTTACATTCGTTGCAAGAACTTTTGGACAACTAAATGAAATGAACTATGCTAGTCGACAATTCGACATCTCCTGGCGTATATTAATTTGCAGTGCAGTATGCACTATTCTATGCACTGCCTTTCTACGACAACCATTCCAGGTGTTCTCTGTATTACGGCATCTCACAATGCCATCGCCATTCGGCCACGTGTATTCAACCTATCATCATCTGTACTACGTATCCTGGAATAATAATACGTATATCTACCGCTATTCATACAGGAACACTTGGCTCATTGACTTTCTTTGGTTGCCATGCTTTAATACTATTAATATTTAATTTTTTTTTTTTTTTTTAGGTTAAGTTTAAATTATTTTAATTTAACTATTCTTAATATAATATTGTATCATTCTATCCTAAAGTCTAGTTGGAATGAAATGTCTACTGGAAATACCCTATATTGTAACCTTGCCAGGCCTTCTGGCAGGGTACCCCCACCTCATGCCACTACCATGTATCGTAACAATCTTCACCATCTATTCTACTCTATCGATTTGTAAACAAATACCTGCAATTCAATCTGTCCTTTCGTATAAATTATGCCTTATGTAACTATTTATTCTTATCCTCTGTAATTCCATTACTCATTGCAACTCATGTAAAAACTATGGTACAACCATTCCATTTAGATGTTAATTCACCATAAATACTGTAAAAATGTTACACTCAGCTATGTTTTGACGGTACTGAGTATGCGCGTATGTGTCTTAATAAAAATTGGAATGAAATGAATGAAAATGTAAAATGTAACCATAAAATGAATTATTTGTTGAAAAAACATTCAAAATAGCCTAAAAAAAAATTCGTAAAGACACTTACATCACCGCGTGCGCTAACTCGCGCTTTCACAATTTCTAAATTCTCATTTATAAAATCACATAATGGACCCGGAAACGAAACTATCTGAGCCATGGAGGGCGCCTTGTTGCTTTCCACGGTAAACTACTGCTACAAGGGGTCGTTTTGCCATTCGACGGCGTGCACTCCCATCGGAATTTAGGAACGCGTTCCGCAGGAATTTTTAAACGGATGTCGCTCGCGCAGAGTTACGCGGAGGAATAAAAGAACGCACCCCGTGTTCATTTTTTTATGCTGCGAAACGAATTAGATGTTTTAACATGTATTTCTACGGGAAAATGCGTTTCGTATACGGACGTTTCACTTAACGGACGTGCACCTGGAACGGATTAAGTACAGTACGTTATATGAGGCACCACTGTACTAATATACTAATTACATGGGATATACTAATATACTATACTAATAATGTATTTTTTCATACTTTTCGGTTATCCGTTTTTTGTTATCCGACCAACCCCAGTCCCCAATTAAGTCGGATAATCGATGCTCTACTGTACCTAAATAAGGGGGCGGCGAAATTTTCTTCCGCCCCGGGCGGCTGACACTCACGCTACGCCACTGTTAGTATGCAAATTTTCTTTTGTCTTTAATAAATGATAAAATAATATGTATACGAAAAAATTGTTTTATGATTTATTGCCAGCAAGGGATTTTATTTGTATATCTATTTTGTACCGGAGGTGGCGTAAAATTTTCTCGGGTTAAAGAGGGTTGCAAATGGAAAAGTACATGATCTAGAGCAGTGTTTCCCAACCTTTGTTGTGCTATGCCCCACCTAAGCCTTTCTAAAATTCTTATGCCCCTCAACATATACGTTGAACTCTTTTGGAAGGTCTCTCGTTGTCGTGTTCGTTGAAGTTTTTTTCTTGCACTTAAATTGCCACACTGTTTTATCGTAACCACGATAAAACCCAATCCTTTCATCAGTCTCTTGCACTTTCCAGTCATTGCCAAACACGACCTGGAACACAACAACTCACGTCTGCCCACCTCGAGGTCTGGGCAAAGAATGTTCTTTCTCCTCTTTCGCCGGCCTCATGGCCTCGTTCATCTCTGTTCTCAGTGGTTCCCAGAATTGTTAATCTCACCCCAAGAGAAAAGGGTTATAAAGGAAAGTTCTAGAAGGAAAGGGAAACAAAGAAAATTAAAACTAACTTAAATCAATATTTACAATAAATATGGCGTACAGCGGCTATACGGTTAACTTAAACTCTGAACGAGTTTCGAATTGCCCCCCTCAACAATCAAATTGCCCCCTTGTGGGGCGTGGGCCCCACGTTGGGAAACACTGATCTAGAGGATCTGGATTAATGCTGTTCAATGGCTCAAAACCATCGATGATCGATGAAGTATCAACTATCGACGATGGCTCGATGGTTACGTCTGATCATAGTCTAGTTGACTTTTTTTTTTTTTTTTTTTTTTACTGACATGTCTGGACAGAAAAACTTTCCGCTTGTACCGAAGACGATCAGAATGAAGATTTGCTATACGGATTCATGGAAAATTATATCTATTTATTCATTTCTCGAAACGGATAATTCATCATTTCAGTTTAAATGTAAACAAGTAAAGGTAAAATTACAGCAAAGCCTATGTCATATAATTTGAAGAAAGTTAAAAATATTGATTTTCATTAAATGCATTTCGAAACATTTTAATTTTTATATTTTATATGGATTAGAATGAATACAATTTACATTTCGTATATTTTATACTTTACAGAGTACAGAATAGAGTATACCTTTTAAAGAGTAGATGCAGATTAACGAAAATAATTAGTTTGATTAAAGATTAAAAGGTAATCTGTAATTTTTAATCAAGTTTTAGTAATTACGCGATTATTACAAAATGTTTATAAATAGTGTAATATAACAAGTAACATATATTTTATGAACAGTTAAAATTACGTTCAAACAAGATTTTTTAATAATTATTTGGTATCAAAGAATATTTCCGATGATATTTTTCAATGAATAACAGACGTGGATGAATGGGTATTTACATTGATTACATACTGGAATATATATTTATTCGTTGTATGATCTGCAAATAAATGTCAAAATTTTGATTTAAATATTTATTTACAGCAATTACAATTATTTTAAAGAGTAATTTTATAATTAAATTGTTTGTTTTACTAACTTTTGTATCTCGTGCTTTCCTTTAGGTTCTTGTGGGAAACATTCCTAAAGAATGAAGAGTGATAAAGTTCGAAATTAATTTAATTGTTATGTTTACTTGTAAAATGTATTTATCTATTTAAGAATTAAAAGGCAACTCACCGAGAATGCATTTTCCCAAGCGTCTAATGGCCTTTGGACGATCCCCATTACGCATATCATTCTGCCTACTGCACCCAAGCCGATTACCTACATTCAATTAAAAATACATACATTAACAGAAGTTTCTTATATTATAATTTTTTTTCTTTTATATACAAGAACATATCAACTCACTTTAGTTAATGCATCTGGAGGTTTGGGATGTTTTGCTGACCATTGTGATACTTTAGTGAATTGTTCGCATATGTAATCAACGTTTGTTTTTTGATGTCTTTTGTCATTTGTATCATTTTTTATTTCGTCTGTTTCGTTTTTATCTGGTGGAGTAGATCCAAAAATACCCGAATCTTCCGATTTGGTCCTTGCAAAACAGTTGTTAAGTTTCTTTGCTACCTGTAAAACAGAAGTATTTAATTTGTTTCCTTTAATAGCATTGTTTTTGAAATTTAAAATAAATTATTTAGAATTATTGCACAAAAAATTAAGAATGTTAAATGAAAAACTTTATTTAATATTCCTAATTCACGACTAAGTTAGGTGTTAATTTCATAGACTTCTTGGAATGGGCCGGAAGACAGCGTATTAAAATAACAACCTAAGAATGTGAGAGATCTACAAAATTATCTTTAGCTTAATTAATTTTCAACGAATTAAATTAAAAATTTCACGTTAAACAAATGGTAAAAATTAATTTAAATTATTTTTAATTTCGACATAAATTGAAATACAAGTATCAAACATAGTTTATGTAACATTCTTCTATGCAGTGGATCGCATAACTCTCATTCATTAGTAAATAAGAAATCTGAAATATTTCAATACTTTCATCATATTTATTAGAAAAACTTGCTTACAAATTTCATCGGCAAGAAGTTTATTTTCCTAATTTCTTGTGCTTTAAGTTACGAAATGAACGAATTGTAAAATATATGATTAGTTTCTGTCATAAATTTCATAAACAAATACTTGAAAAATTGTCAGATAGCATATCAAAGCGTAGGGCAGCATTTTTTAACGGTCACTTGGACGTATTTGTTAACGAAGATTACGATAAACTTATAATCAATTAAATAACGTAACGTATAAAAATTTATGGATGTAAAATATGTCAGAGTTTAAAAAAAACGGACTAATTTCTTAATATATGTGTACGGGTTAAACTTATGCAGAATTTAAAATAGAATAGACACGTGTCCGAATTTAAATAAATAGCTGGTCGTTGACACTCGAGCTTTTAATTATTAATTATAAGATCAAAAAAGTGTCATTGCTTAGAAACATTACTGTTTATAAACATTTTATCTTCAGCATGTTAACCAGACACACTGACGGCATAAATACTTCTATACATTAATGTAGATAAAAATAGATTAACAGAGAGGAAAGAATAAAATATTACATTTTGTCGAGAAATTTATAGTCAAAACAATATAATTATTAGTCGTTGTTTTCAACTGTTTCCATTAAAAATATATATCTAGGAGAATTTTGTATGAGAACTATTTACACTTATTTTCAATTATTCTGTAGGCCTATGTCTTATTCAATTCAGTATATATATAGCCCTATATACAATTAATATATATATATTATGGAGAAGGGATATTATTGAATAATATTTCATGATAATATTATATTATATTGTTAATAATATATTGTGATAAGTTAAGATAACATTTATCATATGAGACACTATGAAATTTGAATATTAAAAAAATAGTAACATTACAATATCTAATTATTACAATTACTTAATAATTCTTAAGTCTGTTGAACTTAATTAAATAAAGCAGTTTCATAAATGCTGAACAAATCGAATTTAATAAAGATAAAAATGTTGACTAATTACATGCAATTTAAAATTCACATTTTATGCTCAGTTAACCATTACTTAATAATTAAAATAAAATAACGACGACAATCTATATATATAAAAATGAATGTATGTCTGTGTGTGTGTGTGTGTGTGTGTGTGTTTGTCCTTCATGCATTACCATACCATTTATCCGATTGCCATGAAACTTTGGGAAGTTGTTTAATACACTCCCACAAAGGTTTCTGGCATATGTGAAGACCACCATTTCCCCCCCTTCAAAAATATATTTATATATGGATTAAGGCTTTTATGTCCAACAGATGGCGCTAACTTCCGACGACCTAAGTTTGCTTCTCGGTGAAGCATTGTTTTTCTGTGAGAACGGACTAAACCAGATCATTTTCTATCTATCTATATAAATAAAATATAACGTTCGTTTGTTCCTACCGATTCCTTTGAAATTTTGACGCTACGTTGCATTCGAATACGCACGTGTTTTTATATAATACACATGTCGAAATTCCCCCACTGGGGGGAGAGGGACAGGATTAACGCTTACTGTGAAGAACTCAACTTTTATTATACTATTTTAGACGTGTGTTTGATTGCGTTTTAATAGGGTACGTCAACAGAATATACACTAAAAAGGGATTTTTCGATATTCCCTTGCGAGGGAGAGGGACAGAATTAAGGCTTACTGTGAAGAACTCGGCTTTTATTATACTATTTTAGACGTGTGTTTGATTGCGTTTTAATAGGGTACGTCAACAGAATATACACTAAAAAGGAATTTTTCGATATTCCCTTGCGAGGGAGAGGGACAGGATTAAGGCTTACTGTGAAGAATTCGGCTTTTCTTATACTATTTTACATGCGGTTTTTTGCGTTTTTAATTGCGTTTTAATAGGTGACGTCAACAGAATATACACTAAAAAGGGATTTTTCGATATTCCCCAGCGGGGAAAGGGACAGAATTAAGGCTTACCGTGAAGAACTCGGCTTCTATTTATACTATTTTACATGCGGTTTTTTGCGTTTTTAATTGCGTTTTAATAGGTGACGTCAACAGAATATACACTAAAAAGGGATTTTTCGATATTCCCCAGCGGGGAAAGGGACAGAATTAAGGCTTACCGTGAAGAACTCGGCTTCTATTTATACTATTTTACATGCGGTTTTTTGCGTTTTTAATTGCGTTTTAATAGGTGACGTCAACAGAATATACACTAAAAAAGGGATTTTTCGATATTCCCCAGCGGGGAAAGGGACAGAATTAAGGCTTACCGTGAAGAACTCGGCTTCTATTTATACTATTTTACATGCGGTTTTTTGCGTTTTTAATTGCGTTTTAATAGGTGACGTCAACAGAATATACACTAAAAAGGGATTTTTCGATATTCCCCAGCGGGGAAAGGGACAGAATTAAGGCTTACCGTGAAGAACTCGGCTTCTATTTATACTATTTTACATGCGGTTTTTTGCGTTTTTAATTGCGTTTTAATAGGTGACGTCAACAGAATATACACTAAAAAAGGGATTTTTCGATATTCCCCAGCGGGGAAAGGGACAGAATTAAGGCTTACCGTGAAGAACTCGGCTTCTATTTATACTATTTTACATGCGGTTTTTTGCGTTTTTAATTGCGTTTTAATAGGTGACGTCAACAGAATATACACTAAAAAAGGGATTTTTCGATATTCCCCAGCGGGGAAAGGGACAGAATTAAGGCTTACCGTGAAGAACTCGGCTTCTATTTATACTATTTTACATGCGGTTTTTTGCGTTTTTAATTGCGTTTTAATAGGTGACGTCAACAGAATATACACTAAAAAAGGGATTTTTCGATATTCCCCAGCGGGGAAAGGGACAGAATTAAGGCTTACCGTGAAGAACTCGGCTTCTATTTATACTATTTTACATGCGGTTTTTTGCGTTTTTAATTGCGTTTTAATAGGTGACGTCAACAGAATATACACTAAAAAAGGGATTTTTCGATATTCCCCAGCGGGGAAAGGGACAGAATTAAGGCTTACCGTGAAGAACTCGGCTTCTATTTATACTATTTTACATGCGGTTTTTTGCGTTTTTAATTGCGTTTTAATAGGTGACGTCAACAGAATATACACTAAAAAAGGGATTTTTCGATATTCCCCAGCGGGGAAAGGGACAGAATTAAGGCTTACCGTGAAGAACTCGGCTTCTATTTATACTATTTTACATGCGGTTTTTTGCGTTTTTAATTGCGTTTTAATAGGTGACGTCAACAGAATATACACTAAAAAAGGGATTTTTCGATATTCCCCAGCAGGGAAAGGGACAGAATTAAGGCTTACCGTGAAGAACTCGGCTTCTATTTATACTATTTTACATGCGGTTTTTTGCGTTTTTAATTGCGTTTTAATAGGTGACGTCAACAGAATATACACTAAAAAGGGATTTTTTGAAATTCCCCCCATGAGGGAAGTGTTACACATTTATAATAGATACATTTTGAGCCACAACAACGCGTGGCCGGGTCAGCTAGTATTATATAAAAAATTTAAAATCTTCTTCATTAATTTAATAATTAACTTCATTAATAAAAAATATTTATAACGATCACAGGAAGAGTTATAAATAATTGTAAATTGTGTTTGGCGTCATCTCTTATGATATTTTATTATAAAAAATTTTTATATTATTCATTATTATAAAATGGGAAAAAATCTTAATTTTTAGGGTATAGATGATTTTTACTTAAAAAATAACAATGCTAATAACGAGTAAAATCTTCATTAAGTCGAATCCACTCGACTCATGCCCCCACCATCAAAATTTAATAGAATCAATCTCCAGATACACAAATCACCCTGCAAAATCTCAGAAATTTTCCACAGAGGTACAGGAGTTATTAAGCTTCAAAGTGGGCGAATAAAATTGTGCCCCATACATGCTAATACGTACTAAAAAAAAAATATTTTTTGCATTTCTCGACGTTTCAAAGTCCAAAAATGTAAAACTCTGGAGAGTCATTATTTAATCGATTGTCATAATTGCATATTCGAATGTAAAAATTCAATATATTTACTAAATTTAATATTCAGAATTCTTCAAAAAGTCATTTATACAAGCAAAATTAAACTATTTTCCGAATATTTAGGTATTAATATATTTATTTCCAACTTAGATGTTGATAGACTATGATTATAGCCTGAGAGAATATATATATATTATTAAAACTAGCGTATGTGTCCGTTGAATCTCAACGGGTTTCTTAAATAAAAGTTTCTCTGTTCGTTCTGTTTTCATAGACTTACAGGTGAAAGTGTTTGTTTTGTATTATTGTTATTATAATTTCAAATATTGAACACAAATACAAAAAAAAAGTTTAGAATGACACCAAAAATGAAGCCCAACCACATTAAAATACGAAGAATAAACTACAATTCCTTTTTACTCTTTCTTCCAATGTGTGTATTAACAGGGTCTTTTCCCCAAGCCCATCATAGATTTATAATGGAGCGGCCAGGTGGGAAGGGACGGTCCAATGCTGAAAACTTTTTCGAGTTCTTTGCCCTTCTGGACTTGATCCTCCATTCATCAGAGAGAAGCGATTAATTATCTCGGCTATCCAGCAAGACAATCTATAACTTAAACAATGTTCTTTCACCTGGTCTTTAACCTTTTCCCCATGAAATGGGATGGAAATAATAACCACACTATGTAGAATACTATGTCTGAGTTTAATGTTTTAATATAGTTTTATATACATATATATAAATTGTAAATGTAATTATAAAATCAATTGTAAAATCACAAAACAATTGTAATTAAAAACCCGTTGGGGGCGTCAACGAACCGTTTGATGAGTTTAAAAGGTTTACTTCCGGTGAAGATTAATATTCGAATTTTTCAGTTTTATTTAAGTGGGATCGTTTCATTCGTGCTTTGGTAAAACGATTTTATCATTTCACAAGCTATAAAAGTTATACGGGAGTAAGTTAGACTTTGCAGCGGAGTTTTGCAGTTAAATTGGAAAATATTGGATAAGTAATTCGATTGAAAGTAAAACTCTTTTTAATAACTTTACAGTGTTTTACTGCATGAAAAACTTTGTTATATCAAACATTTATAACATAATATCCCTGCTACAGGTTTTAAGAATTCTGAATATTAAATTCAGTTAGCAATTACACGTTTACATTCAAATGCGCAATTATTTATCGCTGTACTTAAGATTAACCATCCTTTTTCTTATAAACAGGAGATAAAAAATTGAAAAATAGGTTCTTGTAAAAAGAAAGTTGTTGGCAAATCTTAAAAATGAAGAATGCCATAAACAAACTAAAGAAATCTCTAAAGAGAGACAAAACTAAAGTCACCTTATCCTGCAATGGCATGTTTCCTGCAAGATATATAAGTGTTTTGCAGTAAAGCCGGCGATCATCTATTTAAATGTATTTTATCGTTATGTATTTTAGCTATTCAAACATTTCTCTAAATGCAAAATTAAAACAGGTACTGTACATCCCGCTTTAATATTTGGATATTCTGTCCACTAATGTTTTATATAGACGAAGTTTCGAATAAAAACATTACTTTAAAAAAAATTGATCTAATATACAATAATACGAAACATTATAAGAACAACACATTGAAAATGCTATTCACATAAATATACAGACTTATACAATAAATTATTGTCGTATATACAGTATAATTATGAAATTCATGCTTAAAGAAGCAAGTCCACTTCCACTTTAATATAGTTTACTATTATTTGATTCCATCAATAGAGATTAATCAGAATCAGAATCATAAATGTAAATATAAGTTGAATCTAAGAGTACATACGAAGTTAAAATACTGTATGTTTCTATTATAGTGATGTTTCGTATTCACTTCCAATTGATAAGAGTTTATTCGAATATTTGTTCTTAACTAAAAAATTGGTAAGCAGTTATTTATATCCGAGATGAAACACATCTCTCGTAGCGTTGTATCATTTCAAGATAGTGTGAGGTCTCGGACGGAAATCGAAATTTTATGTTAATGATGACGAATATTTGGCGAGACAGTTAAAATCTCACCTTTCGAAATTAAAATCCAATGCTAGACTTAAGGTACCCCGAAAATAATAAAAGTTCTTTCCGTCAAAGAGGAAAACGAAAGGATGGAATTACAAGGGAGAATTTCAAAGTTCGGAGAAATTTTAGCCGATCGGGATCGGGTTAAGTGTCGATAATGACCTCTCCCGCGCCCCGAAAGGTTTCGAACTGTCACCGGGAGACGAGGGAAGACTATGGAGGACTATGTGGAATAGAGGACAGAAATCCTTTTAAAACTCGTATTTAAAGACACGAGGTTCTTTGCTCTAATATTTGTTCTTTTCCTCCAAGAGCTGATCGTTCACCAAGTTCCGTTATTCTATCTACGAGATCCATTCGTTCTCCCAGAGTTGCTCTCTCTCCATGATCTGTTATATCCGAACTTCACGATCATGCAGAAGACCATAAACGAGGGACCGAGAGTAGACATTCAACGTGACATTCGGATTTTTACTAAACTCTCTTTCTAAAAAGAAATATCAAAGGAGAATTATTTTTATTTTTTATTAAACGGGAAAGAGTGAATGGTAAGTTTGTGTCAGTGTGTTTATCACACCCACTCACGATTGTCTCGACCCCTTCGACCGTCTCGACAATCGCACAGTTACAAACCTTACAATAGCATCACTGATCACCTAATTCAATTTTACATTAACATCAGCACTTAATCTGTTGAAACTCAAGGCAAGATATATTTTTCGTTGTGTAACTCGATTTAAAAATTTTAATGTATATCTGAGAAATCACGAAGAATTCAAGGATATCCGCAAACCATTCATTTCTCCTCAAAAATAACTTTTTAATGGACACTAATATCAATAATTTAATATTTTCCAAAATTTCCTTTTATAATAATAATAATAATAATAATAATAATAATAATAATAATAATAATAAGATCACAAAACTTGAAACAAACATGACAGCATACAGACAACAACTACACCATAAATTCACACAACAATATCCTCACCTCACTGTCACTGAACAAAGGGTTGTTGATCAAAAAAGAACAATTATACACAACAACCTTATTCCACAAACAACACTTGAACTTATCAAACAACAGGTTGCTGATCAAATACATCAACAGACAGAAACATCTAACATTAATGAAGATCATGTAACCTGTCAGGATAATCCAGCAACAAGCATTGATAATAACACACATACAACAATTAACACTAATGATACTACAGACACTTCCTTGTCCATCACTGATAACATAGACATGAATTTAGTTAATACGCTCTCACTTATATTTCAGGAAACACTCGCTAAATATGCAGGCACAGATCCCACACAACGACCACGAATACCAAAAATCAACACATCAAAGGAAGTAGGAAAAACACTAAATTATGTAAACACTCACTTAATACCATACTACATTCATTCAATTTCTACACTTGCAGACATTCATACATTAGTTTATGCTGGGGCAGTCACAGTAGTGACACACCATGGACTGAAAGTACAGTCACAGACAAATACACAGAAAACACAATTCTATCACAAGCCTGCTTGGCAGAGAAGAATAGAAATACAAATAAATGACATTAGACAGCAATTAGGCAGGCTGACACAATACACTAAAAGCAACATAACACCGAAATTAAGGAAACAGCTCAAAAACATTTTCAAGAAAATAAAAACACATACAAAACATGAACATCACAACACACACATTACAGAATACATTGATACACTAAAACAAAAACTTGCTGCCAAAGCACGTAGACTCAAACGTTACAAAACATGTACACTACGAAAACAACAAAATAAGTTATTTACAAACAATGAAAAACTCTTTTACAGACAAATTAATAACAATGCAAACACTGATACACAGCACAGTGGCACACCAACAGAAGAACTCACAACATATTGGTCTTCTCTTTGGTCCAGTGCTGTCACGCACAATGCTGATGCAGGCTGGATCGAGGAGGAGAACAGAAACTTGCACAACATACCAACTATGCCCTGTGCTGAAATAAACATACATGATTTCCAATACACTGTTAACAGAACACACAACTGGAAGACACCTGGTGTAGACAACATTCACAATTTCTGGTACAAAAAGTTCACATCACTGCACCAGGAACTAGCTAAACACCTAACACACATTATCATCAATCCACAGGACATGCCAAATTTTCTTACTCAGGGCATCACCTACATGAAACCTAAAAACAACAATACCACAGACCCCACACAATACAGACCAATTACATGTCTCCCAACACTTTACAAATTATTGACATCCTGTATTGCAAACAAAATATACAAACATGTTGAAGAACACGACATTCTAACAGAACAACAAAAAGGTTGTCGTAGAAACCACAGGGGATGCAAAGAACAGTTACTCATAGATTCAGTCATTCTACGGCAAGCACACAGACAACACAGAAACATACACATGGCATATATAGACTACAGAAAAGCATTCGACAGTGTTCCACACAGTTGGCTGCTACATATCCTACACATGTACAAAATACATCCATCACTCATTGCATTCTTTCAAAACACTATGCAGCACTGGAGAACAACACTACATCTCAGGGTTAGTAACACTTCCATACAAACAAACCAAATTTTTATTAGGCGAGGAATTTTTCAAGGAGATTCCTTGAGTCCTCTCTGGTTCTGCTTAGCCCTGAACCCATTATCCAACATGTTAAACAACACGCAATATGGTTACAATATTAGACACAAAAAAACAACACAGTTTACACTGTCACATCTCATGTACATGGATGACATAAAACTTTATGCATCCACACAAAAACAACTTCATCAACTCCTACAAATCACACATTCATACACCAAGGACATACAAATGGAATTTGGCCTAGATAAATGCAAAACAGTTCACATAGAAAAAGGAATCCTGAAGAAAGAAGATTTTGCACTTGGAAATGGAGACGTTATTGAATCCATGGAAGAGGGCGAGTTCTACAAGTATTTAGGATTCCAACAGGCCAAACTAACAGAACATACACAAATAAAGCAAAGATTAATTAAAGAATACCAAAGTAGGTTAAATGCTATTCTCAGAACACAATTAAATGCAAAACACACAGTTAAAGCAATAAACACATATGTCATCCCGGTACTCACATATTCTTTTGGAGTTATACATTGGACTCACACAGATCTTGAGCATCTCCAAAGGAAAACAAGAACAACACTTACTAAGCATAAACAACATCATCCTAAATCCGCCACAGAAAGATTAACCCTTCCACGTAAAGATGGCGGACGTGGCCTGATTGACATAGTTAACCTTCACTACAAACAAATACAGTCACTGCGAGAGTTTTTTATGAAAAACAAGAAATATCACAATTACATAAAGCAGTAACTCTAGCAGACTCGAATAACACACAATTAAACTTACACTCACATAATATGGACACAACACAACATATAAAAAGCATAGACACCATTAAGCAATCGTGGGCTCGAAAGGCACTCCATGGCAGGCATCCTTATGATCTGGCCCATGATTTTGTTGACAAAACTGCGTCAAACAGCTGGTTAGCTCGGGGATGCCTCTTTGGGGAGACGGAAGGATTCATGATCGCCATACAGGATCAGGTCATAAATACTAAAAACTACAGAAAACACATACTCAAAGATGCAACACTCACAAATGACACATGCAGAAAATGTCACATCATGCCAGAAACTATACAACACATCACCTCTGGTTGCAAGCTCTTGGCACAAACAGATTATTTACACAGACATAATCAAGTAGCAAATATAATACACCAAGAGCTTGCAAGTAAACACAAATTAGTAGACATCCACGAACCATATTACAAATACATTCCACAGACAGTATTGGAAAACAACACGCACAAAATGTACTACGACAGAGCCATAATCACAGATAAAACAATTTACCACAACAGACCAGACATAACACTCATTGACAAACACAATAAAATCACATACATTATAGACATATCCATTCCAAACACTCACAATATACAAAACGCATGCACTGAAAAAATTAGCAAGTACACAGAACTCGCCCAGGAAATAAGGCATCTGTGGAGGATGGATAGGGTGCTTATTGTACCTGTTGTTCTCTCTTCTACAGGCGTCATACCACACACACTACACAAAAGCCTGGGCACATTACAATTGAATAGAAACACATACATCACACTACAGAAGGCCATTATATTGAATACATGTCATATTGTGAGAAAATTCCTGAATACAGACACACACACTGATACACTTCTTTAATTTCTGTTTTGGTTACTATGCCTTGACTTTGGTCCGGCATAGTACACAGCCACCGGTGTTAACCGAGTATATCTCACTTAACCCAACATAATAATAATAAATTTATTAGTCATTAGGCCGTAGCCTGTTATCACAGGGTGTTATAACATTGAATTACGTAAATCATAACAATAATATTAACATTGGTAACATCGATTCATTGTTTTATATTCATTTGTAGAATTAGTTTTAGAACATAATTTTATGCAAGATGATTACAAAAGTTTTTTGCATAATTATATAGTTTATAAATCACTACAATATTTGCTTCATGAAATAAACGATACATTTGATTTTCTTCTTTAAGGGAATTTAGCTGATTTAGGTTGGCTTTGTTTCTTAGTTCGAGTCCCATTATACACTCACAGAACATGTGAAATTTGGTAAATAATTCCTGGCATCTTGGACAGGTCATTTTTGTAAATTCGTAAATTCTATTACCATTTTGCTATTTAGTCTAAGTTGTATAAAAATTTCTTGATTGTAAATGGCATATTAGATAACATATAATTATTATTAAAAGGGGTAATCCAATATAATATTATACCATTTAGGTTCTTTTCTCCTATGCATTTCTTCAATGTCTTGAGCTAAAGTAATTTCCAATGTATTTTGGATTAGTTGCTTTCTAATTAAGTCGCTAATTTCTAGATTTTCTAGCAATGGTGTTATAGAGACTCCATATTCGTTGACAATATTTCTCATTTGGCTAATCCAGGAACTTTTTTTGGGGATTTTGACAAGATCTTTTATACAGCAAGTATAACAATTTTGTTGGTAAGTTGCCATTGTCTTTGATTTTATAAAGTTAATAAATCTTTTTACAAGTAAGGGAGTTAATTTGAATCTATTGAGTTCTACTCTTAGTGCATAACCAGCTATGTTATAGTCCAGAGTAAAAATTCTTCGAATGAATTTGTTTTGGATTATTTCAAATTTTTTATATGTTGTTAGACTCCAAATTGGTGAAGCGTAGACTACCGCATTAAGGATTATGGAAGTAAATAATCTAAAATGTCTATATATGTTTTTTAACTTGATTTGAGCAAAAAGTTTCACCATGTTATTTATCAGTTGATTTGATTTATGAACGGCTTCTTTGTATTGCTTTTCAAAGGTTAAGGAGGAGTCAGTAAAATTCCCAAAAATTTGACTTCTTGTGTTATCTTAAGTTGTACTTTGTTCAGGTAGAGTGATGTACTTTTTTTGGCAAGTCTAGAACCATTTCGAAATATCATAATTGATGACTTGTTTGGATTAATCGTTAATTTTAATCTATCCAAATATTCTTGAACTTTTCTGATTTTTCTACGGAGTCCTGCTGCTGCGGGTGCTACTATTACAATATCATCAGCATATGCTATGGAATGAATAACTTGGCCATCTATATAAAAACCATCATCTTCTATCTCAGAACATTCATTTATATCAAATAGGAAAAAATTAAAAAGATGTGGGGACCATGGGTCACCCTGTAGTAGACCTCTGTTCACTTGTAATGATGGCCATTTCTTTGCATAATGCTTTATTATTACTTCGTAATGTCCAAACAATTGGTCTATTATTCTAATCATACAAGTATCTGCTTTATATTTACTCAATTTATCTAGTAGCACTGCAATAACCCCTGAGTCATACGCTTTCTCAATATCTAAAAACAAAGCGTAAACTTTGTGTCTCTTTTTATATAATTGTAATTGTACTAAAGCCGTCAATGTAAATAATGCGATTTGAGTGCCTCCTTTTTTGGTGAATGCAAACTGTGTATAATTGAGGAATTTATTAGTATTAACCCATTCATTAAACTTTTCCATTAATACTGCTGTAAACAGTTTGCGGAATCCAGACAAAAGAGCGATAGGCCGATAATTGGCTGGGTAGTTTCTTGCTCCCTTTTTGAATATCATTTGAAAAATGACTCTATTCCAATCATCAGGTATTGTACCCGTATAATAACATTTATTATATAGGTTAGCCAATACGTGTATACCTTCTATAGACAAGTTTTTGATCATCAAGTTGGTAATGGAGTCAGCACCAGGAGCCGTTTTCTCTCTTAATTTTTTAATACAACTATATAAATTTTCTACATTGAATATTTCTGATATTGGTTGAATCGTGGTCGTAATACTTTGTAGTTTATGCTCTTTGTATTTATTTTTATAAGTAATGGAAAATTTTTCTAGATATTGTTTCCAATTGTCGAACGTCACGTAATACTTGGGTTCTGCAGCCTGATACCTTTTTTCTAAAGTATTGTAAGCTACGTTGTTTTTTAATCTTGTGACGGTAGCAACTCTTATCAAACCAAGCTTGTTTAGGTTGTATTCTTTTATTATTCCTGGAGATTTTATAATGAAACTGGTCTATTATTTCCACCAAGTTGTTGTATTTCTGTATAGTCGTTAAATTACTATCACTGTCTAACATTTCTGACAATTTGTTATTGAATTCTGTACCACTGTGTTAAGTATCTCATCTCTTACAGTAGTATCTCATCATCCGCATCTCTTTGCCTACTGTTGTAGAATATGCTTATATACTGTACTTTATACTGCATAATACATTTGATTTTATGTATAAATTAGCATATTTAAGAAGATATTGTACAAATTATTAAGATATAAACAAGCGACTATCTTGTTTATATTTTCTTAATAATTTACAATTAGCTTATATTTAAATGAATAAATGTGTAGCGAAGAACACTCTCGATATGTAAAACTGAGGTAAAAATTGAAAAATTAAGCAATAGCATTTTGTGTTATTTTAGTCGAAAGATCATTATCATGTAAGTCGTAAATTAATGTACTGTAGTTATATAAGTACAGCACATACGATGGCATTATATAAATTCATATGATGATATTCTCCGTAAAATAACGTTATGTAATACAAATTTTCTTAGATATATATTTTCAAGGAAAGGTCATTAATGTGAAATTTTAATTAAGAATTTCTATTACCAAATTTTTTACGTTGCTTTTCCTTATCATAATTACGTAGTATCTTCGAAAAACATTACATTTATCTCTATAGAGATGGCAATCATTAGGAAGTTTTTTTTTTAAATGATTTTTTATTTGACAGATCAATATGAAATTTAGCTAAATCAAAGTTTGACTTTCATTTAGCGCAGCCATTTGTTACCTTCTAAAATTGGCATTAAATCGAGTGTGGCACTAAACTGAAGTATCTCAAATAATAATGTGTTGTAATGACGTCTATACACAAGATTGAGGGATCTTCTAAGGGTTATTTAATTATCCTTCTGCTGGTAAGCTATCAAATTACGAACCTGATCGTGACTTTTTCCACATTCAATATTCGACAGTATCTATAATTTTATTTCCAAAAAGATTTCCGTTAACCTTGAAATAGAAGTGCTGTCCGACTTTAGACAATTTGAAGAGGCATAATTTCAAAGTTCTTACTGCCAACTCTACTGCATTACCTTATAGTATTTCAACATAGAGCGCAAGGAAACAAATTAAAATCTTCAGATATATAGTGAAATTATAGCAGAAATGAAAAAGAAAATATATAATGTAACAGCTATAATTTCAAGTTATAGATGATGAAGTTATTAGTAACCAAATTCTTTTAAATCCTACAATCAAATAAATTTTTTAGCAATCATAAACGAAAACAACCTATTACTTTTAAAATGTATATATTTTTTAATAATAGTATATGGTTGTCTTTAGAATAACTAATATTATTAGATACTGTATTCGAAAACTTTGTTAATGTTTAATACATTTTACTTTTAATAAAGTTAATTTATAATTCTTATATTTAGATTATTTCAATAATATGCGAATTTCTTGATGAATATATGCTAATATGCTCTTCAATACCTACAATATGCAAATATACATTTGCAACATTATCTTTTTTAGATTACAGCAACAATTTCTCTTTTCATTTTGATAAGCATCTGTAGGGTTCTCAAACGGGATTCCGAAATTCCTGGAAACAGTTCACTTTTATCCCGGAATCCCGGGACAAGCAAAAGACCAGAAAATGAGAAACCCTAAGCAACTCTTTATTATTTTTCTATTAAGCGGAAATTGGTGAAATGAAATATTTTTGTATTCTGGCGTATTGGAACACTTAGAACAACTGTATGAACTGCAAAAATTTAGCATTTTCAACATGGCGTTCTCTCTAGACAAACAAGCTTAGACGGCTAATGCAAAATGTTGTTTACCCTCCAACACCCAGAAATCCATTTGCTGGGAAAAACATCCATTGTAACATCACGTTAGTTAAAATTAGGAATTGTTTTTGCAATTCAAAAAACTATTGGATTCACCCGCGATCAACTTGAAATTCTTCGATATGACCCAAATTGTTTACATGGTCCAAACGTTTCATTCTGTAGATACACAATGCGTTCGACAGTAGCTAATAATGTCAATGTAAGACCACATTACTTACTGTAACTAGTATGAAGTTTCAATCGATGCGTGACTATTGTAAGTACAATATAAAATTAATCTTTGTTTTCAGCTTTGTCATTGAACTTTGTCAGTGTGTGTTGAGTTTCATCTTCGAAAGCGCCATACTTTTCTCTATCGACCGCATTTAAAGTAAAATTTTCCCTATACTTTGAACAGTAAGCTCATATCTATAAATATTTGATAATATCCCAGTAATCCAAAATAACATATACAATTATGACCATTCTATACTTACTTTTTCATATTTTAAAAAGATTAACAGTCAAGTTTAATTTGCATATATGATTTATGCATAAATAAAAATGAATAATTTATTATTGAATATTCGTAACTTTATTTCATTATTACAAAACCCAGTTATAGAATCATTTATTTATTTAATAGCCGATAATATAATAAATTAATTTGACGGTTCAATGTCAAACACATTAAATCATTATCACTAATTGAGGGAAGGAAGATGTGTCGTTACAGATATAAAATAGCAGAAAAGTAAAACATATGATGAAAAATTATCAAAAAATACTTTACATATGTTCAAATATTGTATCGTAACTTCTCTTATGCATTTCTTCCTCCATACAATATATTATAGTACTGTACATTGCAACAATCTTTCATCCATCTTTTTACTACTATGGATTACTGTATTAATGATAAGGATGTATCTACATTAATTAATGAGAATAAAAACTCATTAATTGCCATACTAAAAACGTTTTAAAGATTTCTTTTCTGACATAAATCATCAATTTATTGTTATCACATCAGAGAACTTAGCACTAGCTCAGATAGAGGAAGGCTTACAGAGCTACTTATTTCGGCCTCAACTACAAAAAAGCTTCCTAACTTGAGTTTATTTTATGTAAACATTAACACTAAAGTTGTATACATTAAATTTACTTTTGATAACTAATTAATACACATATTTTATTGATTTTTTTTTTCATGATTTTCATGGCTTTCGAAGATGAATGTCCAGCATTCAAGATTGAAATTTGTAATTGGCACCTCATTTTACCTCTCTCGGGTCTTTTGATACTAGTAACACTTCAAAAATTAAAGAAGAATACACCATTCTTTAGAAAATTAATCTTATTCTGAATTAGTAAGCCCATTAATTTTATATTGTAATCCGAATTATAAAATGTTCCAAACTTATATTGTCCAAACGTACCAAATATACTTTGTATTTTATCATATTTTCATTGCATTTCTGTAATTTACTGTAGCAAAAATTTCCGTATTCCAAAACAATTAATGAAATTCAAGCTAGAATTTCATTAATTGTTTTGGAATACGGAAATTTCCTACTATATCCTACCTTATACGCCTAAAATTACAATTTAATTCATACCTGATTTAAAATCGTTCTAAAATTTAATGCAAATAATTTTAACTCACTGAACTTAGAACATTATTTGTAATTTTATTAGCTACAGTTTAGCATATTAATATTTATTAAAATTATAATAAACATAATCAGATAATTTATATACAGTTTAAGAAATATCCTAAATAATGGCTGTAAAACAGAGCCTTTTGTCCGAGTTATTTACATTTTTTCCTCCATGTATTTGGACCATTTCATGGTCCAAATACATGGAGGAAAAACATAAAATAGATTTAAAAACTAATTAATGAATTTAAATAATACAATTTGACAAAAGATAATTTTTCTTAACATGCAAGAAATCAATGGAATGATTAACGACTTTTAGTTCTTTTCCTATTGAGAAAAGAACTAAAAATTGAAAGGTTACCTTGAACTAAGAGGTTAACTTGAACTAAAGATTGAAAACGGTAGCCTTTCAATCTTTAGTTCTTTGTATATTAAAACGTCGCCTTTCAATCATCATATATTTTGCTGGGCCCCATAATGGAGGCAGCAATGTGAAGGCCAACATACCTGGAACAGACTTCTTCAATAAAAAATCTTCAGGCTATCAGCCAGAACAAGAAGCTTCGACCAGCTATCGAATGGAATATTTCGTAATACGTTTTGAGTCTTTCGTATATCGAGACGTTAAAATATAGCCATGTCTTATTACAGGAGAGACTATTTAATTACTTGGACATGATGGTCTCCCCTGTAATAAATTATGGTTGTAATTAAAACAAGACGGCCCACCAGTGGCCTCGCTCGGAGGGACTGGCCACGTGGAGTTTTCCGGGTTTTCTCCACGTCTGTAACGCCTAAATAGGGGCCAGTTTTCCTTAAAAAGACTCCTGGAAGGCATTCCCCCTAGGCAGATCGTCCAAGTGTTGCGTTGCCATAACTTAAACAACAAACAAACAAACATAGAACAAGGTGATAAGCAACAATAATTTAGCGAATGGTTACAAAATATATTAAACAGACAGCCGGGTGGTCCGGGTTATTAAGGGATAAGTATACTGCTTTGGAAACCCGGGATGGAGTCTGGGCGGTCGAGAAACCCAGGAATTTTTCATGAGCATTTTTCATTGTCTCGGATATGTCGAGCCCCGTCCCACACCAACCGATTGTCCTCATTGTGGTTCTGACCGAACCCATAATGGGTTCGGTTCATAATGGGTTCGGAACCACAATGAGGACAATCGGTTAAACGCTCTCCATTGTTCACAGGAATGAAAAAGTCTTAAATAAAATGAATATTTAATATATATGCATTTTTCTTTGTTATCCGTATATTAAGCATATTAGTATATAGTGTATTATACACAGTACTATAGAATTAACTAAAAACAATACAAGGAAATGGACAATATTTATAAGAAGTTTGCTCGTTTCTTAACACACAGGGAACACGTTATTTTTACTTTTAATAAAACTCTAGCGTTGTTGTCATCGACTGTGTCGTTATTAAATAATTCCAATTGACAATTTTCAATTCTGTTATTTGATGATGAAGCATAGAACTCGAGAAATGATCTAGAAAACATTGCACTGTACATTTTACTAATGCTTGATACACGAAACTGACATACAATAATTATAAATAAAATTTATTGCAAGATAAAATATAATATTCATGAATAAAATTTTATAGGTTAAAATATACTAAAATATTTTGATATTTATGAATAATTGAACAAATAAGCTCCATTATTACGTATTCAAATTTAATAAAGGTTTTTGTAAAATATTCGAATAAGTTAATAAAAATAAATCTAAGATAATTATAAGTAAATCATTCAGTGAATAAAAATAAAAATAATTTTATAAAATAAAGATGAACAAACGAAACGTAAATTATAATTTGAATTATAAAATAACAATTCATAGAATTGTGTCATTTTATAATTAAACAAGTTAATACATAAATTCGCGTGTATTTTATAAGAAAATATGAAGAAAACTATGCATATTTTAAAATAACACCGGGTTAACACAATTCCAATGCGTAGTTATTGCCATTGAAGTACTTGATTAGCATAGACAAACCTTATATTAATGTTTATAAATGAAAGTATAGTAATTTGGCACTACAATCAGAAAGATATACCAAAATTGCTTTAAAAAACAGAGAAAAATACAAAAATTCTTTATGAAAATGCAAAATTCTTCTAGAAAATCCTTAGGAAAGAATGTAAGAATGTAGTTTCTGAGGTAATCTTGAATTTTTCCCTACCAAGTACAAAAACTGAAAATACAAACTATCGTATAAAGGGAGAGAAGAAATATAAAATGTTTTCTTTTCTTAAAAAAAAAAAAAAAAAAAATGATATATGAAAGGGCGCTTTCAGAGGTGTATCCAAATATTATTTTTAAGGCGTTAGAAGTAAGTCGGTGCGTAAAATTGTAGATAGATCTAAAAAGACACAAATAGCAAAGAAAACTAGTTACAAAAAGATATTTAATTCTTTTGTCTCTTCCCGAATACTCTCTAAATACAAATGGGCACCTATGTAAGGAGGCCCTTCATATTCTGTATAATATTTACAAATATTTAACGTCCTACTTGCTTGCAATTCATTTTGTAATGAGATTTTTCGGATAAAGAGCGAATGAGTATTTATAAGTATATATGTCCTAATTTAAGAAAAAATAGATTATACATATGATAAATTTTAGATAAGAATAATTAAATATCCACACTAAAAATAATAACGCTCATTTGTTAAAATTGAATATCATTTATTCAAAGGAACAAAAAAATATGTGTCATATGGTAGATTTAACAATAAATATGCAATTAATTCGATTTTGTAAACCAAAAAATTAAATTTTTATATTATTAATCTTCCTGAAAAACTATATAAACAAAAAAAAAGGATGTCATCAAAACCAGTTAGTTTATATTAGTCATAATATAACTTATATAACAGAAGAATCGAGAACGTTAAAAACATGACCCCCTTTTTGATTGCACTGCAGAACGCCAGTCTTACGTTCCTTTGTTACGTATTTCCATTACGTAATCCGTTTTAAAAATTCAAATTTCGAACCGTTTACAGCGTCAATCGTATAGTATAATATTGTAACTGAACTAAATCAAGAGTCCATTTTACCGTACTGCCCATATAATACGTGGTATAATATTTTAAATTAATAGTGATATGTAATATATCCATTAGTATATAATAGATACACTAAAATGATTTTATTGTTAAAGATACTATTTTAGTAAATTCCCTATAGTACTCTACTTATAATACACACTGTACAGTACAATGAATTTCATTTTAATATACTGTATACTGTACTGTATAATGCACACACTAAAGCAATTATACAGTTAATTATATAAGAATAACTTGCACTATAGGTACAAATTATATTCAAGTGCAATATAACTAAAACTATATTTCTTATCTATAGAATAAGTAAATTCGGTAGGCTTATACAATAATATATTGGCCTATATTTTATATAATAAATATTCAGTACAATGACTATCCTACTGAAGTTAATTTATATATGTTATTCTATAGATAAGAAATATAGCGATTATATTTTCTTACAATATATTCAGTGTGGCCCAAACTGAATATATTGTGGCCCAGTCGGTTAACTGAGCTAGCGATTTATTATATTTAAGTTAAACAGATTGGGTGGAGCAAAAGTCAGTTATTATTGTTTTCAATAAATGAACACGTTAATTAAATGATTTTTATTATTATTTTAAATCTTTTTTAAAATATATATATTGTTATTATTATTATTCATCCTTTATTAAGTTGAAGCTTCCTTTTAATTAAAAAGAATTGCATCCTTATTAACTCTAAACAATAGCACTTAACGAGTTAAAATGTCAAAATACGTCAGTTGAAATCATTTCTCAAACTTATTTCGGGTTTATTTATTTTTAAAAATATATTTAACTAAAAAAAAAGAAAGAAAAAGAGAAAGTGAAAGCATGCCTTAAGCTATGTGCCTCATTTTAATTATGTAGTGTATGTTCGACATTCTTCATTCTTGCCTTCTGGCGAAAGAACAGTCTGGAGAAAAAGTCACTTGGATGCAATTTTTATCGTATTCAAGTGACTTTTTCTCGATTTACAAGAAAGGAAAACTTATTTTTATGTTAAAACCGCTATTTAGGACACGAAAAACTTTTAGAAATTTGCATAAAACAAACATAAAAACTTACTTCTGTTTTCATATGTTGATCTAGACACTCCAAATTGGAATAAGTAACACCCTCGTTAACAGCTATAAAAATGATTTATATATATATATTATAAAGCAAAATAATTTAAAATAAATAAATAAAATGATTATTAACTTACAACAAAGTCTGTAGATAAGTGATAAAATATCATAAATATTTGGCATATTGGATCTTCCAACGTGTGATGTCCTTCCATTAGTTTCCTTCGATATAACAATTGTGATCAATAATAAAACACCAAACGTCGCGTATATCCTCGTTTGTGTCATTTTGTAACTGAATGTAGTGGCGACTACACTCTTCCCTTTTTATAACCAATTGATTCTACACAGTAATGACGTATAATGACGCTGTATGACGTAGTAACAATTTTTAAAATATTCTATGTTTAAGGGGTTGGATACACTTTTGAATCACACCCGCCATTTATTAATTCATGAATATTTATTTTTAATAGAGATGAAGAGTGTTAGTGTATGTATTATTGTAAAAAACTATATAATTTATTAAATAATCAAGTCCAATATCTATGAAGCCAATCCTTCTTCTCAGATAGAACATTAAGAGGAGGCCAAATTTAGGATGCGAGAGAGGCCATCCTGTTCTCTGCATGAGAATTTTTATATCAGAATCGAATTAGAAGAGTTAAATGTTTATAAACATTTTATACTTTTTTTATTTATTAATTTTTATTACGTTTATATATTTTTATCTCATAAATATTTTTAAAATTAGGAGATTAAAATACTCGAATAATGTTTTCTAATTTCTTTTTAAGGCATAATATCATGAATTAAATTTTTATATATGCAGAAAGATCCAAAAGTCGTCGGTTCCAGTTACTTGAATTCATAACAACGTGTTTTTCTCGTACGGAATTGGTGGAAACATTTTAATAAATACACATATAATTAAATACCTAACTATATGAATAATACTACAATTTAGTCTTTATCACAATTTTGAAATTTCAATGAAGATTTAATTTGTATTAAAGAACGTCTCTGTACTTAAAAAAAGAGAAAAAAAAATCTATTTTAAAAAGTATCAGAATATTTTAAAGGAAAATTGATTGTTTAATAATATTTGTAAGTCAAGATATTTTTTAAAACTTATCTTTAGTTTATGAAAATACTTTATTTATAAATAGGGCAGGGGTCCCCAAATTTTTTTGGGTCTCTCGAGCCCTTCAAGGATTCTTCGATTTTTTATCGACCTCCTTTTTCTTTTTCTTTTTTTTGTTTTTGCTAATACAATTAATAATACAACAAAAAACTAAATCTGATGAGCCATAAACTGTTTTCATAGAAAAGATCTTATAGCGTGCAAATTTACAACGTCCTGAACTATCATGTACTGTACAGTACATAACCCACTAGACTAATAATTTTTAATGAACTGTTTACATCAATCAGCCCCGAAAATCCTTTATCGACCTCTTTGGAGACTCCTCAGATAAGGAAAATATCAGCAGGGTCTTCTCTATCTGCCTAATGGCACTCATTTATATAGGTGTAGATAAGATTATAACTAACATTAAGTAGAGGATCGCGCACGAAAAAGTAGCCCCGGTCGAGTTCGAATATTTGGAGTGAGCGAACCGCATCAGTTGAGTGGAACGTCGGGTTGTTTGAAATGGCGTCCAGTATTGTGTAGAATAACACAGTAGAGGAACTGAGGGACAAGCATTCGTCGCCACAGATGTCACATGTTACGTCGGGTGTTCCTATACAGAATTCGACGTGCGCAACTGTATGTAGACGCAACAAATTACTACTTTCAACTTCTATGTTAGTGATACCAGCAGTTAACATCTGTCTTTATTACTGTATTCTTTTGTGTTTCCGCTAAACTACGCATCGGGGCTACTTTTTTGTGCGTCACCGTGTATTAATTTAATCTTGTATATAATTAATATTTAAATATTAGCCACACTCGAGTTAAACATAAATAAAAGCGGTGTCAACAAGACCTAGAGGATCTCCCGTTGGCATTTCGTCTTTATAGCATTTCTATGGTATATATTTTTATGAATTTAGGAGGGCCTCCATCTCAGTTCTTAAGTTCCTTCATACTTTATTCTAGTCATGCTTATAAGTAGATTTAAAAATTAATATCTTAATGTGTACTATAATCTATTTATGACAATGTATAATCTTACAACGTAAGAAAAATTAGCAATTTTTTCATACAATTTTCTTATTTGTGAATGTTATTAAAAATTTACAAATCGTAATAAATCAGCAAAATCATAAGAAAAATTGCTAAGTTTTCAATATCACTTATAAATAAACAAAAAATGGCATTGTCACAATTCCTGGCTGCAATTTTTAATCATATTTTAAATTTATTCAACTTAAAATATATGCTCTCCATTTCAAATTAGTAATTGGCTTGTCCCTGTACATTATACTTTTCCTTTAACAATAGAGTCGTGCCTGTCATCTATCTAACGTCTTTTGGGGGAAAATTTTGGAATTGAAATAACACGACTTTCAGTTTGCGTCGAAAGTTCCTACATAGTTAATTGGGGCCTTCTGCCTCTAAGGTTTCCATATCTGGTTCGTCTTTCATCTATCTAACTCCATTCTCTCGATTAAGGAAAGACAGACGGACGACAGTGGGAATTTATAGGTCTACAATTTTTTCAAATTGCAGCCCAATTAAGTGTTTAAATAATTTATTTTTTATATTTTTTCACGTTCTAGTTTAACTTTTCGCAACTAAATTAATGAAATTTATAAACGAAACGTTTTTAATGTATCTTCGATCTCTAATATATTTCTTTTCTAATTTAAACAGAATCCATTTTCATCTTTGTTAAACTTGAACCATTAAATTGAAAATAAAAGCATAAAAAAACTATTAATCCCGTGTTTTTCCTTTCAGTTTAATTAACAAACATAAAGGCATAAGATTAATGTCTTAGATTTACTAAATTGATATTAATATATCAACAAACATAAGATCATTAATATCCTTACATTGGAAGAGAATGAAAAATTAAATATATACATTTTAATAACTAATAAATAGTTGCAGTAATTACGTAAATTCATAACAATTTACATAATTTTATATAATTACTTCACAATAAATTATATAAAATTAATTCTTCAATAAAATTAAATTAATTCTATACGATAACTCGTATATATTTATATAATCGTTTGAAAGTAATTCTATCGTCCAAAATCACAAAACAAGTAAATTTCAAGTTTATTTGGACAGGATTTTCTATAAAAATTTGAATTATTATCATAACAATTACTATTACATCACGATAAATAATATATTCTACTTACTATGTTAATGGAATCAGCTATCGCTCACTCTATAAATATGGATCAAAATAGCCTAAATCACAATACCTATCATCCCTGGTACTTAAAAATTTTACAAATATCCTTCTGTACAACCTTATATGATAAAATCAACTAACTTCAACGTGAAAAGACTAATTTCACAATTACGTCTAAATAAATACTCCCTTTATATCAATAATATCTATATTGACCTGTCAAACAATCATTGCCCATGGTGCAAATTCGATAACTTCTCAATTGAACACTTACTTCAGAAATGTCAAAATCTCTCTAATGTACGTGACACTTTCAACATTCCTCGAATACTCCAAAGTGATTCAACCCAAGATTATAGAAACTCTCTAAATAACCTAAATAAAAATGATCTCTATTCTCTGTATAATTATTTCATTAAGATAACAAAAATGTTGTAAATCTATATCAGTATGTCTAAATATATCAACATTGTATAACTTGACCATTATTGTATAATTATATTACTGTGATTATTAAAATAATTGTTTTTATTTATGTTAATAACGTAACAATGTAAAACCAATGTATAAAAACGGTTAAATTTTAATAACCTAGTTAATGTTTTAATAATACGAAAATTTATAAGTCAATCTTGTACAACCCCCCGCAACAGGGATAATCCCCTTTTTGTGAATAAAGATTTATTATTATTATTATTACTATTATAATTATTATTGTAATTTATATTTAAAAAATCTATATTTCGTATAAATTTATATTTTGAAAAAATGTTAATTTTCTATATAATTATTATTGTCATTTATATTTAAATAATAATAATAATAATAATAATATATTCTACAGAATAAAAATAATTATTATTTATAATAAAATACAGTAGAGACTCGTTAATCGGAACCCCGGTAATCGGAACGATTTTCAGTCGGACTGTGTCGTGCTGAATCGAACGTTTTTGATACTAAATTTACTTCTAAAGTATAATTTTCATGTTTTTATATTCTTCAATATATTTATTTTGTTTGTACAAAATGCAGAAATAATTTTTAACGATACGATAGCCTCGATTATTATTCTAAATTTTCGTTAGGCTTAAAATCGACGAAAATTCAACACGAAGCGACACGCAACGGAGAAAAATTTGAACATCGGACAGGTTAATATATTTATTCGTACATAATCGGTAATCGGAACAAATCACTAATCTGAACAACCCCAGTCCCCAATTGATTCCGATTTTCGGTTCTCTACTGTATTCATAAAATGATTGTGGTTTTATTACATAACATGAAAAATTCTTAATGTATTCCATTTATAATTGTAGTAAGTTATTAATATAATAAATAATTTTCTGGTAACAAAATCATCATAATTATAGTAATTATTCTTTTATTATTTTTTTAATCTCAATCTTTTCTGTTTTGTAACAAATACCTTGAATAATATGTTTTTCTCGGTACTTATTTGCGTCTTTTATTTCCTTTTTTCTTTAAATTTATTTAGTCAAATAAATCGTATGTCCTGTTACAGATCATAAATAATTCAATATTACAGTCAGAAAAATTCGTGAATTTCATATATAATTTCTTTTACATTTTTTTATTCATATTTAATATTCCTGTATAAAGAGGAAATAGAAATTAATGAGTTAAAACCGAATAAATTATACTTAATAGTTTTAATAGATTAAAATTTATATATATATATATATTTATTTATTTATTTAAACTATAATTTATTTTAATGTGAAGTATGTCCTTTTATTAAAATTCGATTAAACAGGAAATTATTTACGGTTTTGAGAATTATTTAATACATTATTGTAAAGAATTAAGGAAGATTGTGGAAATTTACTGTAAAGAAGTATTATTGTAACTTATTTACAGTAGATTTCGTCTATTCCCTATTTAAATTGAGGTCATAATTTTCAGGTTTTATTATTTTTTTTAATAAAGTTAATCAAAGTTTTAACAATTGTGTCACTGGTTTTTTCTTTTATTCAAAAATATCATTTGTTTTGAATATTTTAAATAAAAAAAATTACTTATTATTGTCATTTATATGATGATAATTGGCAGTTTTCATTAACAAGATTCATAAATTTCAATTATTTTCATAGTTTGATAATGAATTCATAATTGCCAATTATTGCCATATAAATAGCGATAATTTGGAATTAATTAGTAAGGAAAATGTATTGCTATAGTTTCAATTTAATTCAGAATATTTAATTTTAAAATAAAAAATTGCATAATTAGTTTTTATTTTATGTCATTTTTCATATTTTGAGTTTCAAATACAATTCCAAAACCATTAATAAGCATTTATTAATAAATAAAATTTGATATTATAGAATATATAATTTAATTTCAGAAGATATTATAGAATTATATTCTTATAAGGGTATGGTTCTATAATATCTTCTGAAATTAAAGCTATATTTTAATTTTATATTTCAAATAATTAGAATATTCTTTCAACTATCAAATGACATTTAAGTGCAAAAATCACTCTTTTACTTTCTAATCTAATTCTATTTAATTAGAGAAGGAACAAATATTAATTACATTATTCCTTTAGAATTTAATAGAATAAAAGAGATATTTTGTTTTGTTTATTTAATGTATAACTGAATAATGTAACATAAATTCAAGTGTATTAATTTAAAAAAAAAATTTGTTGGGGCTACATGAGATGAAAAGTAAAGAGCTCTTTAAATTCAAAAAAAGGAAAGTAAAAGAAAAACAAGTATTTTAGAAATTCTCAAACTTATTCAAATGTAGGTTAAATCTACAGACATAAAAAAAGATCACCACCTTTAGCAAACTTGTTTTCAGAAAAACAACTTGGTTCATTAAATATTTACAATTAACAAATCATTTAAATATTAAGAAATCATTAAAAATAATTTCTAAAAAATCCTTTTTTTTTTTAAAACAAGAATTTATATTTCAAAATTGACAATTTACTTACTAAATTTAAATACACACCTACACACAAAAACCCACCTACATACAAATACACACACAACTACACACCTACACACAAAATACCTACAGTACTTATACACAAATACATATATATATATACAAACAACATTGCAATAAAATATGAAAACATATGTATGTATATTTTATGGAAATTAATTATGATAAAAATTGCTCTCTAATTATGATAATGTTGAAATTTAACAGTTAAAACACTACTTTATTTGAATTGTTTAAAAGTTTTATTTAAATATAAATAAATGACAATATTATATATATATATAAAAAATAAACATTACAAGAGTACATAGACGTCGTTTTCATTTTAAGAAGAATGGAAACATTAGACTAATAAAAAAGTAAACGTTATAAAAACATAAAGGATAGAATATAAATTTATTCTGTCGTTTATATTTTTATATAATAGATCGTATGAAAATGTTTGTTCTGCTTATTTATAGTTCTTTGACCTCATTATACTCAAGGATTTTCTATCGTTCATCAATTTCTTTGTCATATCAATGACAATAAAGGTAATAAAAGAATTTTTTTCAACTTTGAACCCTAATTTTTTACATTCTAAGGAGTAAAAGTTATAAGAATTTAAAGTTTTAAAGGAATTTTCAAAGGGGAAGTTGCAAGAGTTTAAAATTTTAAAGGTTTAAAGTGACAAGAGTTTAAAGGTAATGAAACTAGCTTATATTTATTTTTTCCGGTTTAAAGCATTAATTTTTTAAATGTTTTCATTGAATTTTAAAAATTTACTATTGCTTAAATTTTGCAATATTTAATAATAAACGAGTTTCTTAAATTTAATGCTTAAATATAAGTGATATATAATAAATCATACGATTTAGAAAATATTAAGTTTAGTAATAAGACTAAACTGCAAATAATGATCTTTAATTCCTATAAATCTTAGTGAAAAAATGGGAACAGTAATATCTAATTACACGATAAACCTATCACAATTTAGCACCGATTACAGTCAGTGTACAAACTTGTATATTTAAAGTAATTATGAAGCATTAAAGCTTACAAAATGACACACTTTATATATTGATATTTGACTCATTAACCATCGATTCGATTTTATTGATCTTACTTATCATTTTAAAGTTTAAATATAGTCCAGTCCTACATAAATGATTTGTTACTGTGTTGTGTAATATCAACAAGGCTACATTATCTTTGTCTAAATTTAAAATATCAATTTAGAGTAATAAAACAATTTGATGAAAATGTTTCCTCTGAAATTCGATGAATTTCAAATATACTTTGTCCCAGATTTATTCTAACTTTTCCTTCTCTTGTTTTTTCAAAATTAATTATTTTGTATTTATTCTATATATAAGAATAAATACAAAATAATTAATATATTTCTATATATATAAAATAGGATATAATAGAAAAATCATAGGAAAATAAATAAATATACATATATAATATTTATTTATTTTCAATTCATTCTTAAAATTTTGCTATTTTCTGTTACTACTTAAATTTTCTTTCCTTGTTTCTCAATTTCTATTTTCCTTTAATTTTATTTCCTAAAAATTTGATATTTTCTAATGAATTGCTAAATTCATTGATTATCCTATTAATTTTCACGACTATCGAGAGTCATTTTCTATTTACATTTTAGGGAAATTCCAAGTACCAAAATTAGTAGTTTTGTTCTATAAAACTTTATGCAATAATAAACAGGATTATTAAGGTAAATCCCTTTGAATCCTTTTAGAGCTTTAAATTACTAATTTTAAAGTTCGTTCAACTTTAATAAATTATTATAATATTTTTATACTATTTAGTTAATATTTTATTAATGTTTCTAATATTAAAATAGTTTTATTGTATTAATTATTCTATAGATAAAGTTATAAAATAAAAAATCTTAATTTAAAAACTGCTATAAATAACTTAATCCATTTTAAATTAATTGTAATATTCTATATGACCTTACAAGAATTCAGGTTAATTATCTTTTCTTACGTCAGCATATTTTCTTAATTTTTTTTTTTTAAATATTTATTATATTCTAACAATTGATATTTTATTACTTGATATTTTTATAATTTATATGTTTCTATAACAAAATAATAGTTTCTTAATAATGTATTTTTTAAGTTAATTTTTTGAAGAGCATCACTGATGTAGAGGATCATTCGATGCAGGATAATTCCAGATTAGAATAGGATCCTGATATAGGTTGAGTCATTTTGAATGAATGACTCAATAGTCATATATGATCATGTATATCACTCTTGCATCATCTTTCGTTATAGATATTCGGTATTAACACTATTCTATATTTCGAGAATGATATAGGATAATCCTCTTTCAGAAGTTTTTCATCTCAAAGAGGATCTTCTATACGTTTTATATGAATAAAGCATTACTGTGTGAGAAAAAACATCTTAAGTAGTGATACTTTATTCAGATAAAAAGTTTAAACTAAATAAAACAAAACTTAATTAACACAAAATACAGTATTTAAAATTTGAAATATTTCCTATTCCAACTAATTTGCAAACCTCTTTGCATCTTCGTCTTACTCTCATTAAAATCGTATTTTCATACACAAAATGTTTTGTTTTTTTTAATATTTTAATTTACATGTGTTATAATTTTTAAAAAAATATAATTTACAAATTTTCCCTGAAACGTATCATTCAAATATTATAGATCCTTATCCTGTATATACTTGCTTTTTCTAGAAAATAAACTATTTCGATTCTAATATTTTATTTATTTTTAACTACTTGTTTTAAAATTTTCCTCTAATAAAAATATAAGGTGATTATATGGAATAATTTCCCCATAAAACTATTTTAATATAATTTTAATTATATTTTTCAAAAGTTTGAATTAAAAATTAATTTAAAAACATCGTTACAATGCCGGGCTGCGATTTTTAATAATATTTTAAATTAATTTAATTTAAAATATATGCCCTCCACCTCAAATTAGTAGTGGCTTGCCCTTGTACATCATACTTTTCCTTTAACAATAGAGTCGTGCCAGTCTCCTATTAACTGCTTTCAGGGGAAAATTTTTGAATTAAAATACTATAACTTCCGGTTTTCAACGGTATATAATTAATCGGGGCCTCCTTCTTCTGGGGTTTCTATATATTGTCTCATCTTTCATCTAGTTTAATAATCATTGAGATTAAGGAAAGGCAGACAGACAGAAAGAAGGCCGACAGTGGGAATTTATAAGTCCACAATATTTTTAAATTGCAGCCTAATAATATCTGTAAAGTTTTTCAAGTGAATATAATTTCTATAATTACTTGTATATACTTATATTTTATGGTTTATAAAAGCATTATAGTACCACAAAAATACCACAAAAGTATATAAAACATATAATATATATTATATATATTTATACTATACATTTTTATTTATGTATATACTATATACTTAATATACACCCACCACACTATACTGTAAACAGGTTGATCATAAAGTCCTCGTGTAACTTTATAACTTTGATGTACAGTACAGTACATATGATAGAAATATATTGTAAACGGCATATAAAAGTTTAATTTCTAATCCGAAAATAAATTAAAATTAATTAATAAAAATTGAAAACACTAACACTTAAATAGTGTTTTCATTTTTTATTAATTAATTTTTATCTATTTTCGGATCTTTTAGCCAACTTGAAAAAAAACGCGACAATTGAAGAAAAAGTTAACTGTGTCTGCATTTACTCGCAAAATTGAATTCCTTAAAATATATTAAAATTTTAAGAACTAAGCTTTTATTTTCTGTTTACAATGTATTTCTACCACCTGTACATTCAAAGTTATTAAAGCTCAAAATGCACAAATGGTTCATAATGGCACATAATCAATCACCTTGTACTGTACCTTAGTGTTACCGTGTACATGAGTATAAACAAAATGGTTTCATATCTACGAAAATTATTAGTTTTTCTCCTGCTTTAAGAATCTATTTGAAGACAAATCTTAACTATAAATAGAACAAGATATTCTATCAGAATGTAGTATTTAAAATGTAAGACATATTGTCTAAATTATTTTACGTTACGTGTTTATCATTTATTTATCACCTATACTCATTCACTCTATAATATTTATTTTAATTTATAATATATATATATATAATATTATAAATATATCCGCCGTTGTTAAGGTCATTATAATACACTCGACGACTTCAATTTTAAAATTTTTTACAGCATAAAAGGTAAAAAGAATTAACATATACTACTTTTTTACTTTTCTATGTATTTTTTCCAAAACACCAAAAATTTACCAAAGATAATATATATATACTATCTTATATATATATGATATATACTAAGAGTATACATCATAAATTAGTATATATATATATATATATATATATATATACTATTTTGTAATGTATATATATATATATATATACATCATAAATAACGCAACCGTGATATCACTAGCCCTAAAAATGAGGATTATTGACGTAACGTACGACGTCATGACTCATTATAGTTACCAATTCTTAGTCGGTATGTTTAACTGTCCGTATTCACGAATTAAAAAAAAACTTATCTTTGATCTTTTCAGTTCGTGAGAAAATCTATTTTCAAATAAATTAATTCCTTTAAAGAACAGTTAAAAAATAATAATTTGAAAAAATTATCTTTGCTCTTAGTTCCATTCTTCTGTAAAATGCGATGAAGCTATATAAACCACTTTATATTTTTAATAAATAAATAAATAAACTATATACTTTTAAAAGTATACATACTTTTTATAAATAAATTTATAATTTACAAGTGTGTAATGTATAATGTTAAATATAATTAAAATAATAAAATAGTAATACTGTATTTATAAATAACTGTCAATAGAAACTAGTAACGTATTGTATAGGATAATTATATAGAACACGCAAATATGTGCATGTACACCTATGTGATTTTATTGATTTTTTACAGTCTGTACAAAGATAAATTTTGAGTAAAATGTTTTAAAAATGGGATAAAATTATTAAGTTATAAGCTTATTTTAAAAAAATGTAATGTAAATTGTTATAATTTCTTTCAATTTTATCAAATTTAATTTTATATTTTTTCACTCTTGGTTTGAACTAGCCGCTGTTAAAAGCTCCTATCTAATAAAATAAACTATTAAAATATTCAAGATAACTTCTTTGGTGTTTTATACATACATATATTGTAAGCCGCGAACAGAATTTTTGAGAACAGGGTCAAGGTCAATCGATCAATCACGTGATTTAATAATAAATAAACTAATATTTCGAAAAATAATTTTATTATTCTATAATTTAGATTGTTTAATACGTTATTTTATTTTAATTGAAAAAAAATCAAAAGTTGGCCTTAAAAATTTGTAAATAATCAAAAAAATACAAAAAATAAAAATGTATTGAAAATAAATGGAGCATTAAATTCTTATTGCAATTGTTAAATATGTACCTGTTTGTAATATCTTCTTTTACAGTTTCAATAAATAACACAAACATTTAAATTCTTTTTTAAATTATCAAAAAACGAACTTGACTGATTTTAAAAATAAAATGAAATTCAATATAGCGTCTTTCTAAAGAAATCATTCAAATAGAATGTCCTCACTGGGGAGAAGGGATATGGTCAAATTCTGTGACAGTGGAGGAAAACTAACTATTCTACTAACACTCCTCCATGTGTTAGTAGAATGACGATGTCCTAAAAATTATCAAAAATTTTCCATTTAACCTACAGATTACAGATAAAGATACCATTGAAAGATAAACAGATATATAACATTATTTTAGTCTAGAAATTACTTATTTGTCAGTATAATGTCATTAGATTCTTCGTCTGTGATAAATTTCTTTTTTTTTTTCCTTTTCGTTTTCTCTGTTGCTTATTTTAAAACTAACCTCGCCTTGGCAGGAAATACGAATAAGTTAATGTACTGTAGATCCGTTTTACAAAAATGCTTAATTTTAATATCAGTTTGGTGGCAGATCAAGCGTGACATCAGTATGGCGGAGTCTAAAAATTGGTGACAAAATGTGATAGTAAAAAAGAACTAAAATTGGCAACGTCGTATTGAATGATCGGAAATAGCGCTACCTTCATAAAAATATCAAGGCGTATAATACTTATGAACCCAATCTTCCTCATAAATAATTCCTTATAAAACCCGATATATATGAATTACCAAATGTATGGTTTTTCATTGCAAACGACAACGTTATCATCAAATCATGACTTTCGAACTCTCAAACTTGTGTATGTTTTTATTATTATATGTAATTTCTGCTGTTTGAAATTTTTCAGTTCAGTGCTAAGATCAGAGACGAATGGCGCTAAATCGAGAATTGGCTGTATATAGAACATTAGCCGAGATACCAAACTCTACACGGAAAATTTGATATTATATCCTTGACAAAATGAAATATCTAACTAAAGGTTATGAAATGAAAAAGTAAGTTTTATTATAAAACAGACTCTTACACAATGCCCGTTAGATTCGTTACCTGTACAAAGACATAAAATGTTTCTACGAATATGCCACTTAAAGTTGGCCATGAGAAAAGCAAGGAGTCTTTAGATTTATGCCGTCCTTGAGCTTTCAAGCAACTAATATCTATAGCAGCGGTTCCCAACCAGTGGTCCGTGGACCACCAGTGGTCCGCAAGAGCTAAAATATGGTCCGCAAAAGATTTAAAACTTTTATTCATTTTAAATTATTATTCCCACATTGATACAAACTGAATTTAATTTTTACTAAAAATGTTATGTTTTCTATTATAATAGTACTGTTAAAGCATGTTAATCTTGAGTTTAACGATTACTTATGTTAAAAGTTTTGATTAAAGTTTATTTTTAGATTGACACAGTTCATTTTTCTTGAACCTTGTGGTCCATGCTAACAACAACGAAATCAAAGTGGTCCCTGGTCAAAAAAAGGTTGGGAACCGCTGATCTATAGGCTAATATATTCCAGATTTTTGCAGATGGATTTCAAATAGTAATCGGTCAACCAATCAGATTTTGCGGAAAATGAACTAAAGATTCAAACTCGGTATCCTTAAAAACCTTTAAACACTGGCATAGAGTGTTTCATATATATATTTTGGTCAGGCAACGCATGATACTCGGTTGGAGCTCTGGCAGTTCTACAAAGTTCAAGAGCCCCTTTCCGGTAATACACAGTGACCTTGTCACATATTCGACAATCTGTTTCCTTCACTAAGTAAATAGACTAGTCCCTGTGCATTCGTGAAATGCGCTGTACATATTTTATATTTGATGGTAAAATACTACGCATTCAGTAATTCTCCAATTCGAATGCCGAAAGTCATCAGTCAGATAAATAGGAGACTCGTTGAGAGAAGGAGAGGAAGTTTATTCAACAAAAAGTAATCGTCGACTTCCTTCTGGTCAAGAGGATGGTTTCCGAGAACTTCTATTACATTTGTTCAGGTCGTGTCCAAATGCATAAAAAGCATTCTTTATATGTTATACATAAGATTAGCCATAAGAGTTATGATCCATATGACAAATTTTTATTCCATTAAAAAATCACCTCTATTGGCAGTGAATAATATAAATTATATCAATAGAAAGCTACGAGCCTCCTGCTACGTGAGATAGGAGTTACGCAAAATCACGTGTTCTCTATTCCCGCATGGATCCTACTACTGTATACTGTGCACGAGCAGAACAAACCGCTATTTTAAACTGTTAATACATAGTGATTTTGTAAGAGTAGTTTTGGAGTATTCTCTAATATTTTGTTGAATATTCAACACTAAGTTAATACAGATTTATACAAATTTTACCGCTTTTCTAGTGGGCCAAGACCGCATAAATAGTAATTAATTCAAGTACAGCTCAATTAGGACTAGAAATTTATTATATCATAAATATTAAGTACTGTACAGGTACATCCCGTTTAAATAAAACTCTAGATATATTTATATTAAAATGAATTAATTATGCATAATAACAAATGGTTTTAATTTAATATAATGATTTCGATAATAAATTAAATAAACATTGCTTATTTGTAAAAATTGTCAATAATTTATTAAATTATTAACATAGCACAAAATTATTTATTTTAATATTTTAGTGTGAATAATGTAAGATATATACATTAAAATAAAAAAAAATAAATAATATATTTGCGATAGAGGAGTTAACAGTATTGAATTGTAACATGGTTAACAGTTTTGGACCACTCTGTATACAAAAAATTCTTACACAAGAGATTTTAATCAATCAGACTTATGAAGAAATACGGTCAATTCCCGTTATTACGTTATCGGTTTATGCGAAGTAAATTTGCAACTCCGTGGACGAAGGAGGATAAGCATTTCAATGTTAAAGAGTTCGGTTAATACGAATTTCTTTAATACAAAGTGCCAATTTTTAAATCCCATCGACGTTGTATTAATGGGGTTTGACTGTAGTTTTAAAGTATTAATAAGAGAATAAAAAATAATTAATTAAATTAATTGGAGAAAAATTCTTTTATTCGTTTTCTTCATTCTTCGTAACTCTTATTTTTTATATTCATTGTAAATTAGTTCAATTTTATCCACAAGAATGTCATATTTTATCTGTGAAATCTCCTGATAATTTGGAAAATATTACTGCACGATTGCGCTAAGAAATTAAAAAGAATATCTTTAAAAGTTGCATTTTCTTGAAGAAAAATGCAATTTTGAATGGTGAGATTTAACGCTTCGGAAAGATTTAAAATATAATAAGAATTTCAATTTTTATCATGATTAATTTATAAATTCACATCACATATATCTGATGTTGAATAAGAGGATATGAAAGACACGTTATATAATAATTTTGGGTTCGAAAAATACACAAAAGTTTAATTACTAGAGGCTTCTATCTCTGATTTTTCTAACACCTTACATAAAAAAGTCTTTGAGTTAAGAGATTAATGATCTTTTTTAAAGAATTCGACTCATGAAATCTTAACAAAGATGAAGTTCCATAAAGAATTTTATTTGAAAAGTAGGGGGAAAAAAGACTTTAAGAAGATTCTAAAGATAAAACCCATGAAATTTTCTTAAATTTAAAAGAATCTTAAGTGATGGAATCTCAAAAGAAGAGAAATGCAGTTCATTGTTTAAACTTGTATAAGACTGTAATAAATTAAGAATAAAATAAATTGAATGTAATAAATAAAAAAGAAAAAAAATGAAATAAAGTAAAAACAGAAACATTTTATTAATTTTTACATGCAAAGTTATAACTTTATTAAACAAAATTTTTAATTATACGAATCCAAGTTCTGAACTTAATTATTAAAATCCGAGTAATTATTATTTAATGTTTTTAAAATCTATCAATAAATAATGAAATTTTGTAATTAAAGCGTTTAATTTTTATTTAAAATTCTAAACATTAATAATTTTATTATCAAATTTTTAATGTACTAATTCTTAAATTATGTTAATGAAGGGTTTTAAAATTAGATTTTTGAAATAATTAATAAAAAATAATAAATTTGCAAATTAATTTATACGAAATTAAACTCAGGATTTATATGTAATTACATAAAAAAATTTAATTATAATTATAATTAAAAATGATTTATTCTTTGTTATTTTTTTTCTAACAATACGATGTATTGTATTTTAAAAAATCTATTGCAATTAGGACATGAGAGAAGCGACATCCTCTCCTAAAGCTATTAAAATGTGTGAATAAAATCAATAAGATAAGCAAAAACAGAATTTTCACACCACTTATTTAAAGAAATTTTACTCTATATTACTCGTACATGTTTATATGCGCATATAAAAGACCTCATTCTGAGCTAAATGTCCCTTCTGAACCTCCACTCCTACCTCTAGCTGGTTAAAAATATTTCTTAAACTATAGTTTAACAAGACTAATTTAAAAAATGCATTATTATTTAACATTTAATAACATGTCAAAATGACATGATGAAAGCATAATTGAATTAGTTGGATTTTTATTAGTTACTTAATTGTAATTTAATCACGACAACGATTAATAGACTTTTGGGATTATAAAAAAGTAAATTAAAATACACAAATAACATTTTAGAAATTTCAAAATTGATGTTATTTTCCAACATTATTATTAATTATACCAAATGCAAGATGAAAAATGAGGATTTAAATAAAAATATTTTTCTGTATTAAAAACGTAAAATGTATGTTTAAAGAATAATATAAAATTCTAAATAGATTCTTTTTGCAGTTTATAATAATTAAATTGAATTTTAATATAAATTTTATGAAATTTTATCCACAATCCTAGAGACATTTGTAAAGACGTCAATAAAATGGGCATTAAGAGCAATTGTTCTATTAACTTACCCTTTTCTCGTCACCGGAAGTGACGTTATGAATTTTAAATACATTCGAAATTTAGTGACGTCAGTAGATATTCCTTAATTATCTTAGTATATAGTCTCATAATGTCCTATACAATAATTCATTATTAGGCATTGTTATGGCACAAAATGACGCAAAATCGATGGTAATTATTTAAATTAATTAAAACATATTTAATAATTTCGACTTTTAAAAGTAAGTTCATTACTAATTTAATTATTTAAGAAATCAATTAATAAATTAATCATTAAAAATATTTTTTTATGTGCAATAAAAATAAAATAATTAAAATAATTTTATTTACTTAATAAAAATTCAGTAATTGATATCATTTTAAAAGTTTAAAATTAGAAAATTAACAATTAAAAAATTATTATTAAAATTAACAAATTTTTAATTTTATAAAATTAAAATTCTACAACTTTAACCAATTTGAATTAATTTTATAACGAAAATTAAAATTAATTGAAATTATTTAAAGAATTCAGAGTTAGTAGATTAACAATTAAAGTACAAAAATAATAACAGTAAAAGTAAAAATAATTTAATAATTAAAAAAAAATTACAGAGTTTAAAATTTAAATATAATTACAGAATTAAAATACAGATGAATGAAAATTAAAAGTATTATAATTATAGAATGAAGCGTAATTACAGAATTTAAATTTGAAATTCTATAATCATAATTAAAATTTATAGGCCTACTTGTTTGGAAATTTATTCTCGTAATATTTGATATATTTAAATTAGAAAATAATGCATTTTTAATCAAAAAATTTTGAATTTTTTAATCTGAATTTTTAAAAATTTTTAATCTTAATTTCGTATTTTTTAAATAAACTTTTTTTTTTAAATGAAGTTAATTAAATCTTCAACGAAATTAAATATATTAAAATAGTAAATAAAACAATAAATTTATTAAATAAATTTTTATCGACTTAATTGATTTTTCTTATACTTTATTTATTTTTATTTATTTGTTTTACTTTTTTAGTCGAAGTATTGATTTTTGTATATTGACTTAGGTGCTTTTTCTTCTTTTATTGACTTTTATCTTAAATTTAAATCAAAATAAATCTAATATAAAGCAGACTGTTTTTATAAACGAATAAATTTTATTTTTTTTATAAATATTTTATATATAATTTGAATAATCTGCGATTTATAAATTCCATTATAAAATATTTTACATTGGAAATTTATTTCGATATTAATTTAAATATTTAAATTATAAAATAATATATTTTTTTAATAAAGTTGAATTTTTAAGCAAATGTTTTAAAATATTTAATTTTATTTTTGCATTTTTTAAAAATAAAATTATTATAAAAATTTATACTTTTATATAAATTTTATTGATTTTTTTATTAAAAAAACAGTGCGAATATTTTGCATTTTTGTGTAAAAGATTGAAATTAATCAATTGAAAATTTTAAAATTGATTTTCTTAAATTTTGAGTTTTTGAATAATTTTTAAAAATAAAACAGTGTTATAAAAATATTTTTCATATGAATTTTATCGTTTTTTACTTTAAAAATATCGCAATTTTTCTGAATTTTCGGCCAAAAAATTAAAATAATAAAACTTTGTTATTATTATTTTAAAAATTAATTTATCTTTATAAATTAAAAAAATCTAATATAATTTTAATTTTAAATAGTTATAAACGAAAGAAAAAGGAGTTAAATGTTATTGTTATTTTAAAAAATTATAACGAAAGAATAATATTATTTTGTTATATTTTTTATAATATATCAAGAACTCACTCATACCCTAGAATTAAACATGATTTTTAATATATTATACACATGGTAGATGTTTGTAAACGGAAGACATATTGTTTTTTGGTGTTGAAGTTAGCACCTTTTAGGAAAAAAGGAGAATTATGTTATCTTATTCATAAAATACGCTAAAAATACCCGTAGCGTCTATCACCTTTCGACATCACAGATAATCATTTGATATTTATCTATTGTCCTTTTTTTTTAAAGCGAGATAAAATTTTAATAGGAAGCGGATGGATAATTTGCTCGAAAATTTCAGTCGAAACGGGAGTATTGTTTTAATTTTCACGCTGAAAAAATAGCAATTTAATGTGTGGTCCCATTATAAAATGGCTCTTGGTAGTGAGAATTATGCTCTTCTTTTAGCAATAATACAGTGAGGATAGCTTTAGTGTGAATTCTAAAAGTTTTTAAGTTAGATAAAAGTGCAAGAAAGATAAAAGAATGTTGAAAAATATACTTGTTTTTTTTTATTTTTCAACCGCTGAATTGCCTTCCTGTAAATCTTAAACTCTTTCTTGATAATCTAGAAAGTGAGAAGAATGCAAATGGTGTTATTGCAACTTGTAGGTAAGTTAGTGAAGTGGCTAATACTTCTAACCAATCTGGTATTCTTTTTATTTTTCCTTCCCTTTGTAACGTATATAGAAATGCTACCGTTACATATGGTAGCCACATTATAGTAAAAATTAAATGAATAAGATAACAAGTTTTTGTTAAATTACTGTTTCTTCTAGGTAAATGATTTCTCCATGCTAAACGGAAGTGACGAATATCTCTATTACCGGAAGACGTTGATAAGGAAGCGGCTAACCATCTCTGTCGCAGACGAAAAGCAACGGCACCATCTCCAAAAGACCAATTTTCACTCGTAGCAGGTTCGTATTTAATAGGTCTCATTCTTCTCCTGTGTCTAAGATATATAAAAAGTTTGCAATATATAAAGTTTGTCAGAAAGATCACAATCAAGAGACTAAACAACAGCCCCAGAATGTCAGTATCATCAGTGTAGTAATAATGGGGGAAGGTACAATGATCTTCTAATGGTATTTCTGGTAATGCAGGTATTCCATAAACAGCGGGATAACAGAAGAGAAAAGCTAGACCCCAAACTAGAAGCAGGAAAGCGGGTCCAAGAACATGACCTAGTTTCCTTCGATGAAACAGATGAAACTTAGTTTCTACGTATCTATCCACAGCTATGGCTAGCATGATAAGAGAATTACCGAATACACAGAATAAATTAGTGAATGCCATCAGTTGACACAGATCACTGGTGTACTTCCATTGAAATCTTTGCACCAGGACGGTAACAAATATGACAGGAAAACATACACAGACGCGAATCAGATCTAAAGAAACGAAACCAACCATGAGGACGTAAGGAGATCGTCTGAGACGTACGCTTCTACAGAATGCATAAATGGCCAAAGTGTTTCCCGCACTCCCGAAAGCAATGACAAACCCAGAGAGAGAAACTTGAAGATGGCCCAGCTACCAGATTCGTATTCCGCCATGACTATAACTGCAGTAGAATTAACATCGATCGGTAGAAGCTCCCTCTTGCGTAGGCACCTTCATTGATCGTTATTAATCATCCGCGAAAGCACCTCTATGCCAAATCGTTATCGCCAACTTTGAAAAGCTTAACGATTCGATATAAGATGTTTCGAATCATTAAGTTATTTTTATAATGCTTAAAACGATAATATATTTTCAGCAACACGCTTCAGTCTTTCCTAACTACTTTTAGTCAAAAAACCATATTCTAGTCTATTAAAACATCGCACTATAAAACGTAAAAACAGTTTACACTACGTCTTCACTTCTCAACCGGTAGAACGTGATCCCAAAACGATCCCAATTCACTTGTTGAGATATTAGTTACGCTCTAACAATTTCTAAATGGAAATCATACAACGAATTATTTAGGATTGACTAAACGAATCACAAAATAAATTATAATTATTTTAATTTAAAAATTTAAATTAGTTTTACCGATAAGAATTTAAAAAATAATCACTTTTCTGGAGTCATCATCATTAGCGAGCGACATTATTCACATTTTTTTTTTTTTTTTGTATTTTCATATAAATCTAATAAATTTGCATACGAATTTTAATATTTTATTCAAATTCTATAAAAATAAAAATTATTTCTAATCAAATTGATGATTGAAAATCATAATAATAATAATAATAATCTAATGTAATTACAGAATATATATAATATATACAAATTTTAACTCAAAATTATTTTATTTATAACGATAATTAATCTTTAAAATAATAAAAATTATAAAGATCATCATCAATATCATTGTCATTCTATTGTTGATTATTTAATTTCTTTAATTCTTGTACACTAAAGTCTGTTAACACGATAGTAATCATCATCATCTTATGGAATAATTAAGCTAATACAGTATACATGTACAGTATACAGTGTACAGTATACATTTTAAAATGTATACTGTACATGTACTGTACATACATATATTAACGTATACAAAATTTTATTTAGGATAAATGATAAGGATAATGTTAATAATGATCATCATCCTTATCATTAAAATCTTGAGTAAAATTTTTATAGATAAAATAATGTTAATTAATTTTTCAGATGATGATAGTAAATTAATCATCATATGAAATAATTGCATTTATTTATTAAGATGATGATCATCTGTTGACTAATTAGTCCACGATGTTACAAATTAGACATTTGAGTATTAGTTTAAAAATTATAGAATTATTATTTAAAAGATTCAAAGAAAGAATATAAGACTATTATATATCAATTTAGTTTTTAATAGAAAAATAATATATATATATATATATTATATATTTATATATTATGGCCTTATATTTATAATTCTATCTTACTTCTTTCTGACTCAGCATATAAGCATTTACCATTGAATATATGGTGTTTATATATTCTTAGATATACTTATAGGTAGGTTAGACGAAAAGTCATTTGATTATCTTCTGACTTTCGAGTCACCTTGTGTATATTTTTATAGAATTATACACTTATATACAATTATTGTATATATATTTACAATTTTAATCGAGCCTTTTAACCTAACGACATTTAAAAAATCGTAAATTTAAGTGTCGATAATAAAATTGATATGAGAATGAGACTTCTGTTTATAGAAAGAATATTTAAATGAAGGATGTAAGAGATAATAAATTATTAATATTTCAAAACTATTTTAAAACATAAAAGGGAAAAATTTAGTTCTAGGTCAGAATTTATTTTTATCTACCATCATAGTTTTTCCTCCAGTTGTAAATATATAATTAGAATATTTCGATTTATTGTTATTAGATTACAATTTGGCAATCTTAAGATTTATAAATTATGATTTAATTAAGATAATGAGAATAATTTTTTAGAGAAGTTCATTCATAATTCTGACGTTAATTACGTTCATAATTACATTTAGAAGTAGCACAGACAATTTATAAACAATAAAATGTAGATAAGAAATGAAGAAACTTCATTTAAATATGAAGCAATTTGAACTTTCACATATTATGTAATACAAAATATATTAACCTTATTTTAATCTTTACATTAAATATTATTAAATCTAAATTTAGGAAAAAATTATTTTATATACACATATATTTTTAAATAATAATTTATAATTTAAAATAATGAGAGAAAATTATTAAGGAAAATAAAATTACATTTTTAAATGTAATTTATTCTTTTACAAAATTGTAAAAGAATTTTAATAAAACCATTACAAAATTTTATTTTAAGTTTTGTAAATCGAATATTTTGATAATTAAATTTTAAAATTTGCGATAGCAAATACTTTATTCATTGATAAAATTTTTAATTAGTTGTATTCTAGTCAATTAAATGCTAAAGTTTTTTAATTTCGGTGATTTAAATTAATAAGTTTTAAAGATTTTATATATAATTTTTAGTGTAATATTTAAAGGTTAGATGTTAGAAATATTTATGCTGTGTGATTTTTCATGAAAGAATTTCGAACGTTCTCACAATGTTTGCATAAACATTGAATGAAATCATTTTCACAAAATCCATTAACATATAAATAAAATAAAAACAAAGAAATAAAATGTTTAATAATTTAAACATAGAAAATGAATAAGTTATTAAATTAAATTACTAAACAATTCCATTCCACGTATGGCTTTTATATAATATCTTAGATGTAAATTTAAATATTATCTAATTATATAAGGTTTTGACATGAAAAAGCGATATGACCTAATTACTTAATTTATATTTATGTTTTATTCAATTATTTGTTTTTATATGGACTAACGATATAAAAATTGATTTAACGTTTCTATATTTGAGTCTAATCTCAAAATAGAAACGTAAAATCAATTCTTTCACATATAATTTATTATAGACGAATTTATCTTATTCCGATCTTTAAAGCTTTTTTTGTGTTTAGAATTTTATAAAATTATATATATATATATATATATATATATATATATAATAATATAAATATATATATATATATATATATATTTTTAAGATTTGGGAGTAAAAGTGAAAAATCAAGTTTTGTACTGTATTTGACACCTCACCTCTATTTCCTACTTCTATATCTCTACTTTCATACCCTATTGAGGAGTAAAGTGAAGGTAAAAGGTCAAATATATAACTTAATCTTTTCGCTTTTGCTTTCAGATTTACTTTCAACACTTTCAGCTTTTCAGATATATTTATCTGAAAAGTTGGAAGTGGCGGTGAAAAGTGGTCAGATATCTGATTTAAACCTTGTTTCTCTACTTAAAGATTGCTACTTTCACTTCTATTTGAAGGGCTGAAGGTGAAATGCCAGATCAAGATATATAATTTGACCTCTTCACTTCTACTTTCATCTCTATTTTTATCTAAATTTGGAGAGTTGAAAGCAGAGATAAAAGTCAAATATGTAGCCTAATTTGATCCTTCATCTCTACTTCTAATGCTTTAGATAATGTAAATCATCCATGTACTGTACTTCTTATCTTTAGATCGTGTAAATCATGTGCTTGTATATCACGTAAATCATTTCACTTGTATACTCCTCTCACCTTCAGATCAAATAAAGCATTTTTAACTTTACTTTTTTTTAAAGTTTGACCTAAATTTAAGATTGTTTTTAAAATTAAAGAAATTATTTCTGTCTGAAGGATAACGGAATAGTATGCATTTTTGAGACTAAAAAAATAAATAATTTTAAGACTATTAAAATACAATAATATCTAGAGGAATTACAAAAAATGTTATTGTAAAAATCCTATAAAGGTTTAATGAAATTTATCTTCTCACTTGACTTTGTCTTTATTCTGATTCGATTATCATCACATAGGTTCAGTTTTGATTCGAGGAGTATACATATTTTGGTGATAATGACAACGAATCAAATGATAATTACACGTATGGCCTATATGTGAAATGGGATGAGGCCAGGAATATTCATAAATGTGGGATTCGGGCCACACTTCCTCAGATTCAGTTTATTTATATATATATATATATTTTATTACTCTTGCTTAAAAATATACAAATAAAACGGATAAACAGTTTATTAATTATTTATTTTAAATAAACTTCAATTCGTATCATATATAAGTATGATACACACATATAAACATTCACAAGTGTTAGTTACCAATAACAATAATCGTGAAACAAAGAGGGGTGGTTTTTTTTATAATAATTAATATAAACACTAAAATAATGTGTTCGAGATTATGAGATAATCTCAAATTTATCAATAACTTACAATTGTGACCTTGTAGACAATCATTGCATTTAGAAAGATATTTTATTCATTAATCATTTGTGTAAAAATACCCCTTATAATAATTTATAAATTATAACTCTTACGTACTTTAAATTTTTTATAATACAACTGAAGAGAGCCAAACTAATTATTTAGCCGAAATGTATATTGTAAAAAAGTTTGATATTCAATAAAGTATCTTTCTAGATGCAATGATTGTCTCAATTGTAAGTGGTTATTGTATAAATTTGAAATCATCCTGTAATCTCAAACACACTATTTCTGTGTTTATATTAATTATTATAAAACATTCAATTTTGGGGAGACTTTAGGGCTAAATGGACTTACTGATCCTCTCGTATCTGGATCTAATAATTAGACATACCTATATAAATCTTCATACGTTTTCGTTCACTTTTTATAGAATAGGCCTATATAATTGAAGTCGAATAAATACTTTTCTGAAATCATTGGAGTGTTATTCTTTACAAATTCTTTCGGAAAAATTCAAATTCGAACAAATTCTTTCGATATTAATCTATGAATTCCCACATTAAAGTACCGTACATACATTACATATATGACATATCAGTACATTAAATTTTTGTGTTCACTGTTTAAATTTATATACCTCACCATGAATGAAAGTTGAAATTATACACAGTAAATCCTCCTATATTCGTTGGAGTCTAAGCATGCTAGAAACCGGACCTCAATTCCATTCTGAAAGAATTTCACACCCAAAACAGTGATAAAAAAGGGGAAAATACGATTCAATCTTTTCCTACCATAACCTTCATGGTTCATCCATTCATTCTCTCTTCCAAATAATGAAAGCGAGTAATTCATAAGAAATTTTCCCTTTTATTTAATAGAAAAGCACGCTACTACACAGCAACATTATTACCGCAAGCAAAAAGTTATTACGGTATCTTGTTTCATGAATTTTTCTAGCTACCCGCAGCTAGCTGTGAACACTGCGTTTTGATTATCACATTTATCTAACTGAGTGAAGCTTTCTCTTGCGTTGTTCATCATCATACGTCTGGAGATAGGGTTATTTTTCTCTCTTTGCTCACAGATCCACTGCAGAACCTTTCCTAATTCTTCGCTGATCTTAATCTTCATTCTCTTTGTTTCACTCTTATTCTTAATAGCCTTAAGAGCGTCGATTGCTTCTCCACCCGCGAATTCGCTTTGGATGCATTTTGAATTTCCGCGCTGCTCCGGAGTATTCTTTTGAGTAGGCAACGCTGTAAAATCTCTTGAGTGCTATCCGATCGACGTCTGGTTCACTGATCTGTGTAAAACGAAGAGTTCGAAACAGAAAATATAGGTAGATGCGCCTACTCATATAATAATTACCGTATATCCTACTTCAGTTTCGCACCATATCATAGCAGAAACGTTATTCAACGGTTTCCAAGTACGTAAAGATCACTCTTAAGCTTTGCGAGATGTGCGCAGGAATTTAATAACAGCCGGTGTCTATTTAGCAGTTTAAACTAAATAACGGCGTATATAGGAGTATTATATTCTGGAACCCATCACTGAACACTGGTAATTGATCGCGTGAAATTTTCCTGGGTTTCTTCATGTGGCTAACACCTAAACTAGTAAGCTTCCCATAGAATCCTCCGGGAGGCACCTCCCGTTGGCAGATCGTCCAAGTGATGCGTTGCCGTATTCCACAAAACCAACTGTATTTTGGGTAGACTACTAAAAAAATATTTCAAATATAAATACAATAGGATCTTCTTTTATAAAGGATTGATATACCTAGATTTGTATGTTCGCGGATGGCGAATAGTTGAGTTAACTCACTTCTAGTGCCACTGAACCAGATTTAAGCTTCTCCAGATTCAAACATTCCAAACACGGAGTATTATTAATACTGAATGCCGCTCAGTATGGTGAATTTTCTCTGGTATATTCGATGCGGTATAATAAAATTTTACTCTGTATGTTCAGAAAGATGGAACTAAAACGTTACTCGTTATAATAAAAAACGCAAATAAAACATTTAAAGACAACTTTAACATTTTCAATTACAGTAATTATACCGTAACTTCTTACATACGTGTCTGAGCAATCACCTGATCTACTTGAGGTAAAGCACAAATTTACACGAAATTTCGTTTTATTTTTTTTCCCATGTTTTTACCACTACAGCATTAAATTGATACTGGGCATCGGACAACGCTAACAGCACAATAGGAAATGTTTTCTTATAATTAAAAATTGTAATCCGCTGTTTGGTAGAATTTCTATAACAACACATTTTTCATCAATAGCCCCTAACATTTTGGGAAGCTCCATAAATTCCAAAACTCGGAAGCAATCGTTTTCTATTGAACTTCGGATAGAAATGGCATCACTTTAGACTGCCTCCATAATATGGTTGGGGAGCTAATATTGTTCTCACTCTTTGTTTTTGTTCTAGGGAAACTGCTCCTGATAGGGCGGCCTTCTGATCGTTTCATAGACAAAATTGGCAAAAGTCGCGTTACCAAGTGTGTATTTTAAATTAAAAGCGTTTTTGTACTGTTTTTAGTTTTTTTCAGTTTTATTTTTTGAATTTTTGTAATATACGATTCTTGATTCGGCTTTAGCTGGTCTGTTTTAAAAGAGACGAGGCGAAAATCTCGGCTTTTACGAAGAGGTACTTGAATTTAGAATTGGTGGATTTCTAGAAAGTGGAATGCGAAAATTTCAGACAGAGAGTTGTTATAACAAAGGTTGCGCATTTTTACATCACTTGCAGACCAGCTTTTTTTTTTTCAAGGTGAAGAAACAAGATATTTGCTTCAAAACATAATACTAACTAAATCAGCAAGTTGTCCCACTTACATTAAATTCATAAGTATAATAAAATTTTGAAAATTTTATGTAACTTTTGTTAATAAACTAGATATTGAAGTATATACTATATTTATTTATCTATTTACATATATATATATATATATATAAATGAGATACACTTCTAGGCCGTTAGGCCAATTGCTACGAAACTCGGCAGTTAGGTTTACATTATTTCTAACTTAGGTAATGTACAGTACATACATCCCACCCCAGAATATCTATTGAATTTCTGTAAATCAATTAATTTCTATCTATATTCAGTTTGTTGATTTACACGTAGTATCATCTATTGGAAAAATTTTAACAAAATCATAAACTAAACATAATTCTTACAAAAAAGATATAATTAAAAAAAAAAAATACATATTACATTCACTTAATTACTGCGATAATAATTTAGCACGAAATAGACACGCTAATATTTTTACTGCGACAGAGTAGCACTTTCCACTCGGATTTTTTCATTTCTGAACGATACTTTCTTAATAAGTGCCCTCCAGTAGCCGAATGGACGTGTCGCGTTGCCGTAACCAAATAAATCCAACTAATTCTAACGAGCGATTATTTATTGTGACCAATGTTCCCTCTAAGCTGCGCGGTTGCGCGGCCGTGCACTGCTCAAATTGTTGCCGCGCACGAGAATTTATGTGCCGCGCAGGCGAGCATGCACACTGATTTGAATTGTTGTTTACTTATTTCTCACTCTATTATTGCTACGTATATTTCGATTAAATACATTAAATCATTGACAAAAGATAATATTTTGTATGGAAGTATGTTTTAAAATGAATTTTAATCTCTACTTTATAATTAATTATTTTAATTTTTATAGGAAAAAATAAGATTTTATATATATACTAGCAGGTAGACCCGGCGTTGCTCGGACAAAAGTAACGATAGCGATTAAGATTATTACGTTATAGTCAACCTTACCCGTTTTCACAGAATGCAAGAATTGGGTTCCCCTGTTTCCAGACTAATTAGAGACTTTTTAGATGGGTCTAAAAATACGTTCGATTTCCCGCAAAAACGAAAAAAACTGCATCTGCGTCTTGCACGTCGCTTTCTCTTAACACTTCCATTGTTGATGGAAGTGTTAAGTCTTAATCCTATCCCTCTCCCCCGTGGGGAGGTATTTCGAAGAATCCCTTCTTAGTGTGCGTTCTCGTGACGTACCCTAACTGTGTATCAAATTTCAACTTTCAACTCCTAACCGTTTGGGCTCTGCGCTGATTATTATTATTATTATCAACTCGTCTCGATTACATATATAGATGCTCAAAAAAATTTTTTGCTCAAAGAAGTATATGTTCCACTCATCTACAAAAATTAGAGGGAACATTGATTGTGACATCGTCACAATGCAGGGCTGTAATTTTTTGTCAGAATGTTCTCGATTCTTTTTGTGGTGTCTTGCCCCTGTGCGTCGTACGTTCCCTGTTAGCAATAGAGTCGTGTCGATCATCACGAAGATAGGCACATACACAACAATTGGTCGGACACTTAAAATTTTCGGAAAAAGAAACCGTCACGTCCTCGAATTCCAGGGTTTTTATTAATTTCTATCCTCGATTGCCCATTCCGATTAGTCGTCTTTCCTCGTTCCCGCTTTCCAAGAGGTTGACCACGCGTTACTAAGTATAACGAGATATCAGCTTAGATCGCGGGAGAGGTCAAAATCGATGTTTAATTAGATCCTCCAACCGGAGATGATTGATCTTAGGACTTACATTCTTTTATTGTTCACAAGTTCGCGTCGCGTTTTCATACAAAAAAATTATTTCTAGCTTCTATTTTTTTTCTTTTAAAAAACAATTTTAACGCGAATTTTAGTAAGGGTTCGGACCTGTCCAGAGCCTCACAGTCATACTGTTTCCTACTCGAACAAATCGGTATTCGAACACAAATCCTAAAGAAAATCTTTCGGTATTCGACTGAACAAACACGACCCGCTAGAACAAATTATCGATTAACAACATATTTTTATTTTGTCATCTATAGAAAATTATGATTTAAAAGAAAAAAAAAATGATGTTGTTGCTGATATTCCTGATCAAGATCGACAAAACAGCCCAGAAGATGAAGTCCTCATTTGTCATGTTTTTGCAGATCCGTGTCGCCTTCTTCTGATAGTGTGAATACAGCTTGTTTCGTGTAAAACTTTTTCGTAGAATTAGCATTTGAAGCCATATAGCAACGTTCTTAATCTGTTTACTTTCAAATTCAACAATCTCTATATCACAGAAAGCACCATGGGCAGGAATTCACTAGTATGCATATTTTTCAGATCTCCTTGAAACTTCTTTTCATGATATAGTTTTAGTAAAATTGTGTGTATAAAAGGAATGAGAAGAAAAAAATTCTTTCCGTGAAAAGAATTTTAAAAGTAAACATCTGGATAGTATACTAAACTAATCTAATGAAATTCTGGGGAAAATCTTTAAATTATAAATTAATCTTTAATAATGTCAAGTTTCGGAGGACAGTCAAAACCAAAGTTCAGGACAAACATTATAATATAAATGCTTCAAATGCTGATCTAAACAAGATTTAGGCTATATACTTTGTAGTTCAATTGTAATAAAGCATTAAACTAGACTAGTGTTCCGCAACCTTTTTTTACTCGCTGTACATCTGTGACTCGCACTACTCAACACGGCACACCAAAATGTTATTCCCCTCAAAAACGTAAGATATGATACTATTAATAGAATTTCGTAATGCCATAAACCTATTATTATAATTATGTTGGGTTTTGTGAGTTATACTCGGTTGACACCGATGGCTATGTACTATGCCGGACCAAGAGTCAAGGCATATTAATCAAAACAAAACAAAAATTAAATAAGTGTGTCTGTATTCAGGAATTTCTTAACGATATGACATGTATTCAATATAGTGGCCTTCTGTAGTGTGATGTATGTGTTTCTATTCAATTATAATGTGCCCAGGCTTTTGTGCAGTGTGTGTGGTATGACACCTGTAGAGGAGAGAATGACAGGTACAATAAGCACCCTATCCATCCTCCACAGATGCCTTATTTCCTGGGCGAGTTCTGTGTACTTGCTAATTTTTTCAGTGCATGCGTTTTGTATATTGTGAGTGTTTGGAATGGATATGTCTATAATGTATGTGATTTTATTGTGTTTGTCAATGAGTGTGATGTCTGGTCTGTTGTGGTAAATTGTTTTATCTGTGATTATGGCTCTGTCGTAGTACATTTTGTGCGTGTTGTTTTCCAATACTGTCTGTGGAATGTATTTGTAGTATGGCTCGTGGATGTCTACTAATTTGTGTTTCTTTACAAGCTCTTGGTGTATTATATTTGCTACTTGATTATGTCTGTGCAGATAATCTGTCTGTGCCAAGAGCTTGCAACCAGAAGTGATGTGTTGTATAGTTTCTGGCATGATGTGACATTTTCTGCATGTGTCATTTGTGAGTGTTGCATCTTTGAGTATGTGTTTTCTGTAGTTTTTAGTATTTATGACCTGATCCTGTATGGCAATCATGAATCCTTCTGTCTCCCCAAAGAGGCATCCCCGAGCTAACCAGCTGTTTGACGCAGTTTTGTCAACAAAATCCTGGGCCAGATCATAAGGATGCCTGCCATGCAGTGCCTTTCGAGCCCATGATTGCTTAATGGTGTCTATGCTACTTATATGTTGTGTCGTGTCCATACGTTGTGAATGTAAATTTAATGGTGTATTATTTGAGTCTGCTAGAGTTACTGCTTTATGTAACTGCGATGTTTCTTGTTTTTTGTAGAAAAACTCTTGCAGTGTCTGTATTTGTTTATAGTGGAAGTTAACTATGTCGATCAGGCCACATCTACCATCTTTATGTGGAAGGGTTAATCTTTCTATGGCAAATTTAGGATGATGTTTATGCTTAGTAAGTGTTGTTCTTGTTTTCATTTGGAGTTGATCAAGATCAATGTGTGAGTCCAATGTATAACTCCAAAAGAATAAGTGAGTACTGGGATGACATATGTGTTTGTGTTTATTGCTTTATCATAATCTTATTTCATCAGTGCTGTGGCAGAGAATGAAATACAAGCATAAGAAACACAGCAACTGTGATAAAAATACATAAATAAAACTTGAAATTAATAGACTATGTAAAAGTTCAAGTCACACCTTTCACCTTGTGATGACACACTGGTTGCAGAATACTGAACTAGACTTAGAACAATTAAACTAAACTGGAAGTAGAGTGGTATTGATCATTCATTATATATTTTCAGTAACAACTAGTTTTCTTTTCATTTCTTAGAACTTATATACTTACAAGCACATTTAGTTACTTTTCTATTTTATATATACAAAACTACAGAAAAATGCCCCATTTAGCAGGGAAGCCATTAAATTTTCAAATGTTTTGCTATACCAAATAGTTATTCCAATTAATTCAGACAAAACCATATTTTAATTACTTTTTAAGAATTAATTTGAATGAATACACAAAGTTAAATAAGGCTTTTGCATACTTTATTTACAGCAACAATTAATTTAAAATACAGATATGTATGTAAAATGGAACTAAAATGTTCCAATTAGTTCAATACAATAGATTTAAAAAAAAACAAAAAATTTATCACAATAAATGATATTACATTTAGGTACCAGATTTTTTTTAATGATTTAAGTACAATTGTATATTTAAAAACATCATTACTTTTAATTTTATATAGCACAGTCTATATGCAACACCAGTATTTTTTTTTTATTTTTTTTCTTATTTTTTGGAAATATTTAACAAATATTTAAATATTTTAAAAAATAATTACAGAATTGTCATATTTTATAGTGGCACATTAAAAAGCTGCTATATACAATACTATATTATAATGTATAATGAAAAAATGTCATGCTGCACAAGTATATAATTATGTATATTTATGAATATTTTAAAACAAATCTTTGTGTATAAAATGCAATAAAAAATGAGTATTTTGAATTTTATGAAACTCTACTTTGTACTTATTAAAATCACATTCTTTTTTTGAATTTTTAAAAGAAAAAAATGACTTTTAAGTGAGTCCAATGAAAACCTTTAGAATATTAAGTAAATACTTTGTGAGTAGAATTTGTTACTTAATTTAAAACAGCATAGGGTAAGCTTTGTAAAATAATGTACAGAATGAATCAATAAGAATATATATCATACATTATGTGAATGGTATTCTTAATAACTCATTTGCAAAGAAAAACCATAAATATCAATTTATATAATAACATAGTCTCAAATATTAAATTTTGATTCATTGAATTATTATATACAAAATCTAAAAATAAGCATAAAAAACTTACAATTAAGAAACAGATTGCTCATTAATGTACCGTAAATGAGTAAAACATATTTTAACGTATGACTTGTACATTGTAACAAATAGCTTAAGTTACCAGAAATATTACGAGTAAATGAGAATAGTATATGTTGCTTAACTAAGTTGAGATTTAAAAAAATGCAAGATTATAATATATAAAATGAGAATTGGCACATAAATCATTTCTGTTGGCTTAAAATTTTGAATATGTACATTTGCAAAAAGTTAAAACTAAACAGAAATGCATGAGATTAAAATCAATGCATCGTAAAGTTCTGAGTAAGTGCAACAAAATTTGTTCAACATTCAATTAAATTAACAAAGAATGAATAAGATAGTAAATAATTAATGGTTGTCTGGAAGAGTTGCATAAGTATAATGTATAGACCTCAGTTCTGTTTGAAAGAAAAAGAATTTGGTTTACATAGTGACTATGAAGTTCCTAAGCATGAGATTATATCCTGAGTTTCCCAGATAGAGAATATCTCAATAACAAATTCAGTCAGAGATATAATGGATGAAGTATAGTTCAATATACTATATGATTCATCATTTGGATATCTTGGATCCAATATGGTAAGATCTCAGAGTCTAAGAATGTGTAATTTGCTTCAGATATTATGAAAGAAAATTTCTCAAACCCACTGAATATCAGTCCAATTCCCAATCCTAATAACAACTGGTTTTAACAATTTCCAACTATGAACATGGAAAATTTCTAGAAATGGAAAAATAAATTAAAATTTGTGTAGAGAATAGAGGAGAATACAGATAACTTCTAATTAGCATACATAGAAGTTTTGAGAATATTCCATGTTTAGCCTATACAATTTTAAGAATTTACCTACTTTGTTCAACTATCATCATATTCCTTGCCTATCAATAGGTATTGGATGTTGAACAAATGATGTTTTGCTTACTTGAAACTATCCAGTGATTAAACATTTATGTTTTATCAGCTGGTGTTGTAACTGTAAAAAATGATTTAAACTTATCACATGATTAGAAAATAAAGCTGATTTCATGGTAATGACTTTTATAAAAGATTGTTTTACATTCTCATTACAAAAACAGATATATAATTATTCTGTTATATGTTGTAAACTGGAGTATATATTCACTGGAATGTAAAACTTCAAATTATTTGTTGTTTAATATAAATAAAAACACTAAATATACAAGATGGCCCAAAAATCAGCTAACTAGATTTTCTTTTACATATTCCAAGTAGATTGTAAACTGCATTTAAAATGTTATAATTTGTGTATTGAACAATTTTTATTGAATAAGACAGAAATTTAGTCTTTAGAAATGTTAACTAACTTTTCAACCACCTTCTATTTCATAAAATGATATTAAATAAGAAAATAAAAATAAAAACCATAATATACCTGAAGTAAACATTGAAAAAATAAAATAAAAAATAATAATAATAATATGTAAAAATTACAAACAGCCTATTAATAATAATAATAATAATAATCATAATAATAATAATAATACAGTAAAGTAGATAGTTTTTATTGTTGATCTGTAGTTTTTAATCATTCTCAAATATTAAAGGAATTTTAATCTAGATGAAAAAGCAACAAATTAAAAAAATAAATTTGATTAACATGTGCAATAGAAACTTTTCTATATTTTAAAATATTTCATTCTACTAATGATAATATTACATTAAAAATTACCGATTAACAATAAAAACTTTGATTGTTTTACACAATAACTTTAGTTTTATTTCTTAAACTGTAGCGTCATTCTATACTTATGAACAGAAAGAACCATTTACTATGTAACAAATTATAAATTAATGCAAAGTAATAACATTACAATCTTATACATCTCATTGAACAAAAATGATCATTTTCACCACATTTATTAACCCTTTTAATAAGAGACTATTCTTAGACCAATCCTACTAGAAAAAACTAAATTTTTAACTATGTTCAGAATGGATCATTCAGATTCACTTCCTGTATTTTAAGTGATTCATTATAAGAGTTTTTTAATCTAATGTTGCTAATTTTTTAATATTCTAACTTCATTTACAGTTGATTTGTAAACCTACAAGCTCAAATAAAGTGATCTGTTGATAATCACTTAAAGTAAATTTTGATTAATATTAAAAAAGTAAAAATACTCAATGCATCAATTATTATAAATATTCAAATGAATGAATATTAGAATAATAAAAAATTTGTAAATTTTCATAAAAATCAAAATATTAAACTTTATTGATAATATATGGCACATAATTAATTTTTGTGATGAGAGATCATATTTTAGGATACTAATAAAAAATTATAATATAAGCCAATTCAACATTAATTAAAAGGGTTAAAAATTTGGTTGTATAAGATGGTCCAAAAGTCAGTTTATTAAGATATTAAAAAAAAAAAAGCCAGTTAATTCTGTCAACTGACCGTTGAACCATCCTGAAGACATTTACATTTTTCTTTGTAAAATAATGCTCAAGTTTTTCAAACAACTTTCTATTTTTGAAAAACTTTTAGTAAATGTTCCATCTTAAAATTCTATTGAAAATTTTGCAAGTACCTTTTACAAATACTTGTAATAATAATTAAATTATTACACATCAGATTTACTACTTTTAAAATCTGGTATCAGTTATTACCATGAAAATTGCAAAGTCAATTTAATTTGTCAATATATGACCAGTACCTTGCCAGAGATTGACATAAATGTTCATTTGGCTTTATAGTGTTTCTTATGATTAAAAATGAAATTTCCAATTTGTAATACTGTTTAAAGTTTAACATAAAAACAGATTAAAAACAAATTTTCATACTTAAATAAAATAAAAACTGTCACAAAGCAACAATGAAGTCTACGGCATTCTATTTCACAATAATATACTTAAAATATGGCCGTGAAAAACCAACAAAAGAAAAAATGTATATATACATATAAACAATAAACATGACGGATATTACAATGGTAAACAAAAAGTATATCGAAAATGTTTCGATAATAAAATCGGTGACAAAATGTATAATTTGTTCAAATAAACTAAAACAAATTTTTTCAATAAAATGCTTAAATTGTAATTTTGTCATAAATAATTATGACTCATAGGGGGAAATGACATTATGACTAGGGCCTAGATTTTTTGGCAACAGAAATAATATTGACATTTTTTTTTTTTTCTGCATATGATTTTAAATTACATCAGTAGAATTCAAGAATATTAAATAATTGCAATTTTACATCAAATTTTCAAACTGACAATAACAAAATTTAGCATATTGCTTAGTTAAAGAAACCAAAAAGATTTTTCTTTGGTTAAAAACTTTTTCAACCATTAGTCTGGCCATTTTCAACTTACAATTGAATTGAATAATTTAGAAAAAAAATTTAGTGTGTTAAACATATATTTTTTTATTTGTTCCATATTGTTTTATTCATTTGCAAACTAAAAAAGGTTTCTAATTAAAGAAATATCTTTTTAATTTCCTTAAAAGAGACTAAGTAATCTGTTCAGTTTTGGTTAGCAATGTGGTTACTACACTCTACCCATTTTTACAACAAAATTTAATTGAAAAAATAGATCTCTTGCTAAAATTAATTTAAAAAGCTATGAAGGTTATTTAAAGAGCAATTTGATAATTTGATAAGTAACTAAGCTTAATTATATGAATTTACTTACTTTCATATAATTAATTCTATGAAGTGAGAAAGTTTCTCATAATTTACACTTAAATTATTCTTACAAATGAATAAACGAGCATCTGTTTTATTGGAATTTCTACTAAAGTATTGTATATTTATTTAGTAAAAGCTTCAATATAACAGATATTTGGTTAATTTGTAAGAGAGTATTATTAAAAATGTTAAATTGTTCTTAAACTGGCAATTAATCTTGTTACTTTAGAAAATAAAATTTTATATTTTTAAAACAAATTCCATACTTAAAAAATAAATTTTAGAATCTGGGCAATTCCAGAAATTGTTAATCAGAAAAGTTTCTTAATTTTGAAAGCTTTTAATTTCTTAGGTTCTGAAGTCAAATCTCAATTTTTTATTTGAATACAATTCATTATGAACAAGTTTTTCTTTTTTAAAAAAATAGTATTGTAAGCTAATTTTCTATAAAAATATACACTAAAATGAACTGTATAATTAAAGAAAATAAAAATAACTTGAAAAACCAACAATTTGCAAATTAAATTTCTCATCAACTTTCTAAATATATGTAATACAGTTAAAAACATATGTTATTTTTCTCTAACTAAACCAATTTGCAAAATATGTTTTTACTTAAAATTGGAAATAAATTTTAATAAAGTTTTTATATTCCAATTATTTTAAACAATTAAAATTAATTTATTACTATCAGAAAAATTTTGAATTTAATATAAATATAATTTAAGAAAATTTTTACATTTTAAGATCCCTAGAAAAATTGTTTAATCTCTATACATATTTAATTATGAAATAGTTTAGCTGATTAAATTAATAATATTTTAAATAAAATTATCATCATCATCATCATAATCTGCAGACAGATATATTTTCTGTGAAAATGTATGCAAAAGTATGTTTAAAAATATTTTTATATAATAAAAGTTAATATATATATAAAACAACTTTGATATTATAACCATTTAATTTCATCTCTATTTACTTTAAACATTTTTGTATCATATTTTAATTTAGTTTAATTACAATTATTTATATTTTGGTATGTCATTAAAAATGTATTTAGGACAATTTTCATTTAATTATCTTGACTACAATTTTTTGTTTGCTATTTTTCAATTTCTTGATTTTTTTTTAATCAATTTTTATTCTGGTATAAATTTAATTTAAACTCCTATTGCTATTTTATTTTATTGAAACTTTCAAACTTTAAAAAAATATTGCTAAAAAATAAATTTAATTTTCTAAACTACTTCAAAATTAAATGTGTTCATTTGTCAATGAAAATGAAAGTCACTGGGTGCACATCTTATACTGTATAATTATTTTCCAACTATTATTAAAAGTATATAAAAGTAGAAAAACAAAAGTACAGTATTTTTGTTCATTTTAATGTCATTAAAGAGTAACATTTAAAATTAAGATAATTACAGTATTTGGAGGATTTGAACAACTTGAAAGATGATTGTTAAAAGATAGAAAACCCAAAGCTTGCACTAGATAAATAGTGTTTACTCATATTAGTTAAATCCTTTAAACATTCTAAAGTTTTAATTTTACTTAAATCTTGTTTACTCTATTTTAATTTACTTATTGATATTAAAATCAACAAAATAATTGAATTCAAATTTGTTTCATTACCATTTTCTAATATAATACTTGGAAAAGGGTTATTTATTAATAAATTAGTTGAATTCACTTGTAATATAAGGAAAATATATCAATTAGTCATTTTAATAAAATAATTCTTAATGTTGAAAATAATTTTACTTTTGGTTTAATGACCAAATGAATTAAAATGAAATTTAAAAAAAATATATATATATATATCATTATTGCTTACTGAATATTACAGAATTATTGTCATTTTAGAATATATTTTTAATGATACTACAATTTGCTCATCTTAAAAAGTTGAATAGTTGAATAATTTAATTTCAATGTTTTTTGTTTTGAATATTTCAATATATATATTTTTGAAACCAAAAAATCCAGGCCTTAATTATGTTATTAAAATATTGATGATGAACTGCATATATAAACACTTCAATACTGCTATAGATGAAGTTTAACCATGAAGTGGTTCATTTTAAATATTTAAATTGTAAAGACATTTAGATTATAAGAAAATATGATCATCATCCTCCCCTTTATAAATATAAAATTATTAGTATTGAAAAATAAAGTAAAATTTTACTATATTGTTACAAATACCAGTCAAACAGTTATTGTAGTACATGTGATTTAAACTCAGTTATTGTTGAATACAATACTGTATCATTTAACAATATTTTTTTGATGATTACTTATTATTATTAATTATTTTAAATAATTATGTTTAATGGTTTAAAAATATTAAAATTTCTAAAATTAAAATTGTATGCAGAATATTCTGGTATTATATTTTTAGATGTTTATGCAATTAACCAAAATCATAAACTCTCTGATGATCCTAAATTACAACTGAAATACAACTGGGACTAGTTGATATCCTAAATATCAGTTTAATGAGAACTGTATTAAGACAAAGCATATTTAGCCATGATCAGAGAGCATCATCTCACTGCTTGTAGCTATATTAGCCAAGCCAAAAGCTTTTAAAGTGCTTAAAACAACTCTTAATTAGTTAATTTAAAGATCTGAAATTGCTTGAAAAATAAAGTTTAATTTTTGATTCCATATAATGCATTTAAAGTTATGAATATTTAAATTAATAGATTAATTTAAACATATCTTAGAAGAAGTTATACAATTTCCATTACAATAAATAATAATAATAATATAACTATTTAAGTGAATTTAGCCCATGGAAATAATTAAGATTAAATTCAGATGATACTAGTACCTTTGAATTTAGAGTCATATTAAAAATTTGCAATGTAGAAATGTTCCATTTATATATTATTTTTGGATTTTCAGTAAATATTTATTTAAATTTATGCACGTTTTACATTTTCTTCATTCACTACTTTTATTTGTATATGTATTAAGAGATTAAGAGAAGAGTCCTACAAAAATGCATATTTTCAGATGTATGTGATACAAAATTTATTTTTCAAATATAAACATTATACTGCAAATAATGTTTTCAAACAAAAATTTCTTCACTCAAATGCTTTTTCAGCTTGATACTAATGCATTTCTACTGTGAAATTTATCCTATAAATTATTGTTAAATATATTCAATTAATCTAACATTATTACAGAAATATATACTTTTCTTTCTAATTCAACATTTTTTCTTCATTTTGTTTTTAACCTGATTATTTACTTTAAACAATGTTTCTAAATCTTTTTACTACATTTTTAGATACTCTAATCTATAGTATTTATAATAAATCTAAAATCTTATATTTCTATAAAAAAATCAGAAAAGAACATATACTCTTATAAAAGTAAATTGCATGAACATTTGTTAAAAATATATAAATAAACAAGAGAGTATTAATTTCAAGTTTTCTTGTTAATTATACAAATAAAATTAAATATAATACATCTCAAAGCCAAATGATATATTAATAAACCTACAAATGCCTAAATAATAAATACAAGTAAATTTGGTATAGAGGTAAGCATTAGGCACCATCTATTATCTAAATTAATAATTATAATTTTTAATAATTTAATAAATAATTTAGAACATTCTGGAAGAAAATAACTGATCCAGGGCAGGGCTTGAACCCGCAGCCTCCACTTGCTGTGAGGTGCATTCCAACTGCGCCACCTGGACCCCAAGCTAGTCATCGCTTCCAGATGTACATAAATTTTACATACATACAACGATACAATCTTCCATGTTAGTAACCATGGAAGGTTGTATCGAAATTTATGTACATCTGGAGGTGATGACTGGCTTGGGGTCAGAGTGGCGCAATTGGTAGCGCACTGCACGGCAAGCGAAGGCTCTGGGTTCAAGCCCTGCCCCGGGTCAGTTACTTTCTTCCAGAATGTTCTAAATTATTTATTAAATTATTAATTTAGATAAGAGATGGCATCTAATGCTTACCTCTATACCAAATTAATTTGTATTTATTATTTAATTATAGCCATATAATAGCCTGATTATTTAAGCATTTGTTGGTTTATCAAATAAAATCAGTAAAACACTCCTTTTAAACATATTTTTAACTAAAATATGATTATTCCAACACTCTGTTAAATTAATTACATTAAAATCTATTTATGTAAAGTTATTTTTTATACTTATTACATATATAATATTAAAATTTTAATTATATATATATATGTGTGTGTGTGTGTGTGTGTGTGTGTTTGCTTGTTTGTATAAATAGAAAAATTAACATGACATGTACTTGTAACAATATAGTTTTAAAGAATTATCTTATTAATTACATAACAATTTTCAGAATTCATAATTATTATACTCTAATAAATGAATGTAAAACCAATAAAATACTTTAAAATTTAAAAAATCACCTATCAACCAAATTCATCACAGATATCTCTTTATCAGATAGCATATGAAAATCAAATTAATTTTATACTTAAATGATTTAGGTCCAGTTGTAATGTCCTGGAAGAGGGACTTGATTATAAGGAGTACCAGTGTTAGATAAATATGATGAAGACATTGCTTGCTGAGTGTGAGACTGATTAAAATTAGACATTCCATCAGAATGAGCATAATTTGGAAGTGAATGATCAGTATAATTCATTCCTAAAGAAGAAGTTTGAGCTGAAGGGATTTCATGTGTCAATGCCATAGAATTTGCCATAGATGGCAATGATATGTTATTGACATTTGTTGATGATACGGTAGATTGTGGAATTGAATTCATTGTTTGTGAAGATAAAGTGTGATTTGTAGAGCTAGAAGTTGGTGTTGATCCGGCTGATGTTGTATGAGTAATTTCATGTGTGTAATTTGAAAGAGAATGATCAGAAAAATTCATCGATAATGAATTTGACATAGTAGAAGGAATATTGTGGGTCAGTGCTACAGAAGTTGTTAATGGTGATGCACTATTAGAAACAGTTGAGGGAGATATAGATGTTAATGGTGATGATGATTGGGGATGTGGACTCAGTGTTTGGGAAACTGAAGTTGAATTCAGTGAACTTGAAGTTGACCCACTTGATGGAGAAGCTGTCTGAGAATCAGATGTAACAGTAGAATCAAAATCATCTGAACTATCTGGGGTTTGTTCCTCCAAAGAGTTGGTTTGATTAAGTGGAGTGACACCTTCTGTACTTTGCTGAAACAATATTTTTTAAATTAATTTCAATATTATAAAAACTGAATATAGTAAAGCATATCTATCTTTTAAATAACAAATTAGTTTGGCAGATATTATTTATTCATTTTTTGTAAATATTGGTAAAATATATATAAATATAAATATGGTTAAGACTTATGAGGTATGAGCTATGAGCTATAAGTTACAAACCATGAGTTACAAGTTATTTCCAATTTACGAAAAGGAAATGTTTTGGAATAATGTACTGTACTATTGTTAATTATTTTGTCAGAACAGTTAACAAATCACATCAAAGAAAAGCAGTTCTTCAAAAACAAATTCTCCTGAAGAACATTTATACTTTTTTCGTTTTAATTTATATTATATTTAATGTATAATGTAATGTATTTTTATATTTATTATTGTAATGTATTATTTTGTTGTCTTTGTTTTAACGTGTATTTGTTAATTTTGGGATTAGATATCAACTATTCTTTGAGACTTTTTTATTTACTTGTAAAATTAATAAATAAATAAATATGACATGTATAAATGTGTTTGTTAATTACAAAATCATTCTTTTAACTCATAAATTTAAATAATATTTTTTAAGAAACAAGTTAACTGTTTCTTAAAAATTATTTAAATTTACTAGGTAGTAGATCAATAGAAAAGGATTTTCTGTCTATTGTTCATCTCTTGTTTGTCACCCAGATGTCTGGTGCCCAATTGATGGTGTCCCCAATCCTCATTTCTATCCATACTCTACACATGTTGATAATAGATGAAAGCCTGAAAGCTCATTGGTTTAGAGAATATTCACATTGTACACTAACCAGTTAAACTACTCTTTTATATTTAAGTTTACAAATTAATTTATGGGTGACTTTCAGATCTGGACCCTATTTGATTATAACCGTTTAGTTTGCCTATGTTTGACTCCAATCTGTTTTTAGGAAAAAATTTGAACATATCTTGAATAAAAAATTTATAATAGTATAGGGAAAAAAAATCATCAAATCACCACTGGCTTGAAACATTTCCAAATCTGGATAAATTTCTAGGCCTGGCAGCATTGCTTACATGTTGCCCATCCATTGCTATGTATCCCCTACCAAGTTGGTGTCTCCAAAAGTGACAACAGCTTTATGTCACTTGGCCATGCAAACCAGCTGCAGAAGAGATTACACTGCCTATCATGAGTTTGGACATAATGATATGTCCATTACCATGTCCAAATACCTGCCTTGAGGCAAAATAAAGTGAAAGATGCATAAGATGCATTCTTCACATCATTTTGCCATGGATGCATAATATTCTGCATTAGATTTTTTTAAATTAATGCAGAGTATTAGTTTGTAAAACAAATCAATTCTGATATATCAGGAACATTCTTATAGGCTAATATATTTATGAGAATCTAGGGCAGGGGTGGCCAACGTACAACCCGCGTAATAGGTTTATGTGGCCCACGATTAATTTTTCAATATTAGTTACTTAACTTCCAATAATTGGTCGAATGGATGATTCGCAATACTTCTTCATTTTTAAAAAAAATTCCATTGTAGAGATTTACAACTTTTGTATTCGTCTGTGATAAATTTACACTATTTGAAGAACGAAAGACCCCACATTCACTGAAACTCATTTGCCATTCCGCCATGTCACTCTGTTTATGCTGATGTGTGACGACAGCGCCACCTGCCTGTCAACTTTTTTTTGCTTGTAGGTTTCTTTGCATTATAAAATGACATTGCGTATGCATCAGAAACTTCTCTTCGAACAAACCTGACCTGCCGCCCAGGTCAGCGTATTTGTATTTAACATGATTTAATTTTAATATTTTGTTCGGCCCATGAAAAAATTTTTGTTTCCAATTCGGCCCGAGGACAAAAAATGTTGGCCACCCCTGATCTAGGGGCTGTTTTCTCTATAACTTTTTAACGAAAAGTTATGATTTAGAAACTTTTCCTTTTACTGTCCATTTCCCATGGAGTTAAAAATGGGAGAATATCAAATGTTAACTAAACTGTCAATAAGTCCTTCCCCTTGCATTGATCCATGAAAATATTAAAAATATGTTAAAACAATCAACTGTTAAAGTGTGAGAAAGTTGACATTTAACCAAGTCTAAGGGGAGAATCTAAAAACAATTGGGAGAAATAAGAAATCCACTAGTCAACTTTGTTTAGTTTTCATTGTCAAGTGATGATATCTCTGACATGTCATTGCTGCCAAACAAGCGATCACCTGACATATTCCCACACTGGATGGGAATATAATGGCCAGACAACCAATCATTGAGGCAGACATACTACGAAGATCATAGATGAAGCTCTACTTGCTAGCTCCCATCCCGCCATAGCTATCTTTTGGTATCTTCCTCTTCCAGCTTTTGAGATTTTTTTAGAAATATCTTTGTTTATTGCATAATCAGTTATCACAAAAACTTACTTTTCTTCTATACTCTTCCATAGACTGTTCATAACGAACTCTCTCCTCATTTTGTTTTTCAACATATGGCCGTTTATCTTCTTCAGACATTCCCCTCCATCTTTCTCCAGCTGTAATATATATATATATATATAAATTGTTTAGAAACAGTCTCTTGATTACAGAAGGACATATATATTAAAAATGTATATAGACTATCAACACTCATTTTTTATAGCTTAGATATTAATTTCAAAATAAAGTTATGCAACTAATCATTACATATAGATAGGCCTATACATACAATGTTACATATTTTGATATATAAATTTAAACTTATGTTATTGTCTCATTTTGAAATTTACTTATATTATTAGGATTCTTTTATTATAGTATTTAAGAAATAAATATTAATTAGGAGATGGGTGAATATCACTTTTCTCAAATTTGAATATTAACCAGATCTTAATTATTCTAAATACAAACTAAACAATCTGCCAAATTATTGGGCTATTATATAGCTAAATTAATGATTAGAAACTGATTAATTTGTCTAGAGGTAGGAAGTTATGCCAGGATCTTGTGTTAATTTTAATAATTATAATAAATTAATTTTTTAATTTAGAATTTCTGGAAGAAGAATGTATATTTATATATACTCGAAATACTTAGTGAATTTACCTTATATAACTTATTTGATTAATTATTTATTTAATATTTATCATCTAGCTTGTTTTGTTTATTTCAATGTATTAATAAATCAATAAAGTAAAATAAAAAGTTGAAAAAATAATTTTAAGAAATGAAACTTCAAACTTTAAGACTCAAAGTTATATTTTTTTTAGGTAGTCTTATCTTAACTATAACAGATTAATAAATAATTGTTCTCATTCTCACCTACTGCAGATTTTTACTTAAGAAACAAGAATTTGAAAATGCTTGAGATCGAGCCTATTTTGTTTCTTGTCATAAATTAAATGAAAGCTGCTATCTGTACATTGTGGCAGATACAAGGATATAACATTGATACAAACAAAATTAAAATTTATTTGTTCAAACTTCAAAAAATTGTTTTTAAAAACAATTATGATGACAAATATGGTTTATTGAATCCAGGAAAAGTCACAAGAAGAAGTTCAGAAAAGAAAGTCACAACACAAACAAATACATATAACACACATTAATTAAATATAGATAATTACTAATTTTTACAATATTACATTCATGAAAGACAATTTAAATTTAGAATAAGTTAAATTCTGAAATTATTTGGCTAGTTCAATTAATTTACTGAACCAGGAAAAGTTTATCGGATCATCTGCAATATGTTTGTCATGTACAAGTTAATAAAAGATACTTACTAATTATTCAAATATTTAACATTTTTGAGTTGTCCCCCTTTAGTGCTTCTGAATCTGTCACTGTAACTGTACACATGGCACAATACTGGAGGTTTTATAAACATAATATTAGAGATCTTGAATCTCAAATACTTTCTAGTATTTGAGTATTTGTGAATAGTAATTGCCCATCTTTAATATTAATTCTAATAGTGTATTAATTCATAAAATATTAAGATATTTTAGTATTTGATGAACTGAGAGAGAATGAACGAAAAGTAAATTTAAAATAGAATTCATATACAGGCAGTCCCTGACTTTATCCAAAGGTTAAGCAATAAAATTGTATTTATAAACAGGTTTCCTTTACCTGACAGCTAAAAAGAGAAAGTATAAAATCTCTTATTAAGGTACGAAAGTTTTATTTGTTTTTACTAAAAACATACAGGGTGTTTTAAACTAAGCACTGCATGCAGTAATCCTCTCTATGGTCTCACTGGTTTGAGGTTAAATCAACAGTGCTCATTTCAGTTCCTTTTTCTGCAACAACAATGTCTGCCTCCACAGTGTACGTGCAAAGTTGAATACTTATATGATGTGACAGTAAAGTTATAAGGTTTTGATCACCATGAATTGATATTCTCTAAAATTTATTGTGTATACTAGTACTTTCTATATATTAACAGGACTTATTATACTGGAAATTATGGATGCAGATATTTAGTCTTACAGATCAAAAATAATGTTCTTTATTTAGTTCACCTGAAGAGTTAAAAAGGACACAAAGGCATAATAATTAATGAATTGATATTCTGTTTGTACTTTTTTTTCTTTGAAAATATTCATTAGTAAAATAAAATCAGATTTAATAAAACTTGTACATTTAAAATGTTTTATCATCTACTTAAGAAGCTGCATACACTAAATTTAAATCATTAATTTTATCTCACAAACAAGGCATTGCATCACAAAAATGAATTACTTTTAAAATGTTTTGAATTAAATAATTTTCAAAACGTTCCAACAGCTGCATCGAGATCTGCCATTTTAGAACTGCAGCACCCCACATCACGTGTTGTTAAAAGACCTTCAGTAGCAATTGCAGTGCTCTTGTACAGTACAAAAGTAGCAATGCTGCTCCACAACACTGAATTTAACAACAAGCTGATAGATCATACAGACAACAAACAACAATTTATTTTCACAAATAATTTTGTTGTTATTGAACTCAAAATACCCCAAAATTTTATATATAGTATTTTGATGCTCATAATTTTATACATGATAAGAAATTTATGAGTATCAAAGTACTACAAGGTAGCTTCCTGGAATTATGCTTGGTTAGTCAATTAAAGGCAATGAAAAAGAGAACATGTAATACATGTCTTAGCTAAACATGTCAGGAATAGAGAAATGTGTTCAAACAAATCCATACTCGCTGCAATTGTGACAACAGTTACCATCCACTGAAAGTCATGTTAGTGAGAAGTCGGTAAACAGAGTCAGGCAAAAATGTCTATGGAAGAACAATGTGCAAATATCAAATTTTGTGTGTTATTGGGGAAAAAACCCTCTGAAACCTTGAAGATGCTTCAGGATGTCTATGTTGAATCTACCACAAAGCATTATCAAGTTTACGACTGACAAAATGCTTTTGTGAAGGATGAGAAAATATTGCTGATGATGTGTAAAGTGGTCATCTGTTGACATCAAAGTATGAGGAGAAAGTGTCATGAGAGTGGATGTGAGATTGTGAGATCAGAGATTGTCGTGAGATATTGTATGTGAGATTGTGAGTGTGAGATCAGACAGCAGCAGTCAATTGAGCAAATTGCCAAGACAGCAGGAATTTCAATTGGAAGTTGTCATTCCATCCTGCAGGATCAATTGAACATGCACTGTGTTTGCCAACACACGGTGCCACAAATGCTCACAGTGGACCTCATGCGATTTCTACATCTTCCCCCAGTTGAAAGATGCCATCAAGGGGTGACACTTCAAGAATGAGGTTCGGTTATAGAGTGCAACATCTTCATTGACAGCTTCCAAGAATGTTTTCAGCAGCTGTACTAGCATTGGCAAAAGTGTGTGTTGTCGAAGGACATGTTACTTGTTTTGTCAATTGTACACATACTTTTGAGTAATAAACAAATTCCAGGAACTTTTTGAAGCTACCTTGTACATACAAAATAAACTGTCCAAAATGGAGAACTGCCTGCGTAAATTTTTAAATAAGCAGTCCCCCATAAAATTTTAAATGCAAGTGTTGAAAAATTACATCTTTATTTAAACTTATTAATACTTAAGTTATTTGAAAGCTCTAGGAATACCTACAATAAATTTTAAAATGTATTTATAGTTTGAAAGGTATATATGTATATATTTGTGTTAGACATTATATTGAACAAATTAAAAATTTATATTTTCTCCAATTAAAATGCTATTTCCACAATATAAAATCATTTTTTATGCTTATTTTATGGACTTTTTCTTTCAAATTCATTCAAATATCACTGGGATTTGACTTTGTCTTCAATTATAAATATTCACAATCATATAATCAGTTTGTGTCAAAAAAGACTCAAACAATTCAGTTTTTACAATAAACAAACCATAAAAAACAATTTTTTTCTATGATACAAACATTAATAAATAAATAAATTAGAAGAAATACTTAAATTTATATTAAATTGTAAATAAAACTATTTTTTTTAAATTCTATCATTACATTTAATGCAATAAAATTTATATCTCAATACATGCACATAAATACTATCTACAACAGATATTAAAAATGACTTTTTAAAGCTTCTTACACACCAAGTTTAGCCAAAGCTGCAACACCTCCTTCTGGTTCTTTACCAGCCATTTCTTTTCTAAAGTCTGCCATAAACAGCATAAATGCTGTTCCTGGACGTTTTGGTTTATTTGTGTCTTTTGCAGGTTTAAAAATTGCCATCTAAATAAAAATTAAAAATAATACAGTTCAATATTCATTTTTGTAATTTCAGCATTAGTAACACTAGTAATGAAATGCTACGAAAATCTAAATTAATGAATTAAAATTAATTCCAAGTTAAAGGTTTTAAAAAATGCATTTGTTTACTGCTATAGTGGTCTAACTTTAACATCAAACTGTACTGGTTATGATTAAAAGCCCATACATCATCTTCAGTGTTAGTTCAGTATTTTTTCCTTTCAAATTATTAGAATGTGCATATAAAGTAGTATGTTATACAAGAATTTGACTAAAGCTTTGGATTCCAGGTTCCTCACAACTAATTCACATAAATCTGATAGCAGGCTTCCTACAGGGACACTCCTCTTTTGTACATGTCTTCTTGTTAAAAGCAAAGAATGCAGAATAACATAGCACATGCACTAAGTTTAGAAAGCAAGCCCTGACATCACTGCAACATAAGTGCAATCACCAATCCAAAATCGATAAAATGTTTATTCTACAGCTAATATTTCCTCAAAATAAGTAGCCTATACTTTCTGTCAGATCATAAAATGAATATAACCAAAATCTCATCTGGACTGGACAAAAATTGCATAAGTTATAAGGAATTCACATACACACAGATGACAGCTTTTATATTATTACTATAAAAATGACTTAAAAATTATTCAATAAATATATTAATTAAAATAAAATTTTGAAATGTTACCTCTTTTCTGTAACGCTCTCTGTCTTTTGCTGCTACATCAAGAAATGGTTGTTTATCTTCATCTTTCATAGAATTCCATTTATTTGCACATTCTTTCCCAAATTCTCCAATCTATTCAATAATTAAATTTTATAATAAATAAAATTTGCATTTAAAACTTGAGTTAACAGTTCATGTAATTTTATTCATAACTTAATGTTGTTTTTATTTTAATTAACTAATTAACATTGAGAAATATATATGAAAAAAAAAAAAAAAATTATGAAATAACACCACTAAAACCTTCAATGTATACCAGCAAATATAATTTAATTTAAATACATTATGACAAATGTTTTCAATCCCCTTAGGATCAAAAAACATTCAATATAATTAGAATGCTAAACATTCAAATTTAAATATTTTAAAATCATCAGAACTGTAAACATTAGAACAAGTATGCAACAAAATTAACACATAGGTGTTAACATTAACTTTAAATTTAAAATAAAAATTAACATAGAAATTAACATATACATTCTTTTTTTTTTTTCATAAATCTTAAGTGAAATAATTGCTTTCTTATTTTTTTATAAATGTTGTCTGGATCATCAAAAAAGGACTGCCAAGCATGAAAAATGTTTGCCCTCTCCTTAAAATTGATACATCATTCTCCCTTTAGTTTGGCTTTAAAAATTTCCAGAGCTTCTAAAATTTTGATTTGATTGGTGCAAAGGGTGCGTCTAATCAGACTGGCTAGCTGTAGTTCAGCTTCTATGTCAGTGTAAGAAGCATATATTGCTAGGGCAGTAGTCTCCTTTTTGTTTTGTATATCATACTTATGCTCTTCCAGCTGTTTTTTAAGGATCTCTTAGTTGAACAAATGTACACCAGATCTCTATGAAATCTGTCATCTCTTACAGGTATACTATACACCCCCAGTACATTACAGGCATTAATGGCATCCTTACTGTTTCTTAATAACTTATAAATAGATGTATTTATTGTAATATGTCATAATGTATTTAAATGAAATTATATTTGCTGGTATACTTTGAAGGTTTTAGTGGTGTTATTTAATAGGCTATAACCAGCTTTGGAAGATTCAGAAAACAATTATGGTTTACTCAATGATTTGTAAGTTTGATAAAAGCATTATGGTCAGATTTGAATAAGTATAAACAACCCTAATAGCCCGATGCAAAGCAACAACACACCAACTACAGCCGTAAATCATCAGGCTGTAATTTGGAATAAATAATTATAAATCATAAATGAATTTGGCACTAGAGGGAGGTGTTAGGTGCTATCTCCTATTAAAATTAATAATTATAATATTTAATTAACTTAGATTAAACTGGTAGAAATCAGACCAATTCTTTTCTTCCAGTTTAATCTAAATTATTTAATTAAATATTATAATTATTAATTTTAATACAAGATAGCACCTAACACCTCCCTCTAGTGCCAAATTCATTTATGATTTATAATTACAGTAGAGAGTCGAAAATCGGAATCAATTGGGGACTGGGGTGGTTCAGATTAGTCATTTGTTCCGATTACCAATTATGTACGAAAAAATATATTAACCAGTCCGATGTTCAAATTTTTCTCCATTGCGTGTTGCTTCGTGTTGAATTTTCGTTGATTTTAAGCCTAACGAAAATTTTTATAATAATAATCGAGGCTATCGTATCATTAAAAATTATTTCTGCATTTTGTACAAACAAAATAAATATATTGAAGAATATAAAAACATGAAAATTATACTTTAGAAGTAAATTTAGTATCAAAAACGTTTGATTCAGCACGACACAGTCCGACTGAAAATCGTGCCGATTACCGGCGTTCCGATTAACGACTCTCTACTGTATTTATTCCAAATTATAGCCCAACGATTTATGGCAGTGGTTGGTGTGTTGTAGATTTGAATAATAATTATATTCCAAAATGATAATCACAGTGTTAGACAAAATAGTAATATTAAGAAATAAAGAAATACATAGCTGTTTCCCAAAGAGACTATACAAAAGAAAAGTTTGATGAATTTTTTTATGCAATATAAATTCTGTTTATTTTTAAATAAAGTAATACATTTAATCATACAAACATATATAGCAGATGAAAATCTAATTATGTAATTTTGCATTCTCTGAAGTCGTCATAATACACTATATCCTTTATGTTCATAGACATCAATGTTACTGTTTTGTTTATTTTTCTTTTGGCTTAAGTTAAATGACTTGCAGCAGTATAAACCATTGTACAATATGTTTATTTAATAAAACCATTCATTTTTCTAAACATTTTTAAAAACAGCAGTAATACATAAAGTCTTGGAACAAATTACGGGGATACTATAGATTACCACCTATGGAATTTCGGGACTTTGAGTATATATCTGAACTGAGGAGACCGAGACAAGTTCAATAATACCTTACTTTTGGACCAGAGACAAAAAATAAGAAAGTTATCATAGTTTTCATACTTTTTTAATGCTTTCATACAAATGGCACTGTAGTTGCTAGTGCTGCCATCTCGCTGTAAAGTCTGCAAACAAATTAAAAAAAGCACTCTGAAAGGCAAGAAACTGCACAAACAGTCGAACGCCACTTCCTTTGTTTTCTTTTGTTCAACAACTACAGTGAATCAATAACTAGTGACGTTAAACAATCAGCAGCCTGCCAGTGGCTCCCCTCCCAGGGAGAGTCTGTCGGGAGCATGAACAGTCGAATGGCGGTTCCTTTTTTTCCTTTTGTTCAAGCATTGCAACTCCTGATCACGATAGCTTAGTCGACTTGTAGTACTAGCCGACCGTGAGCAATAGTGAGACTGAGGGGCCATAGCCCCCAAGGTCAACTAGCGAGGGTGTGCAAAAAGAACTTAACTCGAACTGCAGATGATCAGTGTGCTCATGGATCAACATCTGCCTCTGTTGAAAGTATACATGGCCGACTTGCCGGACTGCCTGTTAAACACACGATAGGCTTAGCAGAGAGAGTGAAGCAACTCCCGATCATTGCGCGATTGCAAAAAAAGTATGATAACTTTCTTATTTTTTGCCTCTGGCCCAAAAGTAAGGTACCGTTGAACTCGTCTCGGTCCCGAGTTCAAATATATACTCAAAGTCCCGAAATTCCATAGGTGGTAATCTATAGTACACCCCCAAATTACAAATTTAACATTGAAAATGGAACTCAAAGTTTGAGAATTTAATGTTCATGAAAAATTACTTGGTCCCAATTATTCATATACATGAAGGATCAGTATATCTAAATTTTGCCTAAACAACATTATGAAGAAAGCAGGAATTGATAAATAACTTATTAACAAGGAGCATTATCCAAATGTCTCTCTCTTATTTTGATGAAATCTTATATATGTTGTAAAACATTTAATTAGGCATGTCAAACAGTAATTTTATAGTTAAATGTACAAATAGAAGCACTCATTCAATTTAAATGACACTAACATGAAAACACTTAAAAAACAAAAGTCTCAAATAGACAATACTTCTTCTCACTTCAACCTTTTCACACACCATCAGGAAATAACAGTCTCATGGAAGAGTCAATCTTTCTTTAGAGGTTTCTTGTCAGCCTCAATATGTAAAATGTTAAAATCTTCACTCTGGTGATGGCACAATCAATTAAAAAATATATACACATTTGATAAAAATTACTGGGACAATAAAGCCTCTTAAAGAAGGAGTGATTCCACCACGAGACTGCTATTTCCTGATGGTGTGGGAAATGGACAAAGTGAGAAAACACTTTTTAATTATTGCCTATTTGAGAAATTTTTGTAAATTTTCTAAATTTATACTTGTCCTGGCAATTTTTATTGACATTTAGAGAAATTTTAAGGGGTCAAACATCTTTGTAAATTTTTCAAAACCCCATAAAAATTCCATAACAAAGCTGAATTTTTAAAAATATATATATTGTAGAGTAGGTCAAAATTAAGTTTATTATATTTATTTTTGTGATTTTTCTGTCAAAAATCCTTATTAAAGGAATAACATCCCTATGATACCATACAGCATGCAGCCATATTAAAACAATTCTTACAATTATTCTATTTTTTTTTTTTTTTTAAACAATAAAAGATACCAAAAGAAATCAATAGTTAATGTTACAATATTTTCTTGTGATCATAACAACAATTCTGTAGTGGGCCAAGATAACTATAGTCAAGAAACTGCATTGTTTAACAAAACTACTTTATATTCTATTAATAACTAACAACAAACTGTTAATACAATTATACAGATGATTAATAACACATTCACAACTGATACAAGACTATCCGGATACTCTAGAACAGCGGTTCCCAACCAGTGGTCCGCAAGAGCTAAAATATGGTCCGCGAAAGATTTAAAACTTTTATTCATTTTAAATTATTATTCCCATATTGATACAAACTGAGTTTAATTTTTACTAAAAATGTTGTTTTCTATTATAATTGTACTGTTAAAGCATGTTACTCTTGAGTTTAACGATTACTTATGTTAAAAGTTTTGATTAAAGTTTATTTTTAGATTGACACGGTTTATTTTTCTTAAATTTTGTGGTCCCTGCTAACAACAATGAAATCAAACTGGTCCCTGGTCAAAAAAAGGTTGGGAACCGCTGCTCTAGAACTACATGTATTACTATTAGGCTATGATAGAAGTGAGATGACAAAGTTCTGATTGCATATAATTAAATAGTAATATATTTATCCTCAGAAGGTAGTAGATAAAGATTCTAAGTTGGGAGATCAGGAAACTCATATAAAATCACTAATTGATTATATAGAGGTATTTTTATTTAAAGCCAGATAATCAGCTGAATTATTGGGCTATTATTAAGTTAAGTTAATAATTAGATATGAAGTAATTTGTTTAAAAGTAGATGGTTAAGCCACCATCTCATGATAATTTTAATAATTATAATAATTTAATTTTTAATTTACAATTTCTGGAAGAAAAGAATAAGAAAACTCGGCATGCTTTCGTCACACCAAACGTAAAAATCTGATGTAAAAAAAAACAATAAATGCTTTTTTTTTTGTTTATAAAATGCTAATTTATGGAATTTACAAGAATGAGTGAATAAAAAAATAGTTTGTTCGTATGGATTTCACTCAAGAAATACCATACGTAAAAGTACCTTTAACTTGTGTTTTTAAAAGCTTGAAGTAAGACATGAATCTGCAACTTCCACTTACCATGCATATATGTTACCAGTCCCACCCACTATCAGTCTGAGGTAGTGGGACTGAACTATTATTTAGATATAATCATACAGATCACTCAAAAATTAGGTTTGTCAAATTGTATGTATGTATGTATATATAAATACACACCATGCTTGGGTATAGCAATAGCTGGCTGAAGGCCAAGGAAATGGACTTTGGGCACTTAAAGTTGTTGGCACCACAAGTGACCTATATGGTTATATCTAAATTAATAGTTTTGGAAGTGAAGATCTGAAAGAGCTTGGATAGTGTAACTGGCAACACATCAGTAAGGTAACCCCTGTATAACATGGAAGTTATGTTCCAAAAAATTGCCGTGTTAGGCAAATCCATTTTATACGAAACAAAGAACTAGTACAAATAGAGGGGTTTGGTTCCAAAAATTAAAAAACATGCTATTATATTTCATAATTAAGATAAATATCTTTATTAAAATTTTCTTAAGAAGTGATACATATTAATATAAATTAAACAACACCAAAAGCAGAAGTGTCGAGATCTGGCAACACTGAAACAAGTTTCGAGAAAGACCACGTGTATTGACAGAAGGCGGGAAAAGAAAATTTATATACTGTACTTAAGTACTAATAGTTCACAAAAATTATGCAGGAAAATCTGATAGTACGTATGCGCTCGAATGAAAAATGTCAAATGAGGTATCTTTTGCACTTAAAAGCTTTATCACATTTATTGAACTGTTGTATGGGGATTTCCCTAATTTCAAATTAGATAAAGTTTGCTTTTAATAGTTTTTATTACATTTCATGTTGTACGAGGGTTTTACCCAATTCTCGAACCGTGTTAGAGTGAATTCGTGCTATAAAAGTACCATGTTATACGAGGGTTACCTGTACAGTAAGTACTACAAGTTGTGGGTCCTATTTCCATTCCAGGCCGTTTCTTTTTTCCAGAAATTCTAAATTAAAATTAAATGATTATAATTGTCATGAGATGTCAGCTTAACCACCTACCTCCAGACAAATTAATTTGTATCTAGTTATTAACTTAGCCTAATCATAATCTAACCTGATAATTCAGCAATTATCTCACTTTAATCAAAAATCAAGTTTGTTGAGTTGCTGTCTTTTTATTTAAACATATTAAATGTTTCTCAAGCTTAATTCAGCTTATCTTCAGATATATACTTTTAAGATTACAAAAAAATAACAGATATTTCACCTTCAACTGTAAATAAAATTATCCATCAATGCATAAATGAGATTATAAACTTTTCAAGTTCAGAACACTAAGACAATTCTAAATATTCATTAGCGAATAATTTTGGTATATGTCATTATTCTCTATTGATATTTTATCTATACCATATATGTATCATCATCTCAGAATATATGCAAAGTTAATTCAATTTGTGCTGATTTTTTTTATACTCTTGTAATAAGCAAACCAGTGTAAATGCAAAACATGATAATTTAATTTTATTATTAAATTTTGATAAAAACTATATAAAAATATAATTATTGTATCATATAACTACAATTCTATGTTGTTTACTTTGTAATACAGTACAGCATCGATTATCCGATCCCCGATTAACTGACTTATCGGTTAACCGACCACGTTCTAGTCGGCAAATTCAAATGTCCGCTAGTGATGTGGCGCTACAATATTTGGTTATGTCTTAGCTACTTTAATAATATTTTTGTTAAATTTTTGCATGTTTTAGCTGGCAGCACTGGCTCGACCATGAAAGGGAGGCTAGTATTTTAAACCAGGCCTAATACACTATACTAATGATGTATTTTTTCATACTTTTTGGTTATCCAACTTTTCAGTTATCTGACCAACCCCAGTCCCCAATTAAGTCAAATAATCGCTGCTCTACTGTATTTACACTATAAAAATATTTACACTATTTCAATAATAAATTTTTTGAAACATTCAGTTATTTATTATTCAAATCTAATAAAATCCAACAGTAATTCTATGTTTGGTTTAGTAAAAAAATTCTATTTACTTGCTATTGTAAGATTTTGTTAAATACATATATATATCAAAATTCTATTCTTACCTTTGGAATTGATCTCCCAGTCTTCTTTATTTCTTCACGATACCATTGAGTAAAATTAATGTATGCTGTTATAGCTCTTTTAGGAGCTGGAATTCCATCTTTATTGACTTTTGGTTTCTTTGCTTTCGATTTATTTCCTCCTCCATATATACCTTTACATCCAATACTGCCATCATACATATTACTACAACGCATCATGTTATGACCAACATTATTGTTAACAGTGTTAGATATTATTGCTTGCATTCCTTGATTAGAATTTACTGAGAGATTTAACCCAGCTGGCATCATTTGTAGTTGTCCCATTGGCGATTGTAATGAAGAGTTACTTGAAGAAGAAGTAACATTAGCATGATGTGCCATGGCACGATGATAATCATATTCTGTAGAAGGTGATATATTGCAATATAAATCATCTAATAAAAACAGCAATAAATCAAAATAAAAACAAGAACAACAAAGTACAAGTTAATAAATATTAAAATTTATTTATAAATATTTGACTCTATTGGTGAATTAATTAAAAAAAAACAAATATTCATTTATAATTTAATTAATACACCTCTAACAGTGAGTAACAGTTTGGGAAAATGCAAGTGATTTATCTCAGGTTAATGGACCTTTTTCAGGCATAAAAGGATGTAAGAAGAATGATAGTGTAAGACAGGAAAGAGGAACAACAATCAAGGAAAGTGGTGTATGATGTAAAAGATGAAAGACTTGTTCTTAACTTGAAAATGTGTCCTTAATTATTCAAAAATTCTTCAAAACATGCTTTGATTTTTTTTTAATTTTGTATTTTATTAAAACTTTATCATTATTCTAATTCTGTATTTGGATTTAAAGACAAAGTTGAGCAACTCGAAAGAAACATTTAATCCAGCAACAATGATAAATTTCTATAAATGAATATTTGTTTTTTTTTAAATAAAAGTGTATATCTGGAAATAAAATTAAAATTTAATTCATAATTTTAAGTAATAGCTTCATTACAGGAAACTAAAAGTTATGTTACTAATCAATAGTATCTTTCACACATTTCTAAAAAATGGCTGCTGGAAATGTGTGAAAGATACTGTTGATTAGAAATACAATGATTTTAGCTGTATGTATGTATAGTCTATAATAGTAGTGCACAACCCGTGGGTCACGACCCCTCTAGGGGTTGCAAGAAAATTTTTCAGGGTTGCCAAATTCAAAGAAATTTACTTAACAATAAAAAATGTAAGGTTTTTCTTCAACAAGTATCATATGTTGCAATTTGGTATTTATACATTTAAATGAAATTTAAAAATTACATTGGATAATTATATAAATTAAATTTTAAGCCATCTTGGCTACCTAAGGTAACATTAACCAATTATAATAACTATGTATATAAATTCATATAAAATATAAATCTCAACCACAAGGAATTAGATGATTTATATCTTATTGTCTGTTAGAAATATGGTAGAGAGTAAAGCTTGTCAAGCTTGTGATATGTTAAGGTTTTTTTCTACTGTTATTGCAAAACCCTTTGATTGCTACATTATAGATGTTGATGGCTTCTATTGTTCTTAATTTTGTACATTTAGTAAATAACACCACAGAATATTCAAATTGTTTGACTTTAGAACTCAACATAACTCTTTCATTTTTGGAATGACTTCTAACCTGAAGCAGGCCTGTAAATTGGAATTAAAATGTTTGTTCTGTGATTAAAGTTATTGCTGGAAAAATATAAAAGGTGTGATTGTGTGATTTTATCAAAGAAATTCCAGCTTTTAAAAAATATTTTTACTTATATGAACATAAAACAAGACATTTCATCTGTTCTATAAATCAAAGAATATAATATATGTAGGCTGTTTGTTTTTTCAAGCTTTAATGATCCATAAAAAAAAAAGTGTAAATAACAAAATTAATTTATTACCAAAAGTTAGGTACAGACATGGTTACTTTTTGACATAATCACTGTGAAGATTGAGGCATTTGTCATATCTGTGGATGAGCTTTTCCATCCCCTTGTCATAGAATGTTGCCACCAATGACTTGAGATGGGTCCTAACGTTTTTTTTTTTGAAGATCGTCATTAGTCTTGAATCTCTGCCCTCCTAGCCACTTTTCCTGTTCAGGAAAAAGGTATCAGTCACTCGGCACTAAATCAGGGCTATACGCTGAGTGTTTAAAGGTGGTGAAGACTTCCACCTCTTTACTGAACTGAAAACGTGGCTAGAAGGGCAGAGGTTTGAGACTAATAAACTAATAATGATCTTCAAAACAATGTTGTTAAGGCCATCTCAATTCACTAGCGGCAACATTCTATGACAAGAGGATGGAAAAGCTCATCCACAGATATGACAAATTCCTCAATCTTCACGGTGATTATGTCGAAAAGTAACCATGTTTGTACCCAACTTTTGATAATAAATTCATTTTGTTATTTACACTTGTTTTTGTTTCATAGACCATCAAAGCTTGAAAAAATGCCCTCGTATAAAATCTTACTGAAAAAAATAATTTTTATAAAAATTAACTGTAAAAATGCTCAACCTCAACCTAGATAGATTAAAAATTGTATGATTATATTAATTTAATCATTTTTGTTGTCTGTTACAATTTTCTAACATTTATTTTACAGTAACTTATACTAGGAAAAATATAAAATAGTATTAGAATGTATTTCTAGCTTAGTGAAACTAATTTTATCAATATTAAATTTATATAATGAAAATACGAAAGAGTCTGAAGAGTAGCACACTTCAAAAACTATATGGAAAATTTTCCTTATAATGGAATTTCTATGTAATTACTGTCAAAATTGAAAATTAAAGCTAGTAGTTTTGATATATTTTAATAATCTGAAATTCAATAAAAGTTAACTGTTTCAGAAAACACTGTATTGATATATTGCAAATGATAGAGATATGAATGCTTTTATTTAACCCAAATCAAAGTTCTTGTATTTTACAGTTAGTTAAAGTATGATTAGAGTAATGAAAAGATCATAGATTGTGTCATAGAAATGAAACTGTTTTTTTTTTTTACAATCTGTTTCTACAGAAGCACATATGGCAACACTTTGAGAAAAATTATCACAATGCCATCTGCTAAATGTGGTTGGAAACTAAACTCTGCTCTATCGTGCAGTACCAATTTAATGGCTATACGAAATACTGGTGTTGTTTGAAACAGACTCTTTTTGAAATGCGTGCTAAGTACTTAAAGCATTATGAAGCAGTGTTTTTAGTTACCCATTCAAAAGGACCAAAATCAATTAAAAAGTCAGAGTAATTTGTGGAGAAGTGAATGAGTCAATATAGGAGATGATAAAATTAATTACACTTCATGCCAAAAAATGATCTATGTAATCAGTGGTGATATTCAGTGGGTTCGCACAGGTTCGGCCGAACCCATTGGTAAAATTTTCAGTTTCCCGAACCTTGTTAAACACACGTAACATTTCTCAGTGGTTTTGTTTCCTTTAAAAAATATATTAAAATATACGTATTATACTCTGTAACACTACTAAACTAGAGCCTTATACCCCGTTCGCACCGAGCAGAGCCGTTACTAGGGTATGGCCAACGTGGCTGCACTCCTCTGTAGACTTCAGAAACAAATTTTCAAGTAAGTGCAAACTACCACAGAAGCCTTTTTTTGTTTGTGAACATTTTTTGAATGATGCTGGAACCCAAGCTTATATTCCAGGAGTGAAATCTGTACATAGTAGTCCAAACACAAGAAGTTATATATTTTTTAGGCTACAGTAGCATAGCAGTTAATGCAGAAAAAACTTGCAAGAATATATAGTGAAATTTCTCTTAATGTACTGTCTCTCCTACATTCATTGATAAATTTACAAAATTTTGATAATGTGGCCAACCTAGCAATACCTTATCGTGCCCCTAGATTTGGTCTTTTGTCTCTCGAACAGCCATTCCGACCACGTGCATGGTACTGCTGACACTCTCTGTACTTGAGCTCAAAATAAATTTGTTTTACCTGTTAAGATCTGTGTTTATTTGGTCAGGAACCCAAAGTAGAAATCCAGGAAAAATACAGATAGAAAAGAAAGATAAGCTTATTTTTAATGAGACAAAAATTAGACTTCAGTTTTGCAGCCATATTAACTTTATTTGGATTTCATGAAACAACAGCATCATGAATATGCTATAGCTTTTTTTTAATATTTTCTACATAAGAAGAGGCAAGGTTAGATCAAATGGCCATCTAGGAGTGTAATAAGTGAAATAATACCTCAGTGTTTAAAAACAAATTTCAGTTCTAGAGTCATTATAGACTGTTTTGAAATTAAATGTGAAGTCCGTAGAACAGTACTTGCACAGAATTTCTTATATTCAAATTATAAACATTCTCATATCTGCATATATTTAGTTGGAATATCTCCAGGTGCTTGATATTTCTGTCTTGTGGTTATGGAAGTATAACAATGGATTGTAACATAATCTTTTGGAGCCTGGTGACTTAGTAATGGCAGACAAAAGCTTCCCAAGCATTAAAACTGCGTGTTCAAACTCAGCAATTGAACTTGTAATGCTACCATTTTCCTCAAATGATATTCAGTTCAGTGAGAATGAGATGAATGAAAGTATTAAAATTACTTCAATTTCAGTGGCGTGCCGTCATTGGAAGCGATGGAAGCACCGATTCCACCTTCCAATGACCTTCCCTTGTATTTTATAAAATATAAATTTTCATATTTTAACGTACTTTGCATTAATTAAAATTAATATTTTATTATAACTGCATTATGTATCTTTTACAAATTTCTATACTACATGTGAAAAAAACGATAAGATTGTTATTGTATATTCGAATAATTCAGTGGCGGAAGGAATGTCGAAACCAGGTCAGTTTCCAATCAGCCAGATTATATAGGCATTGGCACATGCAGTTTACAGAGCACCAACCTCACCCGGTTTAGCTGGTAGAAGCGACACACGCATAAAGCTTCTAATTTTATATCCCAAACCGGTTGTGGGCTGTTAGCCGCCTGCCTGCTAGATATTCGGCCGCCCTCGCCCGATTATGTGAATCATGAGCAAACTAGATCAACAATAAGCAAACCCCGGCCCACAGGCCAGCTATGGCTCGTGAAAAGTTTCTATCCGGCCCGCGAGATCTTTAATAGATTATTAAATTGGAAAAATATCTAATTAATAGTTATTTTTCCAATTCTTTGTAATTTTCGAAAACGACAAGAGAAATAAATGTAGTAATTAACTTTTTATTTATTTATTTCATATTTGCAGACTAAAAAAATTACAAGTCACAAGAAGGCGTCAATTAACTACTACGGCCCACGGAAAATCATAAAATTTATTCTGGCCCATGTTATAAAAAAGGTTGCCCATCCTAGACTAGATTTATAACTTAACCCAACTGATAGGAGTTTACTGGCATGTTTTTATGATAGTTCTGTATAGTTGACAGGAGTTTAAAAAAAATCCATTAAAATATTTGATATATTTATTCTGCGTTTATTCTGCGCTCCCGTCTTATATTACTTACAGATTTCAATGTTAAACTGGTGATATTACGATTTAGTATGTCCCATCTCTAAGGGAATGCAGAAAAAACGTGTACAATTCTAGTACAATGTTAAAAAATTTATTGTTACTTTGCCAGCATCGTTTACAACCAAATTTAATGAATGAGACGTACAATGGTACAAAAAAAGCTCTAGAATTTATTTTCCTTAAATTTATGATTTACGTATCGGTTGTCATAAAAATTTCTTTCCACTTCTTTCCCAAGACTACAGATATTCAAGTACAAAGTAACCGGTTTCAACTTATTCTATTTAAGAAGTAGTTAAATAATTAAGCGATTAGGAAATTAGAAACATAAATAAAACCCTGATGAAAGAGCCGAAATTTTACTTAAACAGAAGCTTAACCAAACCAATCTCTTACCGAGTACAGTGGGGTCTGATCTCTTCATAATATTAGATGTAATAAAGACAGACATTTTTCCAGTTCAATGAGAGTGACCGGAAAGTTGCAAATTTTGGAAATTTTCGTGAACACTTGGTCCTAAAACGAATTAGTTAGAAAATGAACGACGGACAATCTGTTAAGTTTAACATATTTAGATTTTTACAGCTATGGTGAGAAACGTTTAAAATCTACAACAACCCTGTCGCGTCCTTTGAGATATACTAGTGATGCGACAAAAGAGGCATTTGACATTGACCGGTATCGGCACCCTCGGGATTTGGCGAGCACACACCTACCTGGACCTCCTCTGATTCCATTCATTAGCCACTGGTAGGGAGCTATTTCACTAAGTGGATTGTTTTAAGATTTAAAAAGTAAAGAATATTTTGCTATTTTTATGTACGTTTCTTCACAAAGTTATATTTAATTATAAGTTTCTTTAAAAGTATATTCATACAATTGAAGAATTTTTTGTACTAGGTATGTATATTTGTCACACATTTTGTTTTACCAAGTAAGCTTTTTTATAATTTTAATTTTAGCCCTTATATCGTGGCTAGTGATTAAAAAATTTATTTTAAAAAAGTTTTGGCTCAAGACTATATAATGAAAAAGAAAACATTATTAAAAGAGAAAGACCAATGCCTAAATTAAATATAAATACGTCAACAAAAAAATTTCGACATTTCGACGATAAAATTTATGACGAATGACGATTCTTTCGTAAAATTGAAGCAATTTGGAAATCAAAATAGAATAGAATTTAACATTGGTAGACAATATAAAATAAATATTGAAAATTATAACAAGATAATTACGATTAATAGATGTTATATGTTTTTACTCAAAGCAAGAATTGGCATTTAGAAGGCGTAGGGAATTTATTGAATCTAATAACGGAGGTAATTATATTGAACTTTCTTATTTATTAAGTACGTCGGATAATCTATTAAAAATACATTTAAAGAAGTATACGGTTTTTACTGGCTTATCGAATAAATGAATACGAATGGGCCCTGACGCATAATTAATTTATTGCCCCTGTAAGTCGGCTTCTTACAGAAACACAGCTTCCCTATCATCAAATGTCACGGCACGCCACTGTTCAATTTGTATCTATGTTGAAAGGATGATTCAGAGAGTCAGACTATATGACAGGGGTGGGCAATCAAGAGTTCAGTGGGAGTCAAAACGTAAGTTTTGCAAAATGCACAAGAGCCGCAGTTCTGTACTGTCATGGTGGATAGTATGGAAAGGCTGGGAAGGATAGCACTTTCAGTAAGAGCCACATGTAACTCAAAAAGAGCCGCATTTGCCCATGCCTGCTATATGACATATTGAACAGAAAATTCTTACAGAAATGATAAAGGATTTAGATAAAATTGTTTACATTTGTTATTTTAGCAAATTTACAGCCTTCAATTATAACTTCATAAAACTTTATAATCAATGAAAACTTATTTCTTTCATAATTGCAATAAAGGTCTGCTGTAATTGAGGACTTGTCATTTGCCTAAACCAGTGGTCTGCAACCTCTGTGACCTCACGGACCACTAAACTCACAACTTTGAATCCCACAGACCACTGTCATGAACATTTTTAAACAATACAAAATCTGTAGAATAATGATCATAAAAGTTTAATTTTACTATATTAATATGAAACTCTCTTGTTTAATTATAACAAATTAATGCAAGCCTAAAGTTCATTGCTGCTTGTTTGAAATAAGTTTATGGATTCTTAGCACTTTTCCACGAAGGATGACAATCACACTCACAATATTGTTTATTGTTCATTATTTACTGACAACAGACACTTCGTATTTGGTTTCAGATTCAAATAAAAAAAATCCCAATGAGTGAAAAAAGGAACCAAGAATTTTGCATTTCTTTCGTATTATTCTCTTATTTTACTTAGTTGAACATAGGTGTGGAGTGTAATTAATTTTATTATAATTTACATGTTTTTATCTTCACGACTAGGTGCATAGATAGACACAGGGCATTTCTACATCATCTTTATTCGGAATCAATCACCAAATGATCGCCTAAATATCGGGCTACAATATAGCTACTTAAAGTTTTTCTTGTAGGTGATGTTGACATGTATACACTCCATTTAAAATTACTTATTGTATATGTGTCAACACCACCTACAAGAAATCCTGGAAGTCATGCTAACAGATGAGGGGCTTATGCCCAAAACATGTATTGGTCTATGGGAGATTCCGAATAAAGATGATGTAGAAATGTCCTGTGTCTATCTATGCACCTAATTGTGAAGATAAAAACAGATAAAAGACGACACGGTTTCAGAATACACAACTATAATTTACATCATAGTTTTAGCACATTAAAAACAAAAAATAATCACATATAAAAACATCCATCTGTGATGCAAAGAAATAGTACAACCAATGAAATATAAATATATTATTTTTCTTTTTTTTCCTCTTATAAAAAATATTATGTAATCAGAAACATCTTCCACCAAATTTCTTGGTAATGGTGCATCATCATCTTCACAAGTATCATTGAATAATATTGCATCATCTGTTTCAGTCACTTTCCATTGTCACTAGACTCTTCATGTCTAAGAATTTCATTTCTGATCTCTATGGATATGATAAAATAAGATGAATGACCAAAATATAGTCAACTATTGCTTTTGAAGTACTAAAAATGTAGGAGGGCATATATTGTATTTATGAACATGAAACAATAAAATATACAGCCCAAAAAGTGCATTCAGCAGAGAGATACAACAATCTTACTTCATTATCTAATACTTGCTGAGAAAAAAGCATTTTTCTCAGCAAGCATTAAATGGTGCAGTAAGATTGTTGTAAAATATGAAGCATCGTATTCGACACTAGCCTTGTGAATTGAGGGTTAAAGAGTTTTGAAACAATCAAAACAAAATATTCGAATGTTACAAAATCCAAATACTTCAGTTTGATTATTTCAATATCCTGAAAGGTGTTGTTTTAAAAACAAATGAAATAAATAGCATTATATCATTATTTTTGAATTTTTTTTTTTAAAATATAGTGATGCTAATGTTTCAATTAGAAGGGGGTGTGATCTGACTGCGGAGGTGTTGGTGACTTTTTTGCTGAGCTGCTATGGCGATGTTAGATATGAAAGTTTTACAGTATAATATGAAGTGTAGAATAGAAATGAGAAGTTTAAATGCGTTATTAACTCGAATATTAATTATTATTTTGTTGGTGATTGCTGGTGTAGAGTTAAATCCCGGTCCTTTCCCTCGGTCTCCTCCGTTACCGAGACAAGAAGTTATGCAAAAAAGGGGACAAGGAAGACCATGTAAAGAGGTTACAATGAATATCGAGGGAGATAATCAGACGACCGAAATATCAGGAAAAGAATACTTGATTGAAGAACATTTTAAGAATACTGCTGACACTTCGAGGTATGCTACGATCAAAGACTTTTTTGAACCGGCAGAAGATCCTCTAGTACCATGTACCACTGAACCTAAATATTCATTAAAATCAGTCTATGAATTGATCCAAGACAAATTTGATCGTCTGAACTCCGAGATTCGTTCTATGAGAGCCGAAATCAACAATATGACCGAAGAAAATATAAAGTTCAAGGAAGAGATAAAAGAGATGTGTAAAAAAATATGTACATTAGAAGAAAGAACTGATTCGCATAGCAAGCTAAAAGGTATGATGGATTTTGAAATTGATAAAATGTTAAATGAGGCGACTAAGAAGAACCTAATAATATTTAATTTTCCATTCAAAACCTCGGAATATGTAGAAGAGTTGAAAAAATTTATAAAAGAAAACTTAGAACTTAACTGGATAGAAATTGAGGGTCTCATCCAACTAGGAAATAGAAAACATAATCAAGTAATTAAGGTTATGACCGAATCGGTTAAAGATAGAAACCTAATTCTTAGTAAATTCTGGACAACAAGATTTAAAATGACGGACGAAAAGAAAAAATTAATAATCTCAACTGACTTATGTTTGAGATCAAGAATTAGGAAAAAATTATTACTCAAACAGATTAAACTAGAGAAATCGGGTGACAACAGGATAAAAATAAGAGATGACTACTTCTTAAAAGAAAATACAATGTATACATATGATTTGAATACTAAAGAAATAATTCAGGTGAATCATTTTTTAGAGACAAATATAATATAAGATTAGTAAAAACAAAAGATAATATAAATATAACACAGAAAAAATGGAGAATGGAGAATAATATAGAAAATAATAATAGTAAAGTGAATGGAGATGAGTTGATAGCCAAAGATAGTGAACTGGGTGAGAAAAAAGCAGGAACTTTAACAAGAGAAAAAAATAATGTGATGATGAGTTTTTGGAATACTCAAGGGCTAAGAGGGAAAATATCTAAAACCACGATAAGAGAATTCCTAGACACAAATAAAATAATTGGATTTCTAGAAACTTGGATTTTAAAATCTAGTGATATGGAAATAAAATATCCAGAGCAAGATAATAGCGTAATAATTAGTAATGCTCACCACAAAAAGAGGTTTGATCGCCCGTGGGGCGTTAAAATAGTCAAGGAAAATAAATTCTTAGAATTAATGTATACACCTAACCTCTCGTTTGAGAAACATTATAAAAATACACTAAACAACGCAAAAATTGTAATAGGTAAGTCAATAGGTTCATTCTGCAAGGCTAAACTAAAGAACTTAGGTACACTTGTTCAACTTTTTAATTCGATTGTGATGAATTCAATGGAGTATGTAGTCCCAATTTGGAACATGGATAAATTTAATGAATTTGAAAAAATACAGAAATCACCTACTCGCAAGATATTTCAGTTAGAATACAATATTCCGGGCAGCGCCTTAAGATTAGAAACAAATAGACTCAGATTAAATACTATACCAATAAAAAGATATTTGATGTTTCTACAAAAAATTATTAAGGCAGAAGATATAACAACAAAACTACTGTTTTCACTACACCACATATCAAGGGAAATGGATTTAAGACGAAGTTGGATAATGCAGTTATCAAAGTTAGTAAATAAAAATGATTTTTCTATTAAACTGTTTTTGGATGATACAAATGATATGGAGCAGTATAGTAAAGAAATAATATATAGAGTTAAAAGATGTTTGATAAATGATTAATATGTTATATAATTAAGTTAAACAATTTACTGAATCATAATTGTGACAAATACTAATGAAATTCTATAGATTAGTAAGTAGAAAATATCAATGTTATTGAGATGCTATTATATGTGTATAAATATGCGTTGAAACAAAACGCCCCTGTAACAGGCGAAAGCCTTCTACGCCAAATAAAGATATCTATCTATCTATCTAATGTTTCAATTACATGTAAATTAATAATATGCAATTTAAGGTATATAAATCATTAATTGCATTTTGAAAACAATAAAAATTTATGATTCAACACTGAATATAATTTTCATTTTCATTTAAAGAAATGTCAAATTATTAACCAATCAGCATCCTCTTTTTATTTTTTTTTCATCCAAGTATTTTTCCATGATGAATATTTCTTTTTATACATAAAAAAAATAACAAATCTAATCGTAAAACGAGTAAATAATATATATTATTTTATAATAAATAAATGCATTAAAAGTCATAAATATAAAATATAACACTGCATTACGATAAACCTAATGACAACAACGTCATGATATCCGTTCGCTAATTGGTACGTTTAGCAACGTAACATTCATAACAACGTATCCGATTGGTCGGTACGAAGAATAGATATCTGTGATATCTACTGTCAACGCTATTGTTTGGAAACATGGAGATCATTTGTCACTTTTAGTGTGACGTTCTATTAACGCGTTTTCAAAAAAATATAATTATAACATAATGTTAATTAAATTAATTTTTACGAAATTAATATATATAATATTTTTTAAATAATCCATTATTAACAAAACGTATTGATCTAAAGGATTAATTTACATTTGAAAAACATTCTCAGCAGGTTACCAGGTGGCGGGAAAGAGAAATGCCTTTGAAAACCAAACGATCGTCAAGCTTTGACGTAAAAATAACGTAATCGTTGCGAAAGTAATTACGTATTTGTCATCGTGTCAATTCATTATGTTACGAACGATTCAAAAAAAAAGTTAAAGTTTAATAATTATACTTACCCATTCTTGTTTATTAAAAAGATATAATTTTTGACAATGGCATCATCAAAAAGAACGCTTTGACAGAATCCTCGACGTCAGTTCGTCTCGTGTGTTTTCCCACTTGATAACATCGGGGCCGGGACGAGGTTATTAAAATATGGCGGATGAAAATTTTAAAAAGGTAAACAACATCATTATTTTCACGTTGTGATTAATAAATCGAATTTTAATATAACTTCTTTGACACGTTTTATCGTTATTATGTAAAACTAGTTATTTAAATACATTCTCTTTACTTATTTTTAGTGTATTTGATGATTATTTGATGTAAATAATAATTTTTTTTTTCAGTTAAACTTTCATCATAAGTTTTAAATTGTAAACTTTAATATATTTTATGCTGTTAATTTACTTGAAAAGTATTTAAAGTGAATCTAATTTGAGCAAACTTTATAATTTAGTGAAAAATTTTTTCTTTTTCTATTTTTCACATTTATTTATAATGATTCTTTTAATATATATATCAATTGTTAATATAATTATTTGAAAATTATTAGTTTACCACACAGCAAAATTATTCTACAGAAACATGAAATGCTCATCAATGTATTAGAAGTTCAAATAAAATATGAAAATACTGCTTTGTTGGAGTTAAAATAATTAAACTGTAAAACCAAAAGGTAGAAGTTACATCTAGGGGTACGTTCGTTAATAGTGGTCGCTCTGCATCTCCGCTACTATGGGAGTGCGCTGCTGTTTGTAGGCATTTAGGAACAACGGTGAAAGAAAGAAAGATGGCAGCGCCCGCACTATCGATAGTATTGAGATGGAGGAATCTATAATTCTAAAATGAGCTTTTAAAGGCAAAAGAAGGGTCTCAATTGTAAAATTTAACCATAAAATGGATTATTTGTTGAAAGAGCATTCAAAATAGCCACAAAACAAATTAGAATGCCGGCTACCATTCGAAAAAAATTCAGAAAGACACTTACATCACCATGTACACTAACTTGCGCTTTCACAACTTCTAAATTTTCATTCATAATGCCACATAATGGACCCTGAAACAACTATCTGAGCCATAGTGTACACCATGTTGCTTTCCACCGTAAACTACTACTACAAGCAGCTGCTTTTGCCGTTTGGCGGCATGCACTCTGAATGGAATTTAGGAAAACGTTCCACAGGAATTTTTAAATGGATGTTGCTTGCGTGGAGTTACACATAGGAATAAAAGAACGCACCCTAGGTAGCTCCAATGGCGGTACTTCCAAGACTATGGCATTTAATTATTTAGCCTAGTGACTATGCTGGCTTCGAGTAGCCCACTTGAATGTTTGTGGAGTACTTGATGTTATGTAGTTTTAGGGGGTATAGGGGCTTACCTCCACTTGGGTGCTGACGTGCAAACAATAGCAAGCACCGAGGTGCATGTCTACGTGCGAAGCACGTAGAATAAGTGGTAAGCATGTAGAATAAGTGGTACATGTTAAAAAACTGTTCTTCATGCCATTGGGGCTACCTAAGTGGAATTTTTATCAACCAAAAATAACTTTCTCAATAATTTTGGACATCTTGGGTCCATCTGTAGGAAATATAAACAAAATCTAAACCCAAAACATATATTTAGTTATACTCTACTTTATTGAAACAAATATAAGCAACTTACTATAACACCTTGTAAACTTGCAGCCCAATTTTTATTAGTTCCAAACGTTTTTGTTTATATTCAATGAACTTTCTCAAGAAAAAGGAAATAAAACAACTATAGAAGACAAAATCGAACTCTTAGTACAAAAGCGGTAAACGAACAGGCTTTTAGAATTTTTGAAATACGTCATCTATAACCTTGCAACCGGACTTATGCAAAGCATAAGTTTACAGAAAAATTAAAATACCGACGAAAATTAAAATACCATATAAATACATTGTTTAATAATGCATATTATCTTTCTAGTAATACTGTTTATATTAGGCTAGAGGACCATGCTGCCGATATTTTTGTAGATTCTCGAAAATTGATTGCGAGGCCTTTACGGTTTGCTTTACAAATTTGCCAAGCTTCCGCGTAGTGTCAGTGTTTACGGTCTCGGACCATCTGCATTAGACGGTTGCAAGGTTATAGATGACGTATTTCAAAAATTCTAAAAGCCTGTTCGTTTACTGCTTTTATACTAAGAGTTCGATTTTGTCTTCCCTAGTTGTTTTGTTTCCTTTTTCTTGAGAAAGTTCATTGAATATGAACAAAAACGTTTGGAACTAATAAAAATTGGGCTGCAAGTTTACAAGGTGTTGTATTAAGTTGCTTATATTGAATATTATGCAGTCTCGAACGAGTTATTGGAACAAAACAAAACAAAAAAATACTAATTTCTCAGATTTTCAGGCTTCTCTATTATCAGGAGGTAAAGCCACAAAATAAATCAAAATTGGACAAATGATTCAAAACTGAACTGAGATAGACATTTCGGAATGCTTTAAATTTAAAATAAAGGACAAAACTTTTTAAATTTTAATGATATTGTTACATGTTAATTTCCTTTTTAAAGAGATAACTATAACAAAAATTATAAACAAATTTATTTTAGCAATTGCAATAACAGGAAATTTATATTGCAAACTTTTCTTTTTATTATTCTTAACTTTTACTTATCATGCAAATAAATATATGTTTTTAAAATTATGGATTAAATATTATGGTCTATATTAGTTTTTTATAGAGTAGGTATAACTCTAATTTTATTAATATTAATTTTTGATGATTTAAGACAATAATATTTCATAATATGAATCATCTAATTTGAATGCCATAATGATGATAAAATAGATATATATCCTATTTTCAATGTTTTATGATAAAGCATAGAAAGTAAATATATTACAGTATTTTGATTGTAAGTTCTTTAAGTTCATAGGAATGTATTATTTGATTAATATTTATGAATTGAAATAGATTTATTATGTGATATATGTGATGTCACAGAAAATTATACATAAATTATTATTAAAAGTTAATTGAATATGATTTTTTCTTATATAATTTACTAGTAAAATTAGAAAAGATTTGAATGTAATTAATTAATAATTTCATCAGATCAGACTGTTATTCAAGACATCAATACTTAAAATATAAAAATCTTTGTATTAAATATGGTTTTTTTTTCCTTCACTATTAAATGCTATTAAATAGGTTGAGAGTAAAGAGAACTGTAATAACACTGAAAAAAATTTAAATTTACAACAATTAAATTGACTAGAGCTGAGAACTATTAGTAGAGGCAGTTCATGACTTTTGTACATTCAATATTCAGACAACTTGCTCTTTAGTACATAATAGTTTATCCTTAAATTATTTTTCATATACCAAATTCACACTTTCATAAGCATATATAGGTGTAACACAATAACATTGCACTAATCTTTAACTTCAGTCAAACAGTATTGACACCAAAATGCTTGTGACCTTTCAGAGGTCATCTTAGTGGTCTTCTGAAGAGAAAAAATAAAAAGGAAACATTCAAATCTGGACCATTGTATTCATTCAGATACCACTTCCAATTTTCAAATCAGGAATATTCCTGGAATATTCTTGATTTGAAAATTGGAAGTGGTATCCAAATTGTAACACAGTTGTCCAGATTTGAATGGCAGTTTTTTTTTAATCGTTCTATTTTTATTTTCTCTTCACTTCAGATGGACACTGAGGATGACCTTTAAAAATGTTTTGGTGTCAATATTGTTCAACTAAAAGGTTTATGCAATTTTATTGTCTGTTTTTTTAGTTAATCTTTTTTTTAACATTTTAAAATAATGTTCTATGTATTGTATTTAAATAATATTCTATGCACAGAATGTTAAATAACTTTTCCACATTAAAATATTTCATAACTTTTTTTAGTTGTCTAAGAATGGAATTCTCTTTATAAAATGTGACTTTAGTGCTTGATTTTTAGACATTTGACTTTCACACATTTTTAGGAATGTATTTTGTCTGAAAATTGGAGATTGTGCCTGTATTTCTGAATCAATTGTAATTAGTTGTTTTTGTATGAAATTATATGAAGTATATTTAAAAAGAGTTATTTAAATTTTTAAATATAGGTTATCATCTTAAGTTCATATTCTATATTAGCATCTGATGATGAGAGGAAAATATCTTGAAAAATTTTGATGTAAAGTGTCTTGGTATTTTGCATACAAGGAGAAGGCCAGACATTCGGGTCTTCAATTCAACTAAACTTGGTGAGCATGTAGCCCTAAACACAAACAGCTCCTCATCCAAATAATAGTACTCACTTCTCAAGGATTTCTGAAAATTGAGTTTAGTTTATAAGACTTTGGAAGTTCGTTTCTTCTTGTAACAGCAATAGCCGAGCAGGTAAGATGCTTGGCATTGGGTCTATGTAATTGAGCCTATTTTACTATATCATTAGCATTATTATTCCTTGCATTTAAAGCTTATAAAACAAGATATGAAAAAAAGTGACATCATTGTTCCTGTTTAGCAAAATGGAATCTCTTGAAAATAAAGTATCTATAGATTGTTATCTACAGACACTTTATTTTCAGATATGGTGATATTGTTATATTTGAAGTTTAACAAACATGAGCACGTGAGGAAATTGTCTGTAACATTAACAATTAAAAAAAATGCTGCAACTATGCTACCCTATTTTCATATCAGACTTGTCTTTTTTTGTCCACCTGTAGTAATGTCTGAAGCTTATTTACTTGTGGTAAATAGTATATAACCATGAGCAAAAATATCTAAAACAAATATGAAAAATTAAAATGTTTATTTAATAACATAAAAGAATTAAAATTAGAGATTTCACTTTCACTAAACAGGAAATGATGTCACATTTTTTTAATCTGTTGATTTCTAGCTTTAAATGTGGGGAGTAATAGTAATAATAATGCTAATAATATGGTAAAATAACATAATAATTTTGTTACACATGAAAAGTTAAAATTGCAAAGGTTCAAACCTACATCTGGGAAGCTTAATGCCTAGCATCTTATCCACTTGCTATCTCTGTTGCAAGAAGAAACAAAATATCCAGTCTTATAACTAAACTCTTAATTTTCAGAAGCCCATTTTTCAGAAACGCTTGAGAAATGGCACCTATTATTTGGATGAGGAGCTGCTTGTGTTTAGGGCTACACGCTCACCAAGATTCATTTAAATCAGAAATTCAAATGTCTGATCTTCTCCTTGTTAGTGACTTTTTTAATAAATGAATTTAATTTGACATTGTGTATAAAAGTAAGGCATATTGTTGAACTATGAAGAGCAAATTATATAATTTATTTGTTTATTTATTATATATTACTACGAGGGCTGTTTGGAAAGTTTGCGGCCTTGCCTATATGTGGCACTGCAATCAATTTAATTTTTGGCGGGAATAATTCAGCCATCTTTGCTAAAGATACGATACCAATTTTTGCTTTATTTGTCGTAAAGTTTTGCCACGACAGCTTAGCAGATAGTCAGTGTGCGAGTGCTTTGTCAAAAATGGAGAAGACGGAGACTCGTGCTGTCATAAAATACCTGACGAAAAAAGGGTTGACCCCATCTCAAATCAAAGCTGACATGGATGAAGTTTTGGGAGAGTCTGCTCCTTCGTACACCACTGTGAAAAAATGGACAGCCCTTTTTAAATCTGGCAGAGAGAGTGTGGAAGATGACCCTCGCAGCGGATGGCCATCAACTGCTGTCACCGAAGAAAATATCGACAAAGTTCACGATTTGGTGTTAGCAGATCGCTGTTTGAAAACGCATGAAATACCAGGACAACAGGCATCTCTGTCGACCGAGTGCACCACATCTTAACCGAAAATTTGGGTATGATGAAGGTCTCAGCAAGGTGGGTGCTGCGTCTGCTGACCGCCAAGCAAAAACGTGTTCGCACTTTGATGTCAAAGGAGTGTTTGGACTTCTACCAGAAAAACCCACAGGATTTCTTGCGTCGGTTTGTGACTACTGACGAAACGTGGATCCACTACTACACTCCTGAAACAAAAGAAGAGTCGAAGCAATGGAAACACCACAGTTTGCCACCACCAAAGAAGGCAAAGACTGTTCCATCAGCGGGGAAAGTGATGGCCTTGGTTTTTTGAGATGCATCATCTTTATTGACTATTTAGAAAGAGGAAAGACCACCAATGCTGTCTATTACTGTAAACTTTTGGAAAAACTGAAGAAAGAAATCGAAGAAAAGAGGCCACACTTGAAGAAGAAAAAGGTTCTGTTCCACCACGATAGTGCACCTGCACATTCCGCCAGAATCACCGAACAAAAGATAAACGAACTTCGCTTCCAATTAGTTTCACATCCACCATACTCACCTGATTTGGCCCCCAGTGACTTCCACCTTTTTCCAAACCTAAAAAAATTCTTGGCTGAAAAGAGATTCCACTCAAATGACGAAGTCATCTCTGAAGTGAATGAGTATTTTGCACACCTTGACAAATCGACCTATTGTGATGGCATAAAAAAGCTAGAACATCGCTGGAATAATTGCATTGCTAATAAAAGAGACTATATTGAAAAATAAAAAAGTTTTAACATAATTTTGTTTGTTGTTCTATTTGAGGCCGCAAACTTTCCGAACAGCCCTCATAGTACTAAAACAATCCATGCTTATAAATATATATTTTATATATATATATGCATATATATATATAAATATATTATATGCTTATAAATATATATGTATTTTTTTATTTTTACAGATGTTAACTTCAAATAATAGTATAGGTTTTCAGTCAAGAACTACCCCAACATTTTCATTTCGGCCAACATTTACATTTAATAGGATTGATAATTCTCTGGATAATTCATCAGAAGGGTCAAATGTTTCTAGTTCTGTTATGCTGCAATTCAATCAGTCTGACGAACTAAATAAAAAAAATACTAGTTCTTTGTTTGGAGCATTTAATACATCAAACACGTCACAAGATACTGGATGGCCATCTTTAAAGTTGCAAACTAAATCATTTTCAGTACCTAATACTACATCAAATATATTTTCTCTGAATAAGAATGCTTTTGAAACAGCTACAGATACTAAAACCGAATTACAAAACACATCTGTTCTGGCATCAAACCATGGACAAAAGACAGAAATTAGTACTGTTAAACCAGAAACTTTTTCTTTTGTGAGAGAGTATAAGAATACTGCCATACAAGAGATGCAATGTAAAAAAGAGCAAATGGAAGAGAAACCTGAAGTGAAAGAATCACATGATTATTTAAGGGAGAATATTAAACGATCAATAAGTAAATATAAAATTTTTCCTGTCAAATTTGAGTCTTCCAAACAAGGTGGAAGATTGTTTAATAGAGCATTGGCTGGTGTCAAATCACCAGAAAGGAAAGCTGATGTTAAAACATCAGAAAGAAAAACTAATGTAGAAATACATAAAAGAAGTAAGTTTTTTATTTTTCAATTTTGATATTTTTATTATGTGTAATATTTTTGGCATATTGTTATTGATTATTATAATTTACCATTATTGAATATGCTTTTTTTCCAATTAGTAATAAAGTTTATTGAAACTTGATAATTACACTAAGAACGGCATAAGGAAAATAGTATATAAGAAATAATATTGTACTAAAAAACTGAGAGGGAGAGGGGAGATTGATTTAGTGGTATTTATACACTATATCACTATTAAAAGTTTGGAGATAGGATTTGCTGGTTAAAAACAAAATTATGTGGTGTGTCTAAAAAGATTAGTAAATGTTAGGATATTTTAAATGCAACATATGCAACAAGTTGGAGCATGCACATGGACATGCAAGCACATGTCTAGAAGTCCCTCTTAGCATGTAATAATTGTGGCTCTAGTAGCCTATCATTGCAGTCATTTGAGCACAGTCTGTGTGAGAGATGGCATGAAAGAGCTATGGAACAACAACGAACATGAAGTTCTGCTGCAGATTGTGGAAAACGGCAATAGAGATGCATAAATTGTTGACCAAAGTATACTATACAGGAATGATGCTGTCAGCAGAAAATGTGAGTAAAACTGGTTTAAACACTTTCACAATGATAAAGAATCAGAAATATAAACATCCATATGCTTGAATATTAAACAATTTACTACGACACCTTGTGAATGTGCAGCCCAATTTTATTACTTCCAAATGTTTTCGGTCATGTTAAATGACTTTTCTCAAGAAAAAGAAAAACAAAACAAAATAAAAAACATGGTTAAAACGACTGTAAAAATCGAACGCTTAGTACAAATGCAAAAAACAAACAGGCTTTTCAAATTTTTGAAATATATTCCATTGCAACTTATGTAAGTCATCTTTAACCTTGCAACTGGAATTATACAAAGCATAAACTTACAGAAAATTAAAATACCAAAAAAATAATACGTGCAGAGTTATGACCCTTGATCATCTTTTTCACATAAATGCATTGTTTAATAATGCATATTATCTTTCTAATACAGTAGAGCGTTGATAAGTGGAACCAATTGGGGACTGGGGTCCTTCCAGTTAATGATTTGTTCCAGTTTCCGACTTTGTACGAAAAAATACATTAACCTGTCCGATGTTCAAATTTTTCTCCGTTGCGTATCGCTTCCTGTTGAATTTTTCTCCGTTGCGTGTCGCTTCCTGTTGAATTTTCGTCGATTTTAAGCCTAACGAAAATTTTTATAATAATCATCGAGGCTATCGTATCATTAAAAATTATTTCTGCATTTTGTACAAACAAAATAAATATATTAAAGAATATAAAAAACATGAAAATTATACTTTAGAAGTAAATTTAGTATCAAAAACATTCGATTCAGCACGACACAGTCAGACTGAAAATCGTTCCACTTTCCGGCCATTCCACTTACCGACATTCCACTTATCGACGCTCTACTGTAATACGGTTTATATTAGGTTAGAGGACCATGCTGCCAATATTTTTGTAGATTCTCGAAAATTGATTGCGAGGCCTTATGGTTTGCTTTACAAATTTGCCAAGCTTCCGCATAGTGTCGGTGTTTACGGTCTCGAACTACCTGCAGTAGACTTGCCTGGTCCCATTTGGCTTTGACGTCTTGTGGGTCTGCTAAAACATAGGTGGCCAGCACAGTGCACGGTTGTTCCTTTCTTATATTTCCTTGGTGTTCTGCTAACCTGGCTTTGATAGATCTTCCTGTGGCTCCTATATACATTAATTTATTATGTTGCCTAGAATCCATAACAGGGATTTTATAAACACCAGGGAGTGTTTCTGCCTGCTTCATCTTTATCAGATCTTAATAGTTGGTATGTAGTAAGTTGTTTAATATTGAATAATATGCAGTCTCAAACAAATCCATATGCTTGATAGTTATATTAAATAAATAATTGCCAAATTAGATCAGGCTATATTACTGTTACTATTAATATTTAAATGCTATATAATTTGGCCTAGAGGTAGGTTTTAGGTGCAATATTTTATTAAATTTAATAATTATAATTAATCAACTAGAATCAACTAAATAAAGGTGGAAAAAAGCCAAGTGGTTGTTATTAACACGGATTTGTGTTTGATACTTCCAATTATAATTAAATTAATAAATATTAATTTATATACTAATATTTATATTTATAATTATATAATATAGTTCTGGAAATGAAGATCAGATAGAGGTCTGGATAGTATAACTGGCACTGGCATTCACACAATAAGTGATAGTTGTGGATTTGAGTCCCTTTCCAGGCCAATTCTGTTTGTTCAGAACATTTTAAATTAATTAATAATTATTAATTTAATTATAATTAATAAATTTAATGAGAGTTAGCACCTAACACTTACCTGTAGGCCAAATTATGTAGCATTTAATTAATAATAGTAGCAGTAATATAGCCCAATCTAATTCATCAATTATATGGATTTAGTAAGAAATCAGATGAGCAGCATTCAGGTTGAATATTTTTGGACAAAGATGGAATCATCTGTAAGGAATTAGCTATTGTCATTCAAACCATGATTACCATATTATATCTGGAAGCTCTGAAACATTTGTTGTAGTACTTGTAGCATGTACTGTACAGCAAGAATTCCAAGAGACTGGAAAGTGGATTTTGCTGCATGCCACCATGCCATTATACCAGTATATTATGCTATCCTTATGTGCCCAGTACCTGGCTCAGTATTGTGTTACTGTTTTGGATCATCTGTCATATTCCCTCATCTTGATGTCTCTGCAATGCAGGCATGTATGACAACAGTTCTTAAGATGGTTCTCAAACAAGACTTTTCCAACTGTTTTCAGAAGTTTTACAAATGTTGTCAAAAATGTGTTGTGTTCCATGGAAAGTATTTTGAAGGCTAATAAAAGTAATTTCTATATCTTCTGTATAGTTGTTTTTATTCTAACATTCACCAAACTTTTTAGACACACCACATATAATTTTAAAGTCCGTGTTCATTGGAGGATATATTAAAGCATAAGATAATATTTTGATATTCTTAAAGTACTTAAGAGATGAGTAAACATTGCATTTGCAAAATCTTGAATCTGATAATTTTTGACCAATCATCAGATTTAAGGTAAAAAGTCATGATCAATAAATTATTTGAATATGTGTACATAAGATTTCTTAACACTTCTAAGTAAAAGTAATTGTTTAATATCCCCTCATTGTTTACTTTCTAGGCTACATTATTGTAAAATTTTATTAAACTCATTTACTTTATTACTTTTATTTCTCAGTCCAAAATAATCCTTTAAAACTTTTAGATTGACAATTTGTTTTTTCTAATAACAATAAAAATGTTAATTAATAAAACATTTCCAAAATTTCTGGTAATTTTAATATATTGTAAGTTTGTTCATATAGATAACTTATAAAAACAATTGATATAGATATCTCTGGAACATTAGAATATTCAAAACATGTTTACTATGACTTGTTCCAGGAATAGAATGAAAAATATGTTAATTTTATAAGTTATTATTAAAATTTAAATAGATACTTATTGTTCAAAATATTTCAGTTGTATTTCAGAGTGAAAATGAGAAGAAACATGTTCAAGTTGATTCCTTGTCAGAAGACCGAAGAATTGCATCTCATGAGGAGATTAAGAAAATAACATCTATTGTTTGTAAAGGAATTCCCAAAGAATTGAACAATAAAGATTTTCTTTCAAATCATTTTAGCCAGTATGGTCAGGTGAAGAAAATTAACTGTAATCACAAAAAAGAATATGCTGTTGTTCGTTTTTGTGATCATGTAAGTAATTATATTAAGTTTATTTAATATAATTAATTAATGCTTCTAGTCCTTTAAATATTATTTTAGTAATGTTAGTCTATTGTGACTATAATCTATTAATAGGGCTTATTATACTGATTTAACTTGTGGATGAAATTAGAGAGATGAATCATTTTCTCAGTTCAAAAGAATAGACTTATTTGCACCCACTCTTGGCATTGGAGGAAGCATTGGGACAGTATAGATAGAGGTGTGCAGCTGAAAATAAAAGAAAATGAAAAATTCCTTTGAGCCAAGAGACTGATTCAATTTTTCTAATTTCATCCTCAAGTTAAATCAGTATAATAAGTCCGATTAATTGATAATAGTTACAATAGACTAATATTAATAAAATAAAGTTTAATATAATTTATTCTTATATACAGTATTGTAAAAATCAGAATAAATACATAATATGACGAATTTAGTCTCTGTAATCCAAATTATTATTGGTAGACCAATCTCACAGCAATCTCATTGGCAAATTCACTGAAGAGGGGCTGGAAAATATTAGACCAGCCTGAAATGCATATGATGTAGTCTTTACAAAATAAAATCAATTTGCCAATGAGATTGCTGTGAGATTGGTCTACCAATAATAATTTGGATTACAGAGACTAAATTTGTCATATTATCTACATATACAGCAAACCATTTATATATATATATATATATAGAATAAATACAGTAAGACCCTGCTTAATGCTGCCTCGCTTAATGCTGATTCAATATAACACAGTTTGCATCCCAGCTTTTTTAGGGCTTCAGCCTAAAAAAAGCTAAAAATATATGCTGATTTAAATTATAATGGCATTTCATTGGTTTGTGTTCGCAAATAATCGTATTATATACAAATCAATCAGCAAAAGGTGGTAAAAAGGTGTACTTTCTTTAAATCTATGTTTATTTGGAGCAATTTTGGAAAAAATATAACATCATGAATACCACAGGAAATATTGGCTTCTCTTGGCAAGAATTAACTGATAAATGCACGAATGAAGTGTGGAAGAAGTTATGGCTGAAGGTATCCAAGAATTCTCAATGAGAAGAGCCTATTGCTGTATTGTTAGGTTGACCAAACTCAACCTAATCGATATAGAAGAACTAGGAGATATAGACAAGCAGGATATTGAGAAGTTATATTTCTGGTGAGAGCCTTACCAACAATGACAATTTTCAAGAACTGGCAGAACATGGAATTCATATGGAACTGGAAAATAGAGATCCTGAAAATGAAGAACCCAAAAAATTAGTAAAAGTTTGGTAATGATAACCGAAATTGTTGATCAAATTGTAGCTAGACTGAATGAATACAGGTACTCCTCACTTTACGACCTATCTGCTTAATGACCACTCGCACTTATGACCAATCGAGTTTCGACCTGCAATTCGGGGAATCCCATTTCTCAGCTTGAGTGTTGATCAGTGGCGAATGGTGACATGCGCACTAAGCATACTATAATAGGCTTGCGTTTACTGTAATTGTCTTATAGTACTATAATAGGCTAAAAGCGTACTATAATAGTCTTTTTATGAATAAATTTGAAGTTTGTTGTATAATTTGTATAATTTTACAATGATCCTATATTCCCGGCGCAAGCTCCTTGCTTATCGACCAATTCACTTAACAATGTAGTTATCGGAATGGAACTCGGTTGTAAAGTGAGGAGTACCTGTACAAAGTTGAAAGAGAGCTATATACCAACAGTTGAAAGAAAGCAAGGGAGAGCTAATTGTCATCTGTGCCCCTTGGAGTAAGTCCTCTCAAGAGCCCTACTAAGGGAAATGAATGCGAGTAGATGATGGAATATTGTATGCATGTGAATGAGTTGGTGCAGGTTGCAAAGCCAGTTGTACCTTCAAGAATAGCAGCTTTCATTAAACTATCCCTAATGTGATTGTATCTATTGCAGCAAAAAATTAAGTGGTGTTTGGTCTTCCTGAATATCACAATTGCATTGTGGATTTTCCCCAAGGTTAAACCTGTGCAAGTAAAGCTTAAAGTTTCTGTGTCCTGTAAATAGCTGAGTGAGGGTGTAACTAGAGTAAAAGTGGCAAAGAATTGCAGTAGTGTCAACCTTGGGGATGAAAGTGTAGGTGAGCCTACCAGTGGTGTCATGGTCCCAGCTGTCTTGCCAGAGAATGAAGATTTGCTTCACGACGTGATTGTTGATGTACAAGGTAGGAATGTAACTGAAAGTACTAGTGACTGAAGTCTTTGCAGCTTGTTTGGCAAGACGGTTAGTGGTCTCATTGCCGAGAATCTCTGCATGACCCAGGACCATTGGAACTCTATTCTAATGTTATTGTCTAAGTGTATGAGATGGATGAGTTCAGACTTTGCAATCCTGTGTAAAGCTATCCTACTGTCAGAATAAATGCTATAATGTCCTTCTTACACCTAATTTACATTAGGCGTAGGAAGTGTGCTAATATATATTTTGCACCAATGTTCCTCATCTGTTGGCTAAACAATGTTTATTGTTACATAGCATTATCAAAAATGTTTCTTACAGATTTGTTTAGACATACCTGATGTGTACGGAAATTTCCATTTTTTTGTCGATATACGTAAAACTAAATCTGCTGTAGACAGCAGAGTTTGTTTTATGTATATCTATTTTATAAGAGGATAAAATGGATGCAAGAGCTTAGCATTCTAGAACATCAGGAGGATATTAGAAACAATAGATTATCAACCAAATTAGCTAAAAAAGTGCATGACCAAGATTATCTTCTCCTCTGGCCCAAACTAAATTACTCAAATGGTGCAACAGTCATAAAGAATTGTTCATATGGGAGAACCTATACATTGCCCCCATAACACCGTGCAACACACCACCCTTTGAAATTCCATAATTGTGGATAACTTTATTCAAGCAATTGAATTTATGATTCTAATTTCTCTTTTATCGCATGTTCATACTGTTCACTCAATTGCTTATTTAATATATTTTGGGATATAATAACATTCATAATGCTTTTCATACTTTGGAAGATCTTTTATTTTAAATTTCAATTTCCATATCCCATCCACGCATGCCACTTATTTTCATAAGTTGGTTTGAAAACTAATCATTTGAAAAATATTTGTAATCAATAATCACCTGAAGATGGTAGCTTTAGGCTGCTGAAAATACTAGCAAGTGCCTTTATGCTCTAAATAGATGCAAACAGTAATGCCACAACACTTAAGTGTGTTTATTTTACTTAGTTAAACATAGGCATAAAGTGTAATTCTTCTTATAATATGTATAAAATTAACTTTTTCTAAATTAAACACTTCTAAAAAATCTTTAAATAGATTTAATGTAATATACAGTGGAACCTCAGTTAATGAGCACCTCTCGTAACGAGCAAAACAAATTGTAAAAATGTTACTCACTTAATTAACGAGTGATGAGAAGAGGGGAAGTCCCAGATTATTCACATACTACATCAGTATGTGTTTAGCACTTGTTCCACTAGCATCTTAGTATTGCTTGCAATTACACATTTTTCCGAACTTGTGTTCAGACATATTACATATAAACATCAACAGCCATAGCCTGTTATATAATAAACACGTTAAACATTATGCCAAATTCTTGGGCTATGTAAAGGCTATAATTAAATATTAGAAATTAATTAATTTGACTAGAGGTAGGCAGTTATGCTGCCTTCTTGTATTAAATTTAATGACTAATTCGAAATTAAATTTCAATTTTTTTTTGTTTTCTGCAAATTGAATTAGCATGTCAGGTTTGGTTCATTTCATGCTAGAAGAAAAGATGATGATTCATGCTTCTTAACAATATACGAGGGCTATTTTTTAAATAAGGTCCATTTGTGAATGAAAGTGAGAATAAAGCACAATCACGGCAGTATGAATACGCTTCTGCTCCGAGCAAGCTTGGTGCGCGTTTTGACGCCATTTGCAGCCATATCGTCTGTCTGTATGCTGAGCTGTAGAAGTTTAAAATGTTTAAGAAAATCGAGTCTCCCACTGACTGTGAGATATGATCTGTTATTCGATTCTTGAATGCAAGAAACTTGGCAGCAGTGGAAATTCACCGTCAGATTTGTGAAGTTTACAGTGATAATGCTATGAGTGACAGTAAAGTTCGAAAATGGGTAAGAATGTTCAAGGATGGGCGAGTTAATGTGCATGATGAGCCACGCCCTGGTCGACCTTCTCTGATTTCTGAAGATTTGATTCGTGATGTGGATAACAAAATTTGAGAGGACTGACGATTCACGATTTCAACGTTATCAATTGAATTTCCACAGATTTCAAGATCAGTTTTGTATACCATTGTTTCGGAGAAACTGAATTATCGAAAATTGTTTTCTTGGTGCGTTCCAAGACTGCTTTCTGACGATCACAAAACAAAAAGATTAAACAGTGCTTTATCGTTTTGACTCGATACGATCATCCACACAGTCCAGACCTTGCACCCAGTGATTTTCACTTGTTTCGATACTTAAAGGAGTTTCTTGGTGGTCAACATTTCAACGACGAAGAAGTGAAAACTGGTCGTGGATTGGGCTTCTTGACAGGCGGCAGATTTCTTTGAAGTCGGAATTCAAAAAATTGTTGAGCGGTATGACAAATGTTTAAACAAAATGGAAATTATGTAGAAAAGTAGATAAAAGTATGTAGAATATGGAAAAAAATATATTTTAATGATATTTACAGTATTTTTCTTCTTATTAAAAAACGAACCTTATTTAAAAAATAGCCTTCGTATATTGTATAATTTTCTTTGAATAAACATTATATTGGGTTGAACCAAAAGTTTGTTCGGGTAGTTACATAATCGCTCGTCTGTTGTTCTTACTAACAGTAAGTTTTAACTTGTTTAGGCTGACATTACAAATATTTGCATATTTATTACGTAAGTTTAATTACAGCTATTTTTTAAAATTTTGCTATCTTTTAAGAAAAAAGATAAGGTGCATTTTTGACATCTCATGCTTTATTATTTCTGAAAAGAAAAAAATGTGACAAAAAGTCAAAAAAAGATAAGTGCTGTCTATGGGGAAGATGCAGTTATTGATCGAACATGCCAGAAATGGTTTTTTAAAATTCGGAGAGGGAGATTTTTCTCTCAACAATGCACCTCGGTCAGGATGACCTTCAACCATAGAAGATGAATCCATAACGGCTTTAATTCAAAATGATCAACATAAAACAACACGAGAGATAGCTGACATTTTAAAAGTATCCCAAACATCTGTTGTCAGACATTTGGCTGGCCTTGGATAACTTTCCATTATGATGTTTGGGTTCCCCATCAGTTAAGTGAACAAAACCTTATTGAGCATGTTTCTGTATGTGATTCACTTTTAAAATACAATGAAGATGATACCTTTTTAAAGCGATTAATAACAGGCGATGAAAAATGGATCATTTGCAACAATATTCAACGCAAGAGATCTTGGAGTAAGCCAGGTGATTTTCCAGTGCCACAACCTAAAGCTGGTTTTCATCCCAGAAAAGTAACAATTTCAGTTGGTGGGACTGGAAAGGGTTTCTTTATTACGAGCTTTTACCCAACAACCAAACAATTAATTCCAATAAATATTGTATCCAGCTGGATGAACTAAAGGCTGCAGTTCATTAAAAACATCTGGAACTTGCAAATTGACAGGGAGTGGTATTCCATCATGATAATGCAAGACTGCACATATTGTTAAACGTGCTCCAAAAACTTCTAGACTTTAACTGTGATGTTTCAAGTCACCCTGCATATTCTCCAGATATTGCTCCCTCAGACTATTATCTTTTTCATTCATTATAGATAATTTAAATGGCATAGAATTTCAATCTTTAGAATAAAAAATCACATTGATAATTTCTTCAATCAGAAACCCACCCAATTCTACACAGATGGAATTATGAAACTACCAGTCAGGTGGCATAAGGCTATTGAACAGAAGGGTGAATACATTGTAGATTAAAGGTTTTTATTTATTTCAAAATCATCATCATCATCATCATCATCAACCCTGGGCTTGTTGGTGTCTGATGCCTTTTCCACTATTTTCTTCCATTTCTCTTGATCCATTGCCGATTTTCTAATTCCCATACATTCGCTCCACACCACTTCTTTACGTCATCAATCTATTCTCTATATGGTATGCCTCTTTTGTTGGATCCATCGATAATATCATAGACTAAAGTCTTAATTTTTCTGTTTTCATTCATTTTTGTAATGTGCCCAAACAGTTGAAGTTTTTGTATAATTTTTTGTAAGAGATTCTTTTTCATTTATATTCTATTATAAAGTTCTTAGTTTGTGACTTTCTGCATCCATTCTATTTGTAAGATCTTTCGGTAACAGTGTGTTTCTAATGCTAATATTTTTCTTTCCATATCTTTTGTTATTACCCATGTCTCACAGGCATACAGCACACAGGAGAAGATGCAGGTGTTCAATACTTTTAATTTTGTCTGCAAACAAATTGCTTTACTTTTCCAGATTTTGTCCATTGCTTTCAAATTTGTTTTTGCATTGGCTACTCTAATCTCTATTTTTTTTTTTTTTGTTTTTTGCAATCCAGATTATAGGTTAGTTTGCTTCCTAAATATGTAAAGCTCTCTACATTTTCAATGTTTTTCTCATATACTACGATGTTTCTTGTCATATAGTTATCACCAAATATCATTGTCTTAGTTTTTTTGCTATTGATAGTCAGTCCATATCTTTTTCTTTCATTAAGCAGATGTAATGTTTTTGTTGTCTAGTTGTTGTTCACTTTCTTCAATGATAACTATGTCATCTGCAAATCTCAGGTTATTGAATTTTACACTATGAACTGATGTTCCCTGCATCTCTTGTGTCATCTTATTCGTGACTAAGAGACTTATGAAGACAGTTGGAGATATAAGATCTCCCTGTCTGGTGCCTCTTTTTGGCTTGAACCAGTTTCCTAGCTCCCCATGCAATCTCATAGCTGCTTCTGCATTATCATTAATATAACTTAGCAGGTTTATTAGTTTATGATCCACTCCATAAGATTTTAGCACATCCAAGGTGGCTATGCTGTCAAATGCCTTCTGAAAGTCCATAAAACAAGAATAGATGTTTTTCTGCTTTTCTTCTTGCCTTTTCAACTAATAGCTGTAATGTTAGTATCTGCTGTGTTGTACAATCAAACGTACTACACCTAGGTGTAGTACGTTTGATTTTAAAGGTGTAGTAAGTTTGATTTATATTCCAGTAAACGTTTCTCTTTTGTTTTATTTGCATTATGGCTTCACTGGCTAAAGTTTATAGAAGATTAGTTATTAAACTTTCTAAAGCAAGAGCGAAGTTCGAATTCCTTAAACAGTAGTTTAGACCCATCAGTGCGCAGACACGGTTTTTTGTAAATTCGAACGCCGTTTTTTGTAATTTCGAATTTCGTTCGTTTTTGGTATTCGTTTAACTGACGAAGGCTGATTAACGCAGCCGAAAACGTTGTTAAGCTATTAAAGACTTTCTACTGGATATATTAAAGGTGTAGTATGCTTGATTTATATTCCATTAAACATTTTTTTTGTTTTATTCTCTGTATTGTACTTCTGTCTTTCCTTAAACCTGCCTGTTCATCTGCTAAGTGTTCTTCCATCAAACTGCTTAGTCTCTCCTTTAAGATCATCATGAAAATTTTCCCTATGTGGCTTGTTAGGGCAATTGTTCTATAATTTTTGCACTCTAACATGCTGCCTTTCTTATGTATTGTCACCAATACTGATTTTGCCATTCTTTAGGTATTTTTCCTTGTTTCCATACCTCATTGCGCACTTGGTGTATCTTGTTAATTAAGCTTTCTTTTTACGCTTAATCATTTTTCCTGTGATTTTGACATGTTCGGGACTCTTATTTCACTGCCCTTTCAACTTCCTCCCTCATAATATCATTTTCATTTTCAACACTTGGTGGCGATATCTTCCTTAATTCATCTACTAGATTCTCTAATACCTCTGTATCTAATGTTTCCTTTTATAGTTCAGAGCAGTAACTTGTCCACCTCTGTAGGACTTCCACCCTGTCCACTAACACTTTTCCATTCTCATCTTTGATTGCCATTTGCTTTGGTTTCCATTTCTGGTTGACATTTCTGATCATCTTTTATACTTCTCTAGTCTTACATTCACCATATTATTTTTCTGTTTCTACACTGATCCTCTAGCCGTTTTGCTTTATCCATCCTAACTGATTTTTTCACTTCATTGCTCTTTACCTTATACTGTTTTTCCAACTCTTCAGAAATGTCTCTTCTAGGCCTAAGATGCTCTTTTCTCTTGGACAAGATTTCGGGTTTCTTGTGCGATCTATTTCTTGTTGATTTTTTTCCTCTTCTGGTAGGGTCTGCTCAATTGCTTCTCTTATTGCCTTTATTTCTTCCACTCTTGTGTCTAGCTCTTCCATCTTGTCTAGAGTGTTTATCTTCTTCTCAAGGGTATTTCTATATATTCTCCCTATTTTCTCATCTTTTAGCTTTGAAATGTCTTTTTTTTTTTTTTTTTTGTTTTTTGGAAATGTGCATTAACTTTCTTCTTTAGTTTTATCTTTATGTTTGCAATGACTAAGCTTTGGTCAGAATCTATGTCAGCTCCCTGAAAGGTTTGACACTATTGAACTGATGTTGACCATCTCCTTTGGATCAAAATCATATCAATCATGTTTCTTGTTTTATCACTTGATCTCATGTCCATTTTCTACAGTTCTTTTGCTGGAATTTGGTGATGCATATCATTAAACCTTGATGTTGGGCAAATTCAAGCTTTCCACTTGTTCATTTCTTGCTCCATATCCATACTTACTTATTACTCTTTCCCAACCTTCATTATTATTTTCAACCTTAGCATTCCAGTCACTTTGATTGATGATCACATCTCTCTGCAGTGCTTTCTCTATTATCATGCTTAGATCTTTATAGAAAAGTTCAATCTTCTCTTCACTGCTATCTGAGGTAGGTGCATATACCTCGATTACTGATATATTAATTGGCTTTGCTTCAAACCTTGCCATCATCAATCTTACGCTAACTGGATTGTATCCTAACAATGCTGCTCGTGTTCTTTTATTAAGCAGATGTCCAACACCAGCTTCATGCCTTGTATCATTTCCCGACTAGATGACTTCACCACCATTCAGTTCTCCTAATGCTGTCCAATACATCTCTGCTAAGCCTAATATGTTGCATTTAGGGATTACAATCCAGCTGAATTTTTGCTGGATCAACATCATTCCAGCTGCATCCAGCGCAGATGTATTTTTGGTGCAATAAAGTGTTATCTATCTATCCATCTATCCAGCAATTTATGATTTTTTTTAAAGAAATAAAACATTTTTTTTAAAAATACTTAAGAAACTTTTATTATTTAGACTGATCACTATAAATCAGTAAAACTTCTTACACATTTAGGTAGTAAACTTAACTTTGGTTCAGTTTAACACTTGAGATAGAGATAATTAACTTTAAATGTTTAGTTAGATTATAATTATAATTTAATCTTTAAGTTGAATAATAGCAAAGGTAATTCTACTAATTAATTTATATTAATATATTATATTAATGTAAGGATGGATAATCAGTGGCTAAGTGGCTATCAGTCTTAACAGTTTTCTTATATAGGTTCTACATATCAGTCTGTAGTCATTTATAAGTAATTTAATTTGTTGATTCATAAACTCCATAAGGTTTAGATACACGGACACTTGGCAATGTTTATCAAAAAGTTTATTTCAGTCAGCTGAAATAAACTTTTTGATAAACATTGCCAAGTGTCCGTGTATCTAAACCTTATGGAGTTTATGAATCAACAAAAACTACCGGCACGGTTTCAAAATATGTAGTAATTTAATTATTAGTGTTAGTAAAGTAGTGAGTAACTAATTAGTAGTAGTCTAGTAGTTAGTTATTATTATCACACTCATGAATCACATACATTCATATCATCATATATCTAAAATACTGATACTCATTAATTTAATTAACTATTTAACTAACTAGGTATTTTTAGTTTCTCATTAATTTTCACAATAAAATTGCCTATTGTAGCCCACTAACCACTTATAGAATAAAAGTTAAAAACTCTTACTTAATAGAATTAGAGTAGAAGTTATAAAATATTAGTCTTGTCTCGAATAAGTATTTTAATAGGATTAAATAAAATTAAATCAATCACTTCTGTTATTTTTATTGACTTTTCTGGAAGTAGGATCTCAAGAAACAAATGGTATTGACGGTGTTGTCTCCCAACCTACTTCTTAACGCATTCAGCCCTTAGCCCGAGATATCTCGGGCAAGTTGTATAGCGTTACAAAAAATGGGGTCCTTTAGGACCCCTAAAAAAATTTTTTTTTTTTTTGATTTTTCGGATGTTTTCTAAGTCTCCAAATTTTTTGAAAAATTTTTACCCGTGCGAAAAAATTTTATTGCGAGTTTAATTAACCTTTAATGACACGCAATTAACGCTTAATGGTTTTTTTATGGGATTTTTTTATAAAACTTTATTCATCTTTCTAAAGTTCTAGTGCGTCGATTTTACTTCGGTAAAGTTATTTAAAGCTATTTTCTGATGTCAAAAACAGCATCCAATAGTTTTTTAATTTTTTTAATTAATAGATTTTATTATATATACGTTTAATTAAGTCGGGGGGTCGGAAATTTCAATTAAAATCGTAATTTTAAAAAAATATTTAGAAATATACCGCCATCTAGTATTCACCCTACTTTTTACCCTTCTCCTCCCGAGAGTTTCATGAGAATGTCCCGCGAAAGACGACACCAGCTGTTCTCAAGGTCATCCAGCTGTGTAAACAATGACACATCGGTGTCAAGTTTCGCGCTAAGGCGAGACAAAGGAAATTGTACTTTGAAGCTTTTTCTTCAAAATTAACACATTTCTATAATTTTTTTTTCGTTTTTATGTTTAACTACATTAAAATTAAAAAGTATTTAATTCGCCAGAGTCTGAACGGGTTAATGAACTGCATATATATCCCACTGCAGAGAAGGCCCTTTCTGCCTCTATGCTAGTTGGTTTCAGGGTCATCAAATAATCATAAGTCGTTTCGTCACGTGATTCATTGACGTCACAACCGACCGTAAATTAGAATTATGCACCAGGACTAGGAGAGGAATTACTTATTTTATTTAGCGCGAAGACACTTTATTTAGCAAGAGCGGAAAGTTAACTGGCAATTAGATCAGCAGAGGTAAAAGGGCAGGCGGTGTGGTGTAGAGAGGGGGTAAAGCATGTGCCACACTGAACGGCAACGTCAATCTTACTGCCGAGTGATAGCGCACGTAGCAAAGCAGCAACGCGACAATGTAGACTTTTGCTCCATTATTTAGAAAGCTAATTGAGTATTTGTGGATCCAGCAGGCCAAAGAATGTGCTGTATCCAACTGGATTGCTGGATGAGGGATCCAGCAATTGCAATCCTTAGTTGCATTGATATCTCTCCATTTCCTTCCAAAGCAGTTCTAGTTTTTCAGGTGACCATAACGTTCTGACATTCCAGGTTCTTACTGAAAATACTCGTGTTGCTGGGTGAAGCTTTCTTTTTTTTCTTTCGGTAGCCAAATTTTTTGACCCAACCCCGATTGCTCAGTTGTTGTCGTGAACCTTGTTTATCTGGGTGACATCCAAGTCAGCATCTTTTCTCTTTTGCTTGTATTGACATCAGATTTCATTCATGTTGTTGTTTTATAGTTAGTGCATCGACACTCATCTAACCAACCCTCCTCCTTTTTCCAGGCTTGGGACTGGCATGTTTCAAAATAGTATATTTTATTTTTTCTAAAAACCGAACAAACTTCCGGTTCAATCCAATACATAAAATATTTGAGTATTTTTTTCAGCCTGGAATGCATTATCGTATTATTTTTTTAATTAACTTTGACCTGTCTATTCTTGTTATTTTGTTTAGCTAAATATATGGTAGTATACTATACATTGTTTATTCTTATGATGATATTTTCTTATGATGACTAAAAATATGATGCAATTAATTTTTATTTTCTATATAATTATTTTTACAACATAAAATAATTACTTTGATGTTGATTTAAATAACTTAATGTATATAATATTGAGAACTCGATTTTAGGAATCAGCTGCAAATGCAAAGAAAAATGGAGCATTGATTAATCCTGAGATTGGATCAGTTGAAATTTTCTGGGCACAGCAGAGTTCACCAAAGAAACAAATTGGTTAGTATTTATTGTAATCATCCATATAACTTTAAATTCTGCTTAAATTTCTTGATGAAGATTATTTAATAATGTAGTTTTTCCGTAGTGTATAAATTAAAGTAATGTATATTTATAGTGAATACCTTAGTATAGTGAAGCAATCTTTTCTTATTTCTGCTTTCATTATTTCTCTCACAACAATTTGAGTTGTTATTGTAATATGAGGAAAAGTCAAAAAGTTGTTTGAGAACTTTTTCCTTTAATAAAGTTGCAATTGGCATTTTGTTGCTAAGTATTTAAATGAAATCTGGGGGCAACCTGGTAATACTTCTGGCTACAAGGTGTAACATATTTGTTGACATGGATGCAGAGGTTAATCTGTTTTCAGTTGTGAAAAATGTTGCATCATTTGGTTGTATCATCCAAATTGGAAGTTTATGCAGTAACTTGTTTCTTATAGGAAAAAAGCTATAACTCTACTAAAATTCAATGCATGTTGAAGAATGTGTATGGTGGTGAAAACACTTTCACCCCTATATTTTACTTAAAGGTTTAAAAAGCTTAATGTTTTTGTTTATTTCTCTTTCCATAATTGAATTGTTAAACTAATAGAATGCAGTTAACTTTATTACTGAAAGCTGTAAGTAGTATCTTACTTGCATGCACATTGAAATCTAATTTGAATAAAAGTGTCATTGACGATTCATGTCATGACGTCTAATGACATGAGGAGAATCTCTGAGCCACTACTGAATCGGTAGTCTTATTGTTGATTGGTCAGACCATCAACTTTCTTTAACATAGGAAGTATAGGAAGTTGACTATTGGTGGCCAGCTCTGCTGAGTAGCTTGTTTGGTAACCGAGTTATTGTATGTAAACCAGAGCAAATATGGTGTTCAAAATTTTGTTCATAAACCAAATTGTTCATAAACAGAGGCATTCATAACCTGAGGCTTGATTGTTCATGATTTGTGGTGTGCATATTTGGCTATTAGATGGTGATGTTAAAATACAATAGAAGGTTTTAAAAGCAATAACAAGTTCATGTAAATTTCTGCCAGTTTCTGTTCAGTTAATAGTTATATTTAAGTATTTATCAATATATACAGTTTTTTAAAACGTGTGATAAAAATATCTGTAGCCATCTTTATATGAATTTTTACAGTGAATGTATACTTACTGGCCAATGAATTAGAAACCTTCATCCATATTAAGTAAATGTAATTTTGTAGCTTATATGCAAACCACTTGAGTCATGTGAATTACCATGTGTTCATAAGCTCCTATTTAAGAATGCTGTTGGTCATTAAGTTTATGAAAATGAGAAAAGCAAAGGACTTGAGGGAGTTTCAAAAATGGCTGATTGTGGGTGCCCATCTTGCTAGAGTCGCAATATCAAGAACTATAGGGCTGACTGTTTTTCCAAAGGTGAGATATCCTGAGTGTTCAATTGGTGGAAAAATAACTCACAGTCAATGTCTAAAAGGAGTAACTGTGACTCCAAAACAGTTAGTCAGGAACATGACTGACATCGTCTGAAAAGGCTAGTGTGGAGAAAAGAACTTCTTCCATGCAGCGATTGTCAGAAGAATTTAATGAATCCTATCCCTGACCCATATCTATCCAAACTATGCACAGGGAACTGAAAAGAATCAGTATGAACAGTTGCAGGCCTATACAAAAACCACTGATTTCTGTGAAGAACAGGAAAGTTCATCTACAATAGTGCCAAGAGTGCTGTGATTGGACATCTGAGGACCGGAAAAGGTAACGTGATCAGAAATCGTGGTATACCTTATTCTGTACTGACAGTAGACAGAGGGTTTGGAGGGAGCCCCACGAAGCAATAGACCCTGCTTGCCTCATTAACATGACTCAAGGTTCTGGTGGGGCATTATGGTATGGGGCATGTTCTGTTGGACAGAACTGGTCTGCTGATATTCCTGGAAGGCTAGGTGACTTCCAACAAGTACCTGAACATTGTTGCTGGTCAAGTTCTTCCTGCATTGTTGTGTTTTTTTTTCTGCATGTGACAGCTCTTTCTTTGATGACAATGCTACTGTCCATCATGCAAGAATTGTTCAGCAGTGGTTCAGCAAGCATGAAGACCCCATCAAGAATGTATGGGCCGTGTTAGAACAATATATCTGCCAGCAAAGTCAGCTTCTGTCAAATTTATGTAAACTAAAGGAAAGTCTAGTGAATGCTTGGTATGCATTGGACTTAAAAGCACTTCGGCACCTTATAGAATCCATACCAAATTGAGTAAATGATATAATTCGAACTAAAGGTGGTCCAATAAACTATTAAATTGCTGTTTCTAATTTATTGGCCAGTGAGTGTAAGTTCAGCTTTTTGTATTATGGTTGTAAAAAACATTTTATTGTCATTTGTAATAAAAAATTATTACTTATAGATGTCCACCTCTTTTTATAATTTATCCTATTTAATGGCTGATGAGAAACTTGCTCCAAAATGCATTTCACAATAAACTATATACATGGGAATGAAAAATGAGTTTTTCTTTTTGATCTATGTGTTACTTTGTCTTGGTGTAATAAGTCTGGTCATTAAACAGCAATTTGAGTCATAATACATGTAATAATGAATAAATTAATTAACTAAAATAAATAACAAAGAATGCTAAAATTAATGTGATAATTTAATAACGTGGACATAATGAACTTAATAATGCATTAATTTTAACATATCGTAATTTATTTCAGTTAATTAATTTAATTTTATTAATTAGTGAAATCAATTTTAAACGAATTTACTTTCTAAATCTATATGTTAATCTTCTCCATACGTAAACTAGCTACTGGAAAATAAACTATTAAAAAACAAAAACCTTAAATTTCCAGCAATAAAAAACATTTAATAATAACGTTTTCGACTGTTTTAAACAGCCATCATCAGTTAAAAACGAACTTAAACAAAAGAATGCAGAAAAAAGAACTCAAGCAATACAAATATTTAAAAAAAACAAAAAATTTCAAAGCAAAAATGCCGTCGTATATTAGAAACTAACAAACAGCGCATGCGCTAAATGTCGTAGTAAGAATAAAAATAAAAATAAAATAACAAAAAATACTGCTGCAAAAATATTTCTATTACAAGAAAGAACGTTATGCATTTCAGTAAAACGACTTCCATGCCGTGGATAAACCGTCTGCGTCTCTATGGTTAATGCAACCCGTGTTAATGTGGGCTTTGTAGATTTCAAGCTTTTCTAGATGTTTCAGCATTTGTTTGTTGGTCGTGGCCCTAATAATAGACGCTTTGTCCCAATGAACGTCGACCTCCTGATGCTTAGCGAAAGCTGCTAGCACAGTAGTATCTAAGCTCTTATTGATGGAGTATCTATGCTCCTTAAGCCTCTGCTTTAAATGTCTCATAGTTGCACCAACATATACCAGATCTGTATTAAATCGGCAATCCTTTAAAGGTATAGAATATACCCCTGTCTTAAAACTCTGGTTCTCTTTTTTCTTGTTGTTTCTCAACAGTCGATATATTGTAGGATTACGCCGATACAACAGGCTTATGTTGTTGTTTCTGGCTACTTTCTTAACCATCGTGTGCAAGAAAGGAAAATAATTGAGAATCACTTTTCTTCCTTGATTCATAGGAGGAAGCTGCCGATTTTTTGTCTTCTGATATTTGTCGATAAGCCTATCAATCTCCTTGCTCCGATAACCGTGTTGTAATGCTGCAGTGCGAATGTAACTTAATTCTTTATCAGTGTCAATAACACTGGTGCAATGTGTGTAAGCACGCTTGATCCAAGCATGAAAAGCTGCATATTTAAAATTCATCGGATCGAAAGAATTTTTCGGTATAATTATGGGCTGATAGCTGGGTTTTCTATAAATGTCCGTCCATATCTGACCCTCCGTACATGTGATTGAAAGATCAAGGAAATTTACATTAGAAGCACTTTCTTGGTCAAGCCCTAAAGTCAAACCATATGGGTTTTTGTTGATTTCTTGAAGGAAATGCGGAGCGCTAGTATCATTCTTCCAAAGGATGAAAACATCATCCACATATCTTGTATATAAAAGGATTTGATGTTGAAAGATGGGTATGATCTTGTTTTCCAACTGACGTAAAGGATCGCCAATTTAAAGGATCGCCGATTTAATACAGATCTGGTATACGTCGGTGCAACTATGAGACATTTAAAGCAGAGGCTTAAGGAGCATAGATACTCCATCAATAAGAGCTTAGATATTACTGTGCTAGCAGCTTTCGCTAAGCATCAGGAAGTCGACGTTCATTGGGACAAAGCGTCTATTATTAGAGCCACGACCAACAAACAAATGCTGAAACATCTAGAAAAGCTTGAAATCTACAAAGCCCACGTTAACACGGGTTGCATTAACCATAGAGACGCAGACGGTTTATCCACGGCATGGAAGTCGTTTTACCGAAATGCATAACGTTCTTTCTTGTAATAGAAATATTTTTGCAGCAGTATTTTTTGTTATTTTATTTTTATTTTTATTCTTACTACGACATTTAGCGCATGCGCTGTTTGTTAGTTTCTAATATACGACGGCATTTTTGCTTTGAAATTTTTTGTTTTTTTTAAATATTTGTATTGCTTGAGTTCTTTTTTCTGCATTCTTTTGTTTAAGTTCGTTTTTAACTGATGATGGCTGTTTAAAATAGTCGAAAACGTTATTATTAAATGTTTTTTATTGCTGGAAATTTAAGGTTTTTGTTTTTTAATCTTCTCCATGCCATTTGCATTGATATTATTTGTGATGTCATCTTTACTGTTGAGATATTCATTTTTATTTGTATTCCAACTTTCATATTGACAGTATCTTTTTATAGTTTCTAATGACAAAGCATTTATGCTCGAAAGTGCTTAAATGATTCATTTATTAAAAATTCTTGTCTACTTTAAACTGTTTTGCACACACTTAAAAATTCTTATTCACAAAACAGTTCATCTTTTTAATTTATTTGCATAGATTTGAAATTGGTCTTAATTTCATTTATTTTTTAAGATAGATATTATTAAGCTATTTATAATTACACTAATGTGTAAGTACTGTAATAAAGCATAGCCCAAATATCATCTAACTGATATACATATATTTTTAAGATTATTTTTCAGAATAGCAAAAACAATTTGGAATAGCTACATATTATTTTGTGATTCATCAATTTGTAGTTTAGTAGCAACTAAACTACAAATTGATTTGGAACAGCTACGCAAGCTGTTCCAAAAACAATCTTAATCATTCTTAAAATAATTTTAAAAATATATCTTGGTTAACTCACTTTTGATCTATCCTGTATTAACGATAGGTGCAATTTATTTAAATTCATTTAAGCATAAACTTCAATAATAATTACAAAATGAATTTTTTCTAGTATTTATTAGTAAATTTATCCTTTAATAATTGCTTTAATATTAAGTATTAAATGGTTTATTTTCAGCGAATTCAGTATGAAACTTTTAATATATTTTATCTTGTATAAAATTATCTGGAATTGACTTGGTAGTTTGTAAATTAGCAGAGAAAATAGCAAATTCTCTAAATATAGTATTTACACACAAAATTTTTAAAGAAAGTATAAAAGCTATAGCAAGAGAAGAGAAAATTATCATACGGGTGTTAAACAACGGCAATTGCTAGGGCTTTCAACAAAACAAAACTCCTTTGGAACAAAACTCAAAAGTTTTGTTCCAAAGGACTAATGCCATTAGTTTTAAATTGAAATCTTTGTTCGAAAAAGGATTTTAAACATTTTTATTTGCCTGATGACAACAGAAATAGATTTGTTGAAAGCACTAGCAATTGCGATATTTATATATAGTTCAACACATGTATGATAATTTTCTCTTCTCTTGCTTATCCAAAGATCAGCATGAAATCCAATCCTCCAAATAAAAGCTATTTTAAGAAAATAAAAATTATTTTTAATAAATATTATAAAATATCTATAATTTATATAAACATACATATTTATTTTATTAAAAAAAATACAGGAAGAATGGATTCTAATTCTGAAGTAACAGAAGAATTACATTCAATGATGGAAGGAATTGAAGATCACAAAATATTGCAACGTCCAGAAGACATGGATTATCAGAAGAAACCTGAATTTGTTATTCAGAAACAAACTAGAAAAAATCTTACAAATATAGAAAAACCTTCAAATATAAAACCACAGATAGAGACATCAGGTATATATTTACTTACAGCAATAAATATTTTAGTTTAGTGGAAATATTATTTACATGTGTTTGTTGTGAATCTTTGTTAAAAGCTGATAACATAATATATTTTACTTAAAAGTTTAAAAAGCTTTATTGTTTTTGTTTATTTTTTTCTTCATAATTGAATTGTTAAATTAATAGAATGCAATTAACTCCAGAAATTTTAAGTTTATAAAAGACCATAAATTAGAAGAAAAAAGCTTTTAAAAATGTTCAATGTAGTTTCCTAGAGAAGTATTCATTTTATAAGAACTGTTGGAAATATATATATTTTTTTAACTCGTAAATTTTATTCATATGAATTTTAAAAGTTTGATATCATTATTCAATATCATTCATATCTTCAAAAATGTTTGGAAGACTATTTACTATTTAAAAGCTGTAAATCTTAAGCGATACTTAATAAACTTATTATAATAGTTATGATCCTTTTATTTCTTAGTGTTATAACTGATTTATTTAGATTTTGATTTTTAAGTTTGTTTATTCGAAACATTTTTTTTATTTGAAAGTTTTCTTTCTATCTTTTATTGTGTAAAACATAGTGCATTAAAATATTTAATTTTTTTTAAATTATAATTTGTTTATATCAATGAGATTATTGATGAATATTAGCATGAAATCGAATATTTCATTTAGCAATGAATAAATTTCTTAAGATGTTTCACATAGCTTGCAACAACAGTTTTCAATGTGAGATAAATTGCAAGTTGTATTTTTGAGAAAAGCAGTAGTAAAATGCTGCTACAGATATAGCCACAATAAAGTTTATTATTATATACTGGAATGCCTTTTGCTGTCATTGTAATTCTTATGAATAAGCACAAAATTGCTTGAGAGAATGAATCGCACAGGAACACAATGAGGAGATAGCATGATATTAGGATCACTGATTTTGATCAAATTCAGTGAGGTTATAGTGCATCCCTAACGACTGACATGTATCAAGCAGTAAGATGCAATACTCAAAATTAAATGAGAAAATTGAGGTTAAAAATTGCAAATCATTTAAAACCTTTAGAATTCCTATAATTTGTAGAGAGGCCATGGTTTGGTGAGGTTGCACTGGTTTCATAAGCATGAGGTTGGTGTTTTGAATCTTGGTGGTAACAATTTTTTTTTTTCTAAAACTATAATTTTCACTTTATTCTTGGTACTTTTAAATTTATTATACTGTCAGAGAGAAAAACTGACGTAGTTTTAGAAAACTACAAATGCACGATAAACAGGGTAAATAACACAATAAATCCATCTGTCAAAAGTAATTAATAAATGCTATCTAATAATATTTATTTAAAAACAAAATATTCTCTGTATATTCATGTACAGTTTGTACTTACTCTGACAACAAACTCATCGTTTAATCTAAATGTGTCTATAATTGCATCTTTGTTTGCTAAAGAACAAAAAGATGGCTCTGATATCTCATGCTAACATTAATAGCATAGAAATGTGTTCTGCAGAATAATCACTGTACGACAATATTACAAAATTTACATATTGTGAAAGCATCCTTCAAATCAAGACCTAATTGCAGCTGAGGGTTTTTCATCAATTTCAGAAGTTGCAAAAACTGGTAGAAAAAAACATTAAGCTTTCTGATATTTTCAAATGTGATACAGTACAAATGATTCTCCTCCAAATTAGTTGATGATTGAGAAGTGTTTTTAAATATTAATCAATTTTGTTTTTTCAGTGACATATATAAATCTTCTTATTGTAAAAATCTGTATTTATTCAATGTGCACATTGCAGAAATGTTTATTGTTTCACATGCTTCTGCAATAGTTATCATCCACAAAATTGTACTCCCTAAAAGCAAACAGATTGAATAATGTTAAATAAAAATGTCTTTTTTATTAACAAAATTGGCATTTTAATAATAATAATAATAATAATAATAAGGATTCATGATTGCCATACAGGATCAGGTCATAAATACTAAAAACTACAGAAAACACATACTCAAAGATGCAACACTCACAAATGACACATGCAGAAAATGTCACATCATGCCAGAAACTATACAACACATCACCTCTGGTTGCAAGCTCTTGGCACAGACAGATTATTTACACAGACATAACCAAGTAGCAAATATAATACACCAAGAGCTTGCAAAGAAACACAAATTAGCAGACATCCACGAACCATACTACAAATACATTCCACAGACAGTATTCGAAAACGACACGCACAAAATGTACTACGACAGAGCCATAATCACAGATAAAACAATTTACCAGAACAGACCAGACATCACACTCATTGACAAACACAATAAAATCACATACATTATAGACATATCCATTCCAAACACTCACAATATACAAAACGCATGCACTGAAAAAATTAGCAAGTACACAGAACTCGCCCAGGAAATAAGGCATCTGTGGAGGATGGATGGGGTGCTTATTGTACCTGTAGTTCTCTCCTCTACCGGTGTCATACCACACACACTACACAAAAGCCTGGGCACATTAGAATTGAATAGAAACACATACATCACACTACAGAAGGCCACTATATTGAATACATGTCATATTGTGAGAAAATTCCTGAATACAGACACACACACTGATACACTTCTTTAATTTCTGTTTTGGTTACTATGCCTTGACTTTGGTCCGGCATAGTACACAGCCACCGGTGTTAACCGAGTATATCTCACTTAACCCAACATAATAATAATAATAATAATAATAATAATAACAACTCTCCCATGGTCACCACCTGGTCGTGGTGGGAGAGCCCAGTAATTTTACTGATCCATAGGGCAATGCAGGCTGGAGCACAAGCTCCTGGTAGGGACACCCATGCCAGTAAGGTCTATGGGGAGAAATGAAGCTAAGAGTGACCACGCCCACATTCTGTGGAGATATTCATCATGGTAATAACTAGATCAAAGTGTGATACCGGCTCGGACGTCGCCCGGGTTAACAAGGTCCGCGTTCGTGGGTTAGGCAGAGGCTCACGTTCGAAAAATAGGTCACAGTCTCCCTTGGTTACCGGTGGCGAAAGCAGCACCGGCCCAAGCATGGCTACTGCAATGCCCTCAACAGATGTGAGGAACAGCCTTGGTGTTTCTGTGGCAATGCATCCACAGACCACAAAGGCTGGAAAACCACGCCAACGGATGAAATGGACAGTAGAAATGAACGAGTTTATCATCTGTACTTACTACACAATCACAAAACTTGAAACAAACATGACAGCATACAGACAACAACTACACCATAAATTCACACAACAATATCCTCACCTCAATGTCACTGAACAAAGGGTTGTTGATCAAAAAAGAACAATTATACACAACAACCTTATTCCACAAACAACACTTGAACTTATCAAACAACAGGTTGCTGATCAAATACATCAACAGACAGAAACATCTAACATTAATGAAGATCATGTAACCTGTCAGGATAATCCAGCAACAAGCATTGATAATAACACACACACAACAATTACCACTAATGATACTACAGACACTTCCTCATCCATCACTGATAACATAGACATGGATTTAGTTAATACGCTCTCACCTATATTTCAGGAAACACTCACTAAATATACAGGCACAGATCCCACACAACGACCACGAATTCCAAAAATTAACACGTCAAAAGAAGTAGAAAAAACACTAAATTATGTAAACACTCACTTACTACCACACTACATTCATTCAATTTCTACACACGCAGACATTCATACATTAGTTTATGCTGGGGCAGTCACAGTAGTGACACACCATGGACTGAAAGTACAGTCACAGACAAATACACAGAAAACACAATACTATCACAAGCCTGCCTGGCAGAGAAGAATAGAAATACAAATAAATGACATTAGACAGCAATTAGGCAGGCCGACACAATACACTAAAAGCAACATAACACCGAAATTAAGGAAACAGCTCAAAAACATTTTCAAGAAAATAAAAACACATACAACACATGAACATCACAACACACACATTACAGAATACATTGATACACTAAAACAAAAACTTGCTGCCAAAGCACGTAGACTCAAACGTTACAAAACATGTACACTACGAAAACAACAAAATAAATTTTTTACAAACAATGAAAAATTCTTTTACAGACAAATTAATAACAAAGCAAACACTGATACACAGCACAGTGGCACACCAACAGAAGAAGAACTCACAACATATTGGTCTTCTCTTTGGTCCAGTGCTGTCACGCACAATGCTGATGCAGGCTGGATCGAGGAGGAGAACAGAAACTTGCACAACATACCAACTATGCCCTGTGCTGAAATAAACATACACGATTTCCAATACACTGTCAACAGAACACACAACTGGAAGAACGCTGGTGTAGACAACATTCACAATTTCTGGTACAAAAAGTTTACATCACTGCACCAGGAACTAGCTAAACACCTAACACACATTATCATCAATCCACAGGACATGCCAAATTTTCTTACTTAGGGCATCACCTACATGAAACCTAAAAACAACAATACCACAGACCCCACACAATACAGACCAATTACATGTCTTCCTACACTGTACAAATTATTGTCATCCTGTATCGCAAACAAAATATACAAACACGTTGAAGAATAAAAGAAACCCTTCTAACCTTTTTTACCCAGTGTGGTTCTATTTTTAGAATCGCTTCGTTCTATTACAGATTAGCAAACGTTTTCACAGCCCCTCCTGGGCTCTTCTTCAGGCTTCGTCGAATAGGCCGTTAACATTCGAAAATATTCAATTTAAATTTCTTTCCGGAATATTATCACGTGCGGCAGCTAGATATTTGTACTGCGCATGCTCGATGCTCCTCTCCTTTAAACGCTGTTTTCTAGGACAACCTGCCATGCGCTCGATAGGATCATTTCGTCCTTATGATTAATGCAGGTGTTACGTAATCCAGCCTTAAATATCTCTATGGCTTCTAGCCATTTCAATTGGTGTGGGTTATAGCTGGGTATAATGATTTTTGCCGCATGCAGGTCCGCCGTTATCTCCTCTTCCGACGCGTACGTCGCCAGGGCCGTGGTGTATCTACCGTGCTGTATGTCTGACTCGTGCTCCTTTAATCTCACTTTTAACGCACGTTTCGTGGAACCAATGTATGTTAATTGTCTATCGCACCTGTGATCTTCTAGTGGTATCATATATACTCCCGGAAGCCTGTCTGGGTTTGGTGGGTCTTTACTGTTGCTTAATATTCTGAAGAGAGTCTGACATCTTCTGTACACGATGTTAATTCCTTGACGGTTGGCCACGGTTTTGTAAATAGATTTCAGCACTGGATTGTATGTGATAGGTATCCTTTCATTTTCCTCCTGTGTGATATTCAATGGTTGTGCTGTTTGCTTACTTTCCTTTTGGGAGTTCTCATGTCTTCTAGACAACTTTTCAATGAGCGTTTTGCTGTATCCATGGCTTATAGCAATATTTTGGATATGATTGAGCTCCGTTTCGAGCGCTTTTTTTGTAGAGGAGTGCGTATGAGCCCTTCTCACTAATGCTCGGAAGGCAGCTATTTTGTATTGAAAAGGATCATATGAATTTCTAGGAATATATGTGTGGAACGTGCTAGGCTTTCGGTATACTGATGTAAGTATATTAGCTCCTTCAAAGTTGATATCAATATCCAAGAAGTGCACCCTCGATGAGTCGTGCTGCTCTACCTCTAATGTTAGCCCGTACGGATTACTGTTTATGGCTTCGAGGAATAATTTTATGTCCGGTTCTACTTTCCAAAATATAATAATGTCATCTATGTAACGTTTGTACAACAAGATGCTGGGCAAGAATCGCGGTAGGATATTGTTTTCCAATCTCCTAATTACCATTTCGCACAAATCACCCGAGAGCGGGCTGCCCATCGGGACTCCTTTGCCTTGCATGTACGTGATCCCTTTAAATTGGAAAAGAGAGCCGTAACATAACAAATGGGCTAGTTCGAGAATATGTTGGTGCATTGTGTTGTCCTCAACTATCGAAAACAGAAAGTCCCTTAGTTCGCAAAAACATGGTGGTAGTTCTATCGACGGAAACAACGATCTGAAGTCTAAGACCGTAGCATAAGCTGGTTTTGCTATCTTCTTCAATTTTTCTATAAGTTCTGCTGGGTTGGTTATATTGAACTGGTATCCTTCCAGGTGCGGGATGAGCAAGTTATGAGTAAAAGATTCTAAGATATGTGTGGGGGCCTTAGTCTTGTCCACCACTGGTCTCAGTTGCTGTGCTTTTTTGTGTTTTTTTGCAAATGCAAATAACCGCGGTATTTCCGGAGCATCAACTATTATATTTCCCATTTTCATTCTCTTGGCCAGGCTTGTGTTCGCAAAACGTTTGACCCGCGATTGTAATTTATCTATATAAACCCCTTGCACTTCCGTACATCGAGTCATGCTAATGTATTCTTCTAAGCCTTTTTCATACGTATCCCGCTTCATCAGTACTAACAGTTTATCCTTGTCGGCTCTAGCCATAGTGATGTTGTTGCGTTTTATCCATCTTATGGTTCGCCTTAGTTGTTCTTGGAAATGATAAACCTCTTTCGTTTCTTTGGATTTTCTTATTTTAAACGCCGCCATCCATCTATAGTACTCTTTTTGGTTCTCCGTGAGCCCTTTCAAGAGAATCTCTAAGTCCGGGATGTAAGATACGGCTGCTCGGTTCAGTGGAGGTTTAGGCGCGTATGAAGGTCCAAATGATAACACATGCTTGGCAAAATCAGGAACCTGAATATCGTCCCAAGTCACAAATGGACATTTATTAATTTTTGATTCAATGGGAATCTGAAACTTGAATATCCAGTTTATCTTCCTATCGTATTTTTGTCTCAGATTACTGCTCAATCTTTGTTGGATTTTTGATAATTTGGCATTTTCGACAGTCAAGGATCTTGGGTTTTGTGCAAATAACGCATCTTCTGTTGCTATAAGCCTTGCCAGGTAGGAATATAGTGATTTCCTAGTGCTTTTAATGGCCCTACTTAAGCACATCCATCGTACTTTATTGAGGAGTTGTTCATTTCCGGGTGGAAGATGTATACGATAAATGGACATGGGAAACACCCCACTCCGTTTACACTTATGAAGAAATTCTAGTTTGGCCCTTGCCTTCGTTAGGCTTATCATTAGTTTTCGATATTCTTTTATTATTACAAGTTCCGGTGAATAGAGAGATTATATATTTACATAGCGATGCCGGCTAATGAATATCGAAAACTAATGATAAGCCTAACGAAGGCAAGGGCCAAACTAGAATTTCTTCATAAGTGTAAACGGAGTGGGGTGTTTCCCATGTCCATTTATCGTATACATCTTCCACCCGGAAATGAACAACTCCTCAATAAAGTACGATGGATGTGCTTAAGTAGGGCCATTAAAAGCACTAGGAAATCACTATATTCCTACCTGGCAAGGCTTATAGCAACAGAAGATGCGTTATTTGCACAAAACCCAAGATCCTTGACTGTCGAAAATGCCAAATTATCAAAAATCCAACAAAGATTGAGCAGTAATCTGAGACAAAAATACGATAGGAAGATAAACTGGATATTCAAGTTTCAGATTCCCATTGAATCAAAAATTAATAAATGTCCATTTGTGACTTGGGACGATATTCAGGTTCCTGACTTTGCCAAGCATGTGTTATCATTTGGACCTTCATACGCGCCTAAACCTCCACTGAACCGAGCAGCCGTATCTTACATCCCGGACTTAGAGATTCTCTTGAAAGGGCTCACGGAGAACCAAAAAGAGTACTATAGATGGATGGCGGCGTTTAAAATAAGAAAATCCAAAGAAACGAAAGAGGTTTATCATTTCCAAGAACAACTAAGGCGAACCATAAGATGGATAAAACGCAACAACATCACTATGGCTAGAGCCGACAAGGATAAACTGTTAGTACTGATGAAGCGGGATACGTATGAAAAAGGCTTAGAAGAATACATTAGCATGACTCGATGTACGGAAGTGCAAGGGGTTTATATAGATAAATTACAATCGCGGGTCAAACGTTTTGCGAACACAAGCCTGGCCAAGAGAATGAAAATGGGAAATATAATAGTTGATGCTCCGGAAATACCGCGGTTATTTGCATTTGCAAAAAAACACAAAAAAGCACAGCAACTGAGACCAGTGGTGGACAAGACTAAGGCCCCCACACATATCTTAGAATCTTTTACTCATAACTTGCTCATCCCGCACCTGGAAGGATACCAGTTCAATATAACCAACCCAGCAGAACTTATAGAAAAATTGAAGAAGATAGCAAAACCAGCTTATGCTACGGTCTTAGACTTCAGATCGTTGTTTCCGTCGATAGAACTACCACCATGTTTTTGCGAACTAAGGGACTTTCTGTTTTCGATAGTTGAGGACAACACAATGCACCAACATATTCTCGAACTAGCCCATTTGTTATGTTACGGCTCTCTTTTCCAATTTAAAGGGATCACGTACATGCAAGGCAAAGGAGTCCCGATGGGCAGCCCGCTCTCGGGTGATTTGTGCGAAATGGTAATTAGGAGATTGGAAAACAATATCCTACCGCGATTCTTGCCCAGCATCTTGTTGTACAAACGTTACATAGATGACATCATTATATTTTGGAAAGTAGAACCGGACATAAAATTATTCCTCGAAGCCATAAACAGTAATCCGTACGGGCTAACATTAGAGGTAGAGCAGCACGACTCATCGAGGGTGCACTTCTTGGATATTGATATCAACTTTGAAGGAGCTAATATACTTACATCAGTATACCGAAAGCCTAGCACGTTCCACACATATATTCCTAGAAATTCATATGATCCTTTTCAATACAAAATAGCTGCCTTCCGAGCATTAGTGAGAAGGGCTCATACGCACTCCTCTACAAAAAAAGCGCTCGAAACGGAGCTCAATCATATCCAAAATATTGCTATAAGCCATGGATACAGCAAAACGCTCATTGAAAAGTTGTCTAGAAGACATGAGAACTCCCAAAAGGAAAGTAAGCAAACAGCACAACCATTGAATATCACACAGGAGGAAAATGAAAGGATACCTATCACATACAATCCAGTGCTGAAATCTATTTACAAAACCGTGGCCAACCGTCAAGGAATTAACATCGTGTACAGAAGATGTCAGACTCTCTTCAGAATATTAAGCAACAGTAAAGACCCACCAAACCCCGACAGGCTTCCGGGAGTATATATGATACCACTAGAAGATCACAGGTGCGATAGACAATTAACATACATTGGTTCCACGAAACGTGCGTTAAAAGTGAGATTAAAGGAGCACGAGTCAGACATACAGCACGGTAGATACACCACGGCCCTGGCGACGTACGCGTCGGAAGAGGAGATAACGGCGGACCTGCATGCGGCAAAAATCATTATACCCAGCTATAACCCACAGCAATTGAAATGGCTAGAAGCCATAGAGATATTTAAGGCTGGATTACGTAACACCTGCATTAATCATAAGGACGAAATGATCCTATCGAGCGCATGGCAGGTTGTCCTAGAAAACAGCGTTTAAAGGAGAGGAGCATCGAGCATGCGCAGTACAAATATCCAGCTGCCGCACGTGATAATATTCCGGAAAGAAATTTAAATTGAATATTTTCGAATGTTAACGGCCTATTCGACGAAGCCTGAAGAAGAGCCCAGGAGGGGCTGTGAAAACGTTTGCTAATCTGTAGAACGAAGCGATTCTAAAAATAGAACCACACTGGGTAAAAAAGGTTAGAAGGGTTTCTTTTATTATTACAAGTTCCGGTGAATAGAGAGATTATACACGTTGAAGAACACAACATTCTAACAGAACAGCAAAAAGGTTGTCGTAGAAACCACAGGGGATGCAAAGAACAGTTACTCATAGATTCAGTCATTCTACGGCAAGCACACAAACAACACAGAAACATACACATGGCATATATAGACTACAGAAAAGCATTCGACAGTGTTCCACACAGTTGGCTGCTACATATTCTACACATGTACAAAATACATCCATCACTCATTGCATTCTTTCAAAACACTATGCAGCACTGGAGAACAACACTACATCTCAGGGTTAGTAACACTTCCATACAAACAAACCAAATTTTTATTAGGCGAGGAATATTTCAAGGAGACTCCTTGAGTCCTCTCTGGTTCTGCTTAGCCCTGAACCCATTATCCAACATGTTAAACAACACACAATATGGTTACAATATCAGACACGAAAAAACAACACAGTTTACACTGTCACATCTCATGTACATGGATGACATAAAACTTTATGCATCCACACAAAAACAACTTCATCAACTCCTACAAATCACACATTCATACACCAAGGACATACAAATGGAATTTGGCCTAGACTATACAACACATCACCTCTGGTTGCAAGCTCTTGGCACAGACAGATTATCTACACAGACATAATCAAGTAGCAAATATAATACACCAAGAGCTTGTAAAGAAACACAAATTAGTAGACATCCACGAGCCATACTACAAATACATTACACAGACAGTATTGGAAAACAACACGCACAAAATGTACTACGACAGAGCCATAATCACAGATAAAACAATTTACCACAACAGACCAGACATCACACTCATTGACAAACACAATAAAATCACATACATTATAGACATATCCATTCCAAACACTCACAATATACAAAACGCATGCACTGAAAAAATTAGCAAGTACACAGAACTCGCCCAGGAAATAAGGCATCTGTGGAGGATGGATAGGGTGCTTATTGTACTGTACCTGTCGTTCTCTCTTCTACAGGTGTCATACCACACACACTACACAAAAGCCTGGGCACATTACAATTGAATAGAAACACATACATCACACTACAGAAGGCCACTATATTCAATACATGTCATATTGTGAGAAAATTCCTGAATACAGACACACACACTGATACACTTCTTTAATTTCTGTTTTGGTTACTATGCTTTGACTTTGGTCCGGCATAGTACACAGCCACCGGTGTTAACCGAGTATATCTCACTTAACCCAACATAATAATAATTTTATTTTATATTCCCAAATAAATTATAAAAAAATATTAGTATGAATCCCATGTGTACATGAATATTCAAAAATAATTTTTAAATTAACACTTCTCCCACACCGGGTTGTATAAACAGAAAAAAATTAAATACCTTCTAAAACCGATAACCGGTGCGAACTATTTTTCTAAATGGCGAACGTTTTCATTGCCCCTCCTGGGCTCTTCCTCAGGCCAATTCTGGATTTGATAATCGAACAGCATAAATAATTACGGAACACGTTCCATTTATTTATGCTGTTCGATTATCAAATCCAGAATTGGCCTGAGGAAGAGCCCAGGAGGGGCAATGAAAACGTTCGCCATTTAGAAAAATAGTTCGCACTGGTTATCGGTTTTAGAAGGTATTTAATTTTTTTCTAATTTTTAAATATAATAAATTTAAAAATACCAAGAATAAAGTGAAAATTATAGTTTTAGGAGGAAAAAATTGATACCACCAAGATTCAAAACACCAACTTCATGCTAGTGAAACCAGTGTGTTGCCACTAGGGTTTCTCAAATGAGACCTAGGGATCCCGATTGTTTTTTTAACTTGGGAAATTCTTCTCATCCTAGGAAATCCTGCAAATTTTTTAAAAGTTTACTTTTTTCTTTTTTTTGTGTTAAGGTTGAGGAAATTTTGCAAATAGAAAGTATAATTAACTCATGAACTATCAGAATATATTTGTATTTATTAATTTTAAGCCTGCTTATTAGTTTTTTAAATTTTTGCTTGTTATGACATCTCTCAGATTGTCAATAATCAATATGTATTTGTGGCAGGGCTCTGAAAATTTTTTACTTATCAGAACCTGTAATATCTTGAATAATTGCATCTATGCTGTCTTAATTAAATTCCTACTATTAGTTCACACTCTCCCTATATATATATATATATCTTGTTCAAATTTTCAATTGTTAATAAAATACTTTTTATTCATCCACTCAAGTTCAAATACATTTTTTAAAACTTGTAGTGGATGACACTTGATGTCACTTGATGACACTTACAGTTTTTTCAAATATTAATTCATTAATTAAATTTAATTATTTGTTAATATTACCTGTGGTATTGAAAATGGCAACAGGGAATTTTTTCCCTAGATACTAGACGGCGACAGAAAATTTTTTTCTCTATGTTCAAAATGGCCGCGTTTCCGGTAATCTCAAATCAGATTATCGAGTGATAATCTGGAAGCAGATTAATAATGGATAATCTCGAAGTAGAATACCGAGTGATCTAAACATTAGGGGGCGTACCCATACTATCTGTCGCATTATGCAAATTAATAAATTTCCCCGTCGCTGTCTAGTATCTAGGGAAAAACATTTCCCCATTGCCATCTTCGATACCACGGGTAACATTAACTCAATTATTAATACTTTAAATAGAGTTTTAGCAGTTTGTAATGAAAATTGAAATCAACAGGCAGTAGCTCAATTGGTAAAATGCAAGGATTTCAGTATTTTTCACATGAAGGTGAAGAATGCAAGTTCAATTCTTGCGAAAATCAATAATTTTTTGATAAATTTTTGAAAATTTTTGCTTTAAGTAGATGTTTTATCCAAATGATTTTCGAGAGTGAGTTAGCAGTTGTGGCTTAGTGGTTAGAATGAAGGATTTTTCTCAAAAAATAAAATTGAAGAAATTTTATGCTTTGGGTTCAATTCCGATTTCTCTCCTTAAAATCTTTGTCATCAATTGTTAGTCACTTCTACCTAACCTTGAGATTGATAATAAAAAGTAACTAAAATAAAATTTTTCTTTGTTGACCTAAGTAGGAATTGACTTTAAAAGAATTTTTTTTATATTACTTGTTTTTAACTATGCCCAATAGCCACAATAACTTCAATAACAATTTGCTCAACCTAGCGTAATGACGCTAGGTTGAGCAAATTGGGCAAGGATATGTGACGGACGAATGGACGAAGGTGTTCAATCAAATTTTTTCGATTGTTTCACTTTCACCATTTTATCAAAATTGTTGAAAATCATAGAAATTATTTCCCATGAACTTGTTTCCTCGTTGCGGATGATCCATCTAGTTAGTCGTGTGTCACTTGGAACTTTTAGAAGTAATTCATGTATTGGACACCCGACCCTTAACAATGAGATCCTGACCTCATGGAAAAAACCCAATAGAAAAAAATAATACGAAAGAACGAGGGCAAATCCAGGCAGTTGTTGTCTGGTCAGCCACCGTAAACCCAACCCTGAAAGAAAAAATTCCTGCAACCTTCCGACCTACGCCCAGGCATTACCCCACCTCAAAAACTGGAAAATATTACCATATGGATTGTTTTATACTGTGGACTGTTTTATTCTGTGGATTGTGTGCCTCTGTGGAATATATCGTCTAAGATCGTGGATACCCTGCTGCTCAAGGAACTCTAACATCTTCTTAACCAAGGTATTTATCAACTCGCGGATCATTTGTAAACTCTCTCTCTCTCTGTATATCTAGGAATGTGTTATTATTAGCTATGCATCGTGCTGTAATCTCTGTGATTTTTATTAAATTTATTCTTGTTACGTAGCCAGTATTCCGAGTGACTTACTTCCTCGTTTCTCCTTCCTCCACCTCCCCAACAGACGTATCCGTTCACCCACAACTGCTCGCGTGATGTAACAATTCTCCGTTGCGATTTTCGAGTCCTGAAAGACTCGGTGGTGTCACATCCTGACGAGGGGTCAAAGAGACTCCGACCCTCCAGTCACAGATACAAACGAGTACGAAGTATGCAAGTATGAAGTTTTTCTTCATAAACCTGATTATTAAAGCCAAACGAACTGCTAAATTATTGGGTTATAAGCTTGATACCACTATTAAAGCAGCCGAGGTAGACAAATCAAGAATACTAAAAAGCAAAAGAAGTACTACAATCTCAAAAACAAACTAGAAATCTTTCAGGTTACAGAGGTGAAAAAACACATAACATCTGTCTTCTCTTAAATGCATTAAACACGATTCTACTCATATCAATTGAATCAGAAAGAAATTCTTGATAGCAGGACATTTCATTACTGAAATAAGAATCAGATTGAGTAATGGGAGTATTGACCATCTTTGCTTATTAAAATCGTACTATAAAAATTTACAATAATATTTTGTATTATGTTTTATTTAAAAAATGAAAATAACTTTTTAAGTTAGAAGTATGATCTAAGTTTTTTTTTTCTTTTAAATTTTCAACTCAATTCAGAGCACTTTTTTTTTTTTTTTTTTGTTGTTGTCTTTGTTGTATGCAGTTTCCAGCAAACTTTAATAAATTTTTTCTATTTGTGAAAATTTCTACATAATTCAAAGGTAACTTCAATATATATTTTACACAGCATTATTAATATTATGATTTTGAAGGTTGCAGAATGTATTAAATTACTTTTTAAAAATGAAAAATAATTATATCATTCAATTTCAAGATATTTTTTATATTTTAAAAATAATTAATTCTATCCTGGGATTTCTTGGGATTCCAGGAAACAGTTCACTTTTTTCCCAAAATTCCGGGACAAGCAAAAGAATGGGAAATGAGCAACCCTAGTTGCCACTGTCTACTCTACAAATGTTGGGAATTCTAAAGGTTTTAAGTGATTTGCAATTTTCAATTTCAAGTTTTTCATTTAATTTTGAATATTGTGCCTTACTGCTTGGCACATGTCAGTCATTTGGGATGTACTATAACCTCATTGAGTTTGATCAAAATCAGTGACTCCAAAGTCATGCTGTCCCCACGTAAGATGGAAACAGGCTTTTATTGGTTCATGATGTGCATTTTAGGCATCGTGTTCCTCATCAGTTCTCTCTCAAATTCTACAGTAATGTGGTTACAATTTAAATTTGGTTAAAACATTATAAAGTTTAAGTTAATTAAATTTAAATTGTAACCAGATTACTGTAGAATTTAAAAGAGGACTAATGAAAGACTGAAGAACCAATAAAAGCCTGTTTCCATTTTAGTTATGTTCCTGTGTGATTTGTTCTCTGAAGTAATTTTGTGCTTACTCATAACAATTTATTATTATGTTTCTGTTACTATTGTTAGGCTGCAATTTTAAGAAAATTGCAGACCTATGAATTCCCACTGTTGTCCATTCATCTTTCCTTAATCTTGAGAATGGAGTTAGATAGATGAAATTTGAGACCAGATATGGAAATCTTAGGGGCAGGAGGCCCCAATTAATTATATAAAAACTTCTGAAACAATCCGGAAGGCACATTATTTCAATTCAAAACTTTTTCCCAAAAGCAGTTAATAGATACCAGCATATGACTCTATTGTTAAAGGAAAAGTATGATTTACTGGCGAAGACACTACAGTACTAATTTGAGGTGGAGAACATATGTTTTAAATTAAAAACTATGATTAAAAATTGCATCCTGGCATTGTGACGATGCCACAATAAATAATTGCTCATTGTAGGACAAATCCTGTTAATCTTCTTAATTGGAATATTCTAGAGCTGTTCTAGAAATTTAAAATTGTTATTAGCTGAAAGCTGATCTAAAAATATTTTCAATTAAGATTAACAGGATTTAACTTTCATAACAAGTGGTAACAGAAACATATATTTAAAAATGGCAACAAATACTATAATACGCTTCTTGTCTAGCCTTGGTATATACTGTGGGTGATCGATTAACGAACAGTTCAGATAGTGAACAAATCAGATAACGAATACTTTTGTGAAAGATTTTTATGATTGGACAACAAACATTTTACTGAACAAACATAAAAAGAAGTAACGGAAAATAACGAATATTGATTGATTTTCCCTTGTCTTCAAATAACAACCTTGTCTTCGAAACCTTTTGGAGTGCGGGAGGCGTCAGCATTGACGCTCAATCCAATACCAATCGGATAGTGTTTCCCTGAACTTTTGAAACTATTGTAATTCCAGCGTTTTGTTTACTTTTCCAACAAATAATTTTTTGTAGTCTTTGCGAGACTGTCGAGCATTTGTTAAGTTTTCATCGGTTTTTATTTTCTAAAGGTGAGAGTTTAACTGTCTTATTGGATATTCGTTAACATTTTAACAGCAAATTTTCAAATTTTGTTCGGGCATCAGATTTACATAATTATTTCATGTGCTAGTTGATTTCTGTTCTCTGAATTTTTGTGGGTGCTTTGCTGAACTTTTTATTTCAAAAAGAAATTGATATTATGGAGCCTAAAAAGAGTTGAGTGTCAAGAACCATGCTCACCATAGAAACCAAGCAAGAGATAATAGCCAAAGTAGAGAGTTGGCAGGTGTCTGATGTTGCTAGGCAATATGGCTTAAACAAGGCTACAGTAGGCACAATCTTAGCTAAGAAAGATATAATCAAGAAGACTCAAGGAGCTAAAGGAGTAACAAAAACTACATCTGAGAAACAAATGTTCCATCCATGGGAAAATGGAGAGATTGCTTTTAATTTGGATAAAAGAAAGGAAAATGAAAAAAGATGTAACTGGTATGACTATCATTCAAGACAAAGCTAGAGAAATTTTTGAAAAACTGAAGAAACAAACTCCACATTCATCGAATGAGGAGATAGAGTTCAAAGCTACCACTGGATGGTTTGCAAAGTTTAGAAGGAGAACTGGCATTAAACATGTGGTAATTCATGACGAGTCTGCTAGTGCAGATAAAGAAGAAGGTGAGAAGTTCTGTCTCAAATTTGAAGAATTCATTAAAAAGAAGGATATTGTCTACAACAAATTTTCAATTGTGGTGAAACTGGTTTATTTTGGAAGCACATGCCAAACCATGCCTACATTACGAAAGATGAGAAAAATATTCCTGGGCATAAACCCATGAAGGACTGATTGACATTACTTTTGGGAGCTAATGCTAGCGGTGATATGAAACTTATCCTGCTTCTTGTCTATCACTCTGAGAACCCTAGAGCATTAAAAAAAAATTCCATAATTAAAGAAAAACTGCCAGTGATGTGGAGATCGAATAAAAGGGCACAGGTTACACAGGCTCTTTTCAAAGAATGGCTGTTTGCAGTTTGTGCCCAAGCGTCAAGGATTACCTTTAGACCAATGAATCACCACCAAAATACCTTAAAGATAATTTGCTGGAAGACTTTCCCTGGCTGACAGTTCAGTTTCTGCCTCCAAATATCACTTTGTTGATTCAACCAATGGATCAAGAGGTTATTGCAGATTTTAAAAAATTGTACATTTGAGCACTGTTTTGTCGGTGTTTTGAAGCATGCCAGTTCTCCTCAATGATGACATTAAAAATGTTTTGGAAAGAAAAATTTGATATTCTTGAAGCTATATGGCTCATTTAAAAGGTATGGTCAGAAGTCACTCGATGACAGTTGAATTCTGCTTGGTGAAAGCTGTGTCCCTCTTGCATTCAGAGAGACAGAGATGATGTCCCTGAAATTATGGATGAAATTGTGACAACTGCTAGAGATCTGAAATTGGAGGTGACTAAAGATGACATTGAAGAGCTCATAATAGAATCTGAAACTGATCTAATGACAGAAGAACTCCGAGAATTCTTAAATGAAGAACACCAAGAAACTCAGCAAGATGTGCTTTCTTCTGAAAAAGAGGAAGATGAAAGAGGATCAATGCCAACATCTACTATTAAAGATCTTTTGAAGAAGTGGGAGGATGTGAGAACAATGATCTTAGAATGGTATCCAAACAAAGTTGAGGTTAATAGGCTTGGGGATCTCTACAATTACAATGCTATTAATTACTCCAAAAAATTCTGAAGAAGAGAGAAAATCAATTGACATTGGACAGATTCTTTAACTTGTACAAATAGAAAAAACACGACTAATAAAATGCAAGACTGTGTATATATGTATTTTTATTGTTACATATAAATAAATGTAGTAATAAAGTATATATTTTTTGTTTTTTGGGGTCTCCAGAACGAATTTATCAAATTCCCATAAAAACCTATGGTAAATCGATAATTGGTTAATGAACAATTTGGATAGCAAACAAAGTCTTGAAACAGATTATGTTCATTAACCGATCGCCCACTGTACTTGTTAGCACTATGTTGGCCTCTTTATTCCTAGACTTATTACACCATCACTGGATACAAGATCAGCCTTAGAAAATAAACTGATTTTCTAAGACTGATCTTGTGTCCAGTGATGATGTAATAAGTCTAGAAATAAAGAGGCCAACATAGTGCTCACAAGTATATAAATGGCAACAAATCAAAGGAAAGATGGTGATGGATTCATCCTACTTAGTATTATTTAGAAAACAAAACATTTTGTTATTTATTATTATTCATTTGATGATAGATACATAAAGTGTAAAATAATTAATTTCATTTATATTTTAAAATAGAGAGAAAATCAATTTAATCAATATTTCATTTCATTATTTTTGTTACTTCTATCCATAAATTGATGATGATAATTTTATTACTTGTTTCAGGCAATTTTGGTTTAATTACATAATTTCCTCTTCAGTCTTGTCTTTATATTCTGGCAAAGTTGTTTTGTTAAAAAAGGTTACTATTGGAATATTATGGTTAACTTTTTTATTTTCAGCTGGTTTCCTATCTAATAATAGTAGCTATGATTCTATGACAATTTGAACACAAGTATCAGTTGAGTGACTATTGAGATTAATTTTTCTCTGTGAACAAAACCTGCCATTACAGTTATATTCAATCAGTTTTGACATAAGCAAGAATCATGTAGCTTAACAGATCTTATTACTTCACAAATGATACTAAAAGTTTTGATATGTTTTGGATAACAAGAGTGATAAATTAATAGCAATTATCATAATTATCTTCTTGCTTCTCACAAATTGCTGTCTACATAAAACTATCTTCAGAAATATTAAGGAAGCAAACATTGCTTATTAGACCATGGACAAACTTCAGAAGAATTATAATAATCTATATCATAAGAACCAAGCTGGGATACATTTTTGTCTTTAATTTCATTATGATGTAATTCTTAATGAATTTATTTTTGTTTATACATTAAAGAATTGAAAAAATTAGTTTGATTAGATAAATTTAAAAGTGTATGTTTGATGCTATTAGTTTTCATTTTGTTTTAATCATCATATTCTGTAAATTATTTTATGATAAACTGTATTTTTAATATATGTAATACAAATTAATATTTTATTACAATATACTCTGATATTTTTAATTACAAAATTGCTGTATTATAATTGTTAAATTACAATGATTAAAAATTGATATTTTAAGTAATTAATTTTTTAAATAGAAGAAATGTTGTGGACTTTAATGACCTCAACAGCTACAACAATAGGAGAACGTTATCGCATTTTAAAAGCTCGGGATAAATTGCTTCGATTACGTGAGTTAAATACCTACATATATTCATTTTTTAATATGATTACTTTAAATGTGCTGAATTTAATTAAATTTGTCATAATATCTCTTCATATTAAAATATTAGTACTTATTTAGGTCAACAAAAAACATCAGATATAAGAAAGGCCAAAGCTATTGTAGGTGTATGTCCAGATATGTGCCCTGAGAAAGAAAGATATAATCGTGCAGAAAAAAATTGTCTTTCAATTTTTGAAACAACTGCAGATAAGGTAAGCATCTGTAATATTGTCTTATTGTTAGTAATGATTTGAGTAATAATAAATTTAATAACTGACCAGAAGTGTATATTCTTAAGTTATCACAAAATCATATCTCAACAAAAAATATAAAATGTGTATTTATGTATGTATATGTTACTGGCAAAACCCGATTTTACACCAAACTAGTTTTACCTAGGCCAAACTAGTTTGGCGTAAGCGTGTCAGGCCAAACTAGTTTAGAATTATTATCAAAGCATATTAATGGTTAAAATTAAATTAAAAGGCAATCAATTAGATGAACAATATTTATTCAAACATAGTCTACTTAATTATAAAAAACGGGGTTAATGTTACCGTACGTATTGAAGGTGGCGGGCTCTTGTCCAAGTCCAGCAATCAGAAGACAGGGAACAGTGGGGACGCGTGTTCTAACCTAACCTAACCTATTCTTCTCAATGTCAGATGTGGTAGCTGTATATACATAATGTGAATGTATGTCTCTTTAATCCGAATAAATAAATCCAGTAGACTTCCTCACAGCAATAGCTGTGAGAAAGTCTACTGGATTTGTTTATTTGGATTAAAGAGACATGCATTCACAGTAACCTATTCTAATAAATTACCATAATTATTAAGTAGAGTATGTTTGAATAAATATTGTTCATCTAATTGATTGCCTTTTAATTTTATTTTAGCCATTAATATACTTGAATAATAATTCTAAACTAGTTTGGCCTGACACGCTTACGCCAAACTAGTTTGGCGTAAAATCGGGTTTTGTTGGTAACATATATACATATATATGTGTAATCATATATATATATATATATATATACATTTACTTATTCTTTCAATTTTTAAAATAAATATTATGTATATTTATTTACCGTATTTTATGGACTATAAGATGCACTTTTTTCTTCGAAAAATTGCCTCCAAAATTCAGGTGCATCTTATAGTCCATAGTGTCTTATAGGTTTTTTTTTTTTTTAAATTGTTTAAAAATTCAGTCTTATAGTCCATAGCGTCTTATAGTCCGTAAAATACGGTATGTGTATTATGTGAACACAGATTCACATACATCAAATACTTAATATAAAAGTGTTGTAATCTGTTTTTTCTTTATATTTAATTTTTAGTTAATAGATCACAGAGCTGTCATTAAGGAATATAGTCGTTCTTCTGCTGATCAGGAAGAGCCGTTACCACATGAATTACGACCACCTGATGTCTTGATTAAAACCATGGATTATCTCTTGTGTAATATTGTAGATTTAGTGAATAATGATCAATCGCCTGGATTTTCTATAGGAGAATGGTATGATTTCATTTGGAATCGTACTCGTGCTATTCGTAAAGTAAGCTATTTTACATTTTATATAATAGTTATATCTTTGGTAATTTATTTAAAAAAATTGTAATTATTTATTTTGTTTAGGATATTACACAACAACATTTGTGTGGTTTGAAAAGTGTTTCTCTAGTAGAAAAATGTGCTCGCTTTCATATACATTGCTCAGCAGTATTGTGTGAAGAAGATATGGCTACATTTGATGCCAAAATCAATAATGAAAATCTTACAAAATGTCTTCAAACTCTTAAACATCTTTATTACGATCTTAACATTCAGAACATACAATGTCCACAAGAGTCTGAATTTCGAGCCTATGATGTTCTTCTAAATATAAATGAAAGTGATATACTTAGGTAATCATTTCTCTTAAAGAATTTCATTTATATTATAAATATTTTATTCAAAAATATTTCAGAAAAATGTAAATATGACTGAGAAAAATTATGTTAAATAATAATTTTTTCACATTAATTTATGCTTAATTTTAAATTTTGTGTGTTCTTTAGTTTAAACGTGTTTTTTATGTTTTATAATGTAACCTTCTTATTGTAGAATTTTCTCTTTCTAAAAGTTGATAACTGAAAAAGTTGAAAGCATCTGTTTGTGATTTATTTATGCTGGATATTAAAGTTTCTTTATCTCTGAGAATGCTATAAATTGTGAGACACTGGACAGCACCAAAACCATCACAAAAAATTGCTTTAAAAAATGTTTTGAATAGAAAGAAAATATAGTCAGTAAAAGTTTATATTATGAATGAATGAATGAATAAACAAAGTAAGTCCTAAGATTAACCATTACCAGTTGGAATTTGAATTCAGCATTAGGTTAAATACTGACATTGACTCTCCCGCAATGTGAGTTGATGTTGATTTATACTTGGGAACAGATATGATACCAATAACAGGACCTTGAGACCAATCAGAATGTGCAATCAGGAACAGAATATGATAAAAGGTTATGTCTCATGGGCATTTTTTTTGCTAAGATTCAAGTTTTTCCTACAAAATTCTTTTAAGGAAAAATCTGTTTATTTCCTACTACAGGGTCCATTATTATTTTCCCAAGATTTGTATTTTGTCCATAAAAGCCATGTTAATTTGCCCAGATTCCTTTCTTCATCATTTCTCTAGGAAATTTCAGCCCCTCTCCAAAAGGAAACTTAGTTCTCCACAGTGTTCTTTCTTCAATCAAACCACTGCTGTTGATCAAATTACACCACTGGACAAAGACAGTTCTTGGCAACCTTGGACTTTTTGAAAGGACATTTCTTTATTACTGAGCTTTCAACTAAACTCAATCCAGAAGATTCTGCAGAATGAATTTGTATGCTGTCTTCTATAATAGACAGTTCTTCTGTACAAACAGAATCATGTTTCAGTGTCCATCTCCACCTCAGATATGATCTTTTCTCTCTTGAACCATCCAGAAAGAAAAATAGTAGACCCTTTTTTCTAAAGCAAGAGGTATAGGGTCTCAAAATACTGATTCTAAGACCTCACAGAATAATACCATATTGGCCCAAATATTAGTGGATTTTTTTTAGTTTTAAAGCTGCTGAAAATTGCATCAACCTATATTTAAGTTTGAAAATTTCCTAAGTTTTGATAACTGTCTTTGGAACACATTGTACAGAATTAAATTGGTGTGTCAATTGTTTAGCAAAACTAATCACTAGCCAAGATGTGATTTGAAAATGTGTGTGGGAATTAAATGTTTGGCACAATTCACCATAAATAATTGTGTCAATTTTTCAAAGACAATTGAATAAACTGATTCTTTTATTCTATTTAAGAGAATCAGTCAGTTTTTGTAATTTCTACAGATAAAAGAATTTTTGGAATAAAATAAAAAATTTTTCAAAAATTAGTTGATGATGATTAAAATTTATATATTATAGCTTAAATTTATCTTACATGTATTACTTTTAAAAACATGATTTTCTTGTATTCTTTAAAGTAAAAAATATTTTAATTTTATTGTACTTAAGAGAATGTAATAATCCTAAACTACAGCTTATTTTTTACTCAAAAAGTTGATTAATTGTAGCAAGAAATGTTAAAAAGATATTTCAATTTAAAATATTGACATTTTACCCCAGACTGATAAGAAAGAAAACTTCAAAAGCCTGGACATACAACTGATAACACATACTGTAATACTCATTATTGTTTAATATTTCTAGTAATTACTGTATTAATAAATAACATACAGGCTAAATCAACACTTGTATAGAATGCTATTAAAATGTAAAAGTTTTTAAATATGTCTCAAATCACTTTTCAATTTGAAAACTTTTTATTCTTCAGACAAACCTTCCTATCCTTTTGCTATGGAAATGAGATTTCTGCTATATTATTGGTAAAGTGCATTCAGAAATTCCCACTTGATTCATTGGTGCTTACACAGTAGATGGAAATTGATTTGATGAAACATCAGCATTGCTTCTTGTCTATTTGGCAGAAAAATTTGGTGCATGAACACTAAGTTTAGTCATGTGGTAAGTTTTCAACTTGTTTAATCATATGAAAATGGAGATTGTGAAGTAGTCATCATCTGTTGAAACACAGAGCATGAAAATATAATAAAGAAATAGTGTTGACAATGTTCTGACATTCAATATCAAGGAGATAGTCTTGAACTGTGCACAACAAACAATTGTACTTCAGCCATATATTCATTAAAAATGAGAATAATGTAACTGAAAGAACTTAACTGGGAGAAGATGAAACTTAAGCTAAAGAACGCCATTTCAGCAAAAAGATAGCTTTTAGGGGCTTGAATGATGGAAGACACAAGGAAACTGGATGAAGAGGTTATGCACTATGTTCAGGAAAAGCATTTACAAAGCTTTCAATGTCAAGATATCCATCTGAAAGCATTGAACACTATCAGAAGTTTGAATTTACCCAGGTTAATTGTAGAATAGAATTTAAAGCCAGTATAGGGTGGTGAAAAAGACTTATGGAGCAATATGGTCCTAAGGTAAAGAGAACAATTTTTGCACAAAAACTCAAATGATTGTACAGACCAACTGATTGCATACCAGCATCACATTATTCATCTAAGGTGACAACACAATTACCTGTTAGGAACCTATTTATTTTATATGTCTGTAAATTAACAGTAGAAGAAAGAAGTGCCAAATCTGTTCCTGAAGACAACAAGAAATGAAAAGCTGAAAGTAACTGCATGCTAACAGTCATAGGAGACCAGAAGAAAACATTCTTCTGTGATATTAAAATACAAAACATTGCGCAAAGTTCTAACAGGAGTGGTTGTTTGTTATACCCGTACATCATGGATGACTGATGATCTAGTACTGGACTATTTGATTCAAGTGTATTTGCATGCATCATACACCTGGAACTATTCAAAAATACATCTGGATGAAGGACTAGAGCTATGCTTTTACTGGATGCTTTTCAAGGAAACAAGCAATGTACATTGATTTAATTGATATATCTGAAGGCACAACATTCCAGTTACAGGTACCCAATGTTTCAATCTGTAAGTACTGTATGTACTTTAAAGACAAGGTGTATACACTACACATAGAGTGACTTTTGAAAGAACAACATAAGCGGATAGATACCATTGGTAAAAAACAGAAGCCTTCAGTCAACTGACTGCTGTTGTAGATTAAGCCAGTCAAAGACACAATTATAAAGGACTTCTGTTCAAATTGTTATAACACAACATTTCTTGAACAGAGGGTAATTGAAGCAGAAGAGCATGGTAGCAATGAAGTAGGAAACAAGAATGGCCACAAAGTTCTGATGATGAAAACGATGAAATTTTGTTCGATAATTTTCTAACTTTGTTGATATGTATTCAGGTCGTAATTTTTTTCAAAATGTAAGGATTTCAGTTGGGAGTCAACTTATAGTTAGACCAATCTGACAATTTATTTGGTATTAATGTCATGTTTTTGACATTAAGTAAAATGCAATCCAAATACTTAAGAAAAAATTCACTAATTAAGGAAAGAATGTATGTTTACTTAGTTAAATAACAAAATGAAAAATATTTCTAAATTTATTTTGTCAGATAAGATATGCTTGAATTATCAAATCTCACTCAAAACCAGTTGTCTTTTAGGTCAAGTATTCAAACAGTGATCTTAAAATCCTATGTAAAATATCAATACAGGTTCCTTGATTCACCCCATAAGTGACAGTTTGCCACTAAAATGTGTAAAAAAACAAATATAAACTTTATTCTAAGAATGTTGATTGCATTGGTTTGTGTCTACATGAACATTGTTAATAACCACAGATAAAATAAACTGCAGATAAGTTTTTAGAAGATTGTACTTTTCAATGATAACTTACAGATTTTTATATGTTTGACTGACTGCTTGCTAACTATGCATACTTCTGTTGTCATTCTACATTTACTGTATAATGATGTTAATATACAGTATCATCATATTGATGATTACTGCCTACTGGCTAAAGTTTATCATAATGGTTTAATAATTTGATCTGTCTTATAAAACATATAGGAGCTAAAACCATCAAATTGAAATTGAAATTTGCCATATCTGATGAAATATATGATCTGTTAAATTGAATTATTAGTGAATTTTCTCAAATTTATAATGATTAATGTTATAATCCTAATAATTACCTATACTCTCTTTCAATGATTATTTATAAATTCTAGTTTCAAGTTATGTTTTGTTAATATAATGCTCTAAAATGTTATATTTTACTTATTTATTTCACAGAGAAATCCAGCAATTTCCCTCTTATATAAGAGAGTCAGAAGAAATAAAATTTGCAATATCTATTTTTAATGCAGTTAATAGTAATAATTATATTAAATTCTTTCGTCTTGTAAGAAAAACAACTTATCTTAATGCTTGTTTACTCCATCGTTATTTTTCTCAAGTTCGAATAAAAGCCCTGCATACAATTTTAAAAGCATTCTGTATACCAAATCGTCCAGAACAGGTAAGCTTAATTTAAATTTTATAAAGTATTCTGTAGGTATCACATATGTCAGCATACAAAACAATCTATTGTATAAGTTGACATTAATATTTCAGCTCGGAATTCTGGTTTAGACCTTTCCTTTATATAAATTGATTCTTGAACAACATATATTAGTCTAGAACTGTGAGGTGTGGTTATGGTATATGGTACTCTATAGCAAGAGTTTATTATAAGGCTGCATTAGCTTTAAAAATATGGCATGTATTATGCAGTTCATACAAAAAAGAGATGTGGAGAACAGGGTCTATGCAGGGCAATCATTAAAATTCTTCAATAAGTTATTTTGGTAAGAAGTCTGTTGTAAATTTGATTTACCAGTAAATATATTCCTGCCAAACCAGCACAACCAATAAAATATTAATAGTTACACAGCATAGTATCATGATAGAATCATTACATAAGATATTTGATTGTAGATTACTGTGGTACAGTATGCCTTTGCTTATGCTCCACCATTTGCTTTAGTGATGTACAGTTAGTGCATAGCTATTGGGAACAGTATGTGGAGTAGTGTTTTTATTTATATTGGTTTTTTATTATTATATCAATCACCTATGTTAAATAAGTTAAACAAGTTCATCAAATATAAATTTTAGTTTAAAATATTTCTGGAATTGTAGTAAGCCTTCTTTGCCTTCATCACTCTTAGGTCCAATCCTCTAACAACCTAAGCACAGTTTTTACAGCTTTTAAGCTGTTTACTCTATCAAGAACAAAGTGATGCTTAACATTGTTGGACAGCAGGGCCTCCTCCCCAAAAGGGGCCTGCTTGGCATAAAGCCGAGCTATAGGTCTTAGACCTCTTTACAGTGTTCCGTCAATTCCTTTGAGTTTTGTGAGCAATGTTCTTCTGTTTCAGGCCAGGTGGGTTCTAGCCCTTGGGCCTCAGGTTGGATTCTAGTTGCCTAGCCCTAAAATAGCCTTACCTACATTGGCCATTATGAGTAGTGGGGCCCAAAGGTCCCACATTACTTATGAACTGGCAGAGGGGCTTTATGTAGCCCAGCCCAGTTTGACGTTGGGCTTTAGGCCATAGACCTACATTGCATTGATCCATCAATTCCTGTTCATTTCACATCAACAACAGTTGATAACTAGCCATAGTCAGTACAAGACCGAACTACAGCCAATTCCCTCAGGTAGGGCAGCTGGGACTCAGGCAGGAATGGCCAATCTCCAATCGCAAACCAAACTTCTTGTTGGCTTTGCAGCAGTTGCTGCATTGCAACAACTTTGCTTTGCACTTTTTGTGAGAGTGCACCATCAAACAGCAGTTACAAATCTGAGCGTCTGTCTGACATTGAGGGGCGATATGGCCAAACTCATAGCACCTGTAACACCGCGTCAAGACAAGACTTCCCTGATGCGATTTCTTGTCCACTCAACATGGACCTTGCCCCTTTCGAGGAACCTTTTGAAAGGGAGGCCATTACCTAACAGACCCAATTGAGGAGGCCACCTTTCCCCTTAAGGGAAAACTTAGGCTTCAGATCATTGACCTTCATGCCCAGATCATTTTGGCCAGAGATGACCTCCGCCAGACTATCTTTACTTATGTCTTCATGGACATTGTAAATGATTACTCTTGGAGAGCTCTTCTTAGGCAGTCAACAGACAACTGTCTCTTTCAGTGCCTTCCTTTCCGTCATTTCCTTTTGGAGAACTTCAATATCCTTTCGGGATGCAACCTCGATTAGGACACCGTTTCCCTGACCTAACAAACATTCTTAACTCCTACCTTGAGTTTGCAGGGTTAATATTACTTTTGATGCAGTCACGGACTGCATCACTATTCTCCTTCCTATCCTTCAGATACACAAGGAGTATGTGTTCCGATAAAGGAGCGGTAGGCTCCTGTTTTGGCTTTGGGAGTCCATGTACTGCCTGTGCGTATGTTCCCTTAGTTGCCATTGTGGGACTTTGCTTCTCTGTTCTGTCGGGTCTTTGGATCGGTTGGTGGGATGTGGCCACCTTCCTCTTGATAAGGGCCCAAAGGGCCCTCACTTCAGTGCGTAGAATGCTAAGCTCACCCTCTTGCCTTAGCACAAGCAAGGTCATCTTGCTGAAGAGGTGCTGGATGGCAGAACCAATTGACTTTTGACATCAGTTGTCAGTCCTACCAAGTAGAGCTGCCAACGCCTCAGAATGCCCTTGATCTTCTTGCTCACTTCTGAGCATTTTTACGCAACTGCGGCAGCTCCTTCTTGCCTTTCAGCAGAGGAACAGTTTGTGACTTTGCTAAGCCAAAGCGATCATTTATCCCAGGTCCACGTGAGACGTCTCGACTTCGACTTTTATTGAGGTAACCTCTCTAGTTGCTATTGCAGTTCCCTCTTTCTCATCCCCAGCTGTGGTAGGACAGCCATTGGCTGTGGGAATGGGAGGAGAACTCTGGGGGACCACCACTCCCTTAGCAGCAACATCTGAGACCACCTCGTCTTCGACACGCAGTTGCCTGTGCATTGCTCCCTCATTGCCATTGACCGCTGTGTTATCAGCCACACCCTCCTTTAAGGCAACAGCATTAGCCCATTCAGTGTCCAAGTCAGAGGCAAGATCGACAATCTCCTTGGCTCTTTCTACAACCACTATAGCCTGTAGATCCAACTTATTTTTTCTAGCCTTTCTCTTGCTGGTGTTCCGTTTTTTGCAGACTGCCGCTTTTTGGTTGTGATGCCAGAGACACTACATCCTCCCTCATTATTCCTTGATGGCTCATCAATGCTTCCTGCTTGCTCAGGAGTCTTAGCTTCACATTGCTGAGAGCACAGAGTCGCATGCACTAACTCTTTGATCTGCGATCATAAAATAAAATAAAAGAACAGGGGTTGAGGTCACTCCTAGCATTCAGCAGGTGCCCCACGTCCTTTCAGGCATCGGAGTAAGTGTTTAAGAGCCTCTCCACAGATCTGGACTTACTGAGGGACCATATTGGCCCTCTTATTGCCTGAACCATGGTTCAGCCCGCTGCCAGGACAGCTATCCATTTAAATGGCCGCCTACCCAAGGTTACCCCAGCCCGGCTGGTTGCTTGGCTTGGGCCGCCTCCTTATCCCTACTAGGACGCTTTCTTCTTGCGGTCCGCTCTCTGGGGTGATTAGAACCTGTCCAACGCATGACTGGGTCTATAAGCATCTCTCTTTCCTTGAGACATAAGGAAGTTGGCCCTATGCCACAGAGAGGCTTTGCACGTCACAGTAGACAAACAGCTAGCAGGATCCAGTGAGCCGCTGCAGGCGCTATCCCCCTGGCCACCAGCAAGGCTTTGGCAACGGGAATGCAACTCCTCGCCCTGCTGGCTTTGGCATGCAGGCCGTGGCCCCTAGGCCAGTAGTGGGTGTGCAAAGCCCAGTCTTCCACCTAGGAAACTGCTTCTCTTTTACCATGTGGAAGGAGCTTTACATGATTCATGTTGCCACGGGCTGAGGCTAAACCGACTGCATTCGGCCTCCTTTTTAGTGTTTGATCATCGACCTCGCACCACCAAGAATGGGGGAGTTTATGACAGTGTGTCTCGAATTCCAAAGGGTTCAGATTGCCAGATCCATGGCCCTCAGTTCTCTAGCCGACATGGCATTTGAATCCAGGAGTTCCGGCATGCAGCGTCCCCAGGTCCAACAGGAGACACTGGGAACATCACCCACGAGCACAGCAAGTGGGAGTCATCTTGCTGCCAACGAGAGTAGTGCTCGATTGAGGGCAGGGGAACTCAGGCTGGCCAATGCGATTCGCGTGAGAAGGACACCTACCATATTTCAACGGCACCCCTGTTGAGTGAGGCTCCACGAGGAGGCACCCATTGATGCTTTCACTCCTTATCGGCAAGACTACCAACTTGCGTTGAACAAGTCCAGTCAACTACACTTCATTCTATCTTGTCCAAAGACAAGTTCTCCCTGGGAATCCAGTTTGCTACGGCTACAGCGACCATCCTTCAGCACTGGACTTACTAAGGGCTCATTTTGGCCCTCTTATTGCCAATACTATTAAGAATGGCCCTGCGTCTTGACTGCACCAGTCTCCCTTCTGTTTTGATGTGAGTCTGCATGCCACTATGCCAAATTACAGCTCTATTTGCCATCTGCCCCCCGAACAGAGATAGGTTCCAGTTTAGGGAGGTGTTAAAAACCCTGATGGGGCCACAGACAAATCCACTGCACTTGGACAACAAGCTTCATTAAGGCCTGGAACACAGACCCAAAGCCCATGATACTCTGACATCTCTGGAACCTTAGGCTCGAGTCCGAACACTCCACCAATGGCCGAAACCAAGACGAGTCTTTTGGGACCCCAATACCTATCACTTCTCATTGCTAGACCCCCCACCTCATTCAGGCCAGTTTCCTACCTGGTGGGAGTTCTCAAAAGACTGCGATGCTGCGAGAAGGAAAGGAAAAGATTTGTGGCAAACAGGGATTGGTTTTTCCATCAAGACAACATGCTTGCTCTTATGGCACTCTCTGTGCAGCAGTTTTAGACAAGAAACAGCATGACTCCCCCATCCCCTACTCACCTGATTTTTTGTTCTCCAGGATGATGAGGGAACTCAAAGGGAAGCAATTTCAGATAGTAGAAGAGGTGAAAACCAAAACAATGGAGGCACTAAGAGGCATTTCAGAACAGGAATTTTCTAAGTGTTTTGATCAATGGAAAAAACGTTTGGACAACTGTATTGAGACTAATGGAGAATATTTTAAAAGCGATTAAAATATGAATTTGTTAAAATAAATACACAATGTTTTCTGAATTTTTTTCCGTTATTTTTGCGTTCCCCACATAAGTTATTAATTATATTATTCAGGTCTACATGCGCACATACATACATAATCCTTCACTCTGTTGTTTGATTATTTATACCTAACATTTTTTTAAGCTTTAAAAACTAAGAAAATGTGGAGAAAGTCAAAAAATTTTATAAGATATCTGGTATATTATTTAAAAAAATTATTTTAGAAAAATAAAATTCTCTTAAAGACTTAAGATGTCATTCAAGTATAAAATAGTTTTCAAGTTAAGAAAAATACATTAATACCCAACTCGTACCACCTTATATAAGCAGCCTTGTTTAATAGAATCTAACTAACGTTTTCAATCGTGTTTAACGACCTTCTTCAGGTTAGAACATCGAAAAAAAAAAAAAATCGAACATAAGAACGTTTAGCAGTAACGACCGCTCGTTTGGAACATTTTAAGAAGAACATTTAAATAGGATATCGTGCGCCATCTCTACGTCGATGAGTATTAAATAATACAATACAAGAGAATAATGTAAAGATAGATAACAAACAGTGAACAATAATAATAATAATATATGCCTCGTGGGGATATTAAAAATAAAATACTAACAGAAGAATATGGTGCGTGCTGAACATCTCATATACCGAGGGAAGGATAGGGGCTGTGCGGAGACTGACCGGCGGGTTCAGCGTAAGCTTCTGCAAATCCGCCTTTCTGGCGTTTACGTGTCGCCTGAGCGCCAGGCCGTAGATATTTTACTAGCCTCTCGGAAGTTTATGGATTGCCCTTTCTGGCTAGCTTTGTAGATATGCCATGCCTCTGTATAACGTAGGTGCTTTATGTTACGAACTGTTTGTATTAGTCTTGCTTGGGCCCATTCGGCTTGGACTTCCTGGGGATCTGCTAGGACATAAGTCGCCAGCGCTGTGCAAGGCTGTTCGTTTCTTATGTTTCTCTGATGTTCCGCTAGCCTTTCCTTGAGTGATCTTCTGGTGGCACCAATGTAAAATAATTTATTCTGCCTCCGTGCGTCCGTAATCGGGATTTTGTAAACTCCCGGGAGGGAATTAGTGTCCGGGGGGTCTTTATCAGCTCTTAACAGTTGGTATATAGTGGGACTCCTTTTGTATATTATTCTTTTGTTTGTAGCATTTCCTATGCGTCTATATATGCTCGCTCAGTGCCGCTCTATAGTCCATCAACGTAAACTCCTCTGTGTTTAGGAGGTTTCTCTTCTTAGTGTGTGTCGTGGTGAGGCTAGTGATGGCTTTGTGACTGATCCCGTGCTTCTTAGCTAGCTTCATGATGTAATTCATCTCCTTATTTTCGTCTTGGGTGCTACTGCAGTGTGTGTGTGCTCGAGCGGCGAGCGCTCTGAATGTTGCGAGTTTATACGCTGGCGGGTCGTGCGAGTTCCATGGGATGAATATCGGGTTGTAAGTGGGCTTTCTGTAGACTTTAGTGTGGAAAACTCCTTGGCTATCCAGCTGTATAGATAAATCTAGGAAATGTATAAATTTATCATTTTCTTGTTCGAGTTCGATCTCGAGGCCGAATTTGTTTTCGTTTATGTCCGTTATGAATTGGAGTATGTTGGGTTTTACTTTCCAGAAAACAACTACGTCATCGACGTACCTAGCGTAAATTAGGATTTGCGAAGCATATTTAGGCAGGAGTGCATTCTCCATCGTTCTTAAGACCATCTCGCATAATGTACCTGCCAGGGGCTACCCATGGCTACACCTTTCTGTTGCGTGTAAGTGACGCCTTTAAAGCTAAAGATGGATGAGAATGTGGTTAAGTGCATCATCTCTAGTATATGTTTTCTTTTCTTTTCTGGGGACTTGAGCACGCTTAGGAGGAAGTCTCTTAGGTGGCAGAAACATGGTTCCAGCTTGACGGAGGGATATAAAGCCTTGAAGTCCAATACAGTCATATATTTAACTTCTTGCGGATTCATGCTAGCCATTCTGTGTAGGAGGTCTATGGGTTGTTTTATGCTGTACGGACTCTGGGGTAAATATTTATTAATGAAGCCGTTAACCAATCTTTCTAGTAAAATTGTGGGTGCGCTCCCTTTATCTACCACTGGCCTTAATGCCTTATCTTCTTTATGGGTTTTAGCAAATCCAAATAGCCTTGGTGTCGAGGGAGAGTGGACGACGATATTAGTCATACCCTGTTCTTTAGCAAGCGGTGTGCATGCAAATCTTTTAATCCTGGCTTGCAGCTTCTCTAGTGCGCTTGGGTGGGTTGTAATACACTGCGTGTCATGTAGATACTTTAACATAAGGTCATCATAAGTGCTCCTATCTCGGAGGAGAATCGAAAACGTTAGTTGGTTGTTAATTTTTCGTCTTGGGTACCGGAAACTTAAAAGGCTTAAGAAGTTGTATTGGATTATAGTGTATATGTTGCCGCTAAAGCTCGAAAGCCGTTAATGTGTACATTACCTAGCTAATCTCCAGATTAACTAGGGTGATCTGTTAAAGTTTCGAAAATTGTTCCATTTCTCAAATTACCTAGGTAATGTGCAGATGATCTAGGTAATCTGCACATTACCTACTAGGCACTTGATAAAGTGAAAATAAGATCTTTGCTGGAACAACAACAACATTTCTGTATGCTTAAATTAAAATAATTTTATTTATTTAATTTTTGATATCTGAAGAATCAAGTTAATACAATCAGACAATCAACAAATTAGTTGATAGAATCAATTATCAATCAATTAAAAACTGTAATACAAAAAATCAAATGGTTTAAAATATTATTACAATTACGGAAATGAATTTGCAAAACATATGATAAAATTGTGCTTACTTATTAGTGCAATCTAAAGATTGGTGACACTTTGAATTACATAGCAATTGGTTTTGTGACAAGCACACCTATTTGTGGTACATTTAGATTTTCAGTCACATTTTCTGAAACCTTGCCCAGTATCAAGGTATTGTTTTATTGCTGTTTGATGTAAAGATATTTCTACAGCAGGATCTTCTTTTGTTAAAAATCTCTTTACAAACACTGAATTCAAATTTTGCATACAATTGTTTTAAAATACCCGTTTTAGTACCAAGTTTATAAAAGCCATCCTCTGCTTTACTAAGAACCACAGCTAAAATTGAGCATGCATCAGTTTTATACACTATATTTCCTTGATATATGTAATAATAATAATAAAATACATGTCATATTGTTAGGAAATTTATGGATACTGACACACTTATTTAATTTTTTTCTTTGGTTCTGTCTCTGCTCTGGCATAGTACACAGCAACTGGTGTCAACTGAGAATTACTCACTAAACCCAACATAATAATAATATACATTTCTTTACAGGACAAATTTTATTGAAAAATCTTGATCTTGGTTTTTTTTAATCAAGAAGTATTTTGATTTGCCAATTCTTTAAAATCCTTTCTATCTCTCTCTAAAATAGTAATCTGGTCTATCTAAGCTAATGGGTATTATTATAAATATTATGCTTATTATTTGATAAATTAAAAATTATTTAGAATATAATTTTTTTACAGTTTCCGATGTTAGAACTGAAACATATTTTAGCATTTGAAAGTGTAAATGATGTAAAAGAATTTTGTCAATGGCTGGGACTTAAATCTGATGAAAAGTTTGTAATTTTAAACAGAAGTGATTTTGTTCTTCCTACATCACCTCTTCCAGTTTCTAGAGCATATCAGCTGATTGAAAGCAAAAGAGTAACAAATATCAGTGAGGTAAATCACTCATTTTATTTTTTCTAAAGCTAGTAATAATTACTTTTATATTTATAATTCAACTATCCAACAAGATATTTATTTATTAAATCTCACAAACTATCTATCAGTTTATAATAATGATTAATCCAAAAATACTTGTAAATTTAGAAACCTAAATAACATATTTCTTATTTTTTGATGTAACAGTCACATTCCTTTCAAATGATAAAGACTAAGCAGACAATACATTTTATTATAATTCTTAATGTAAATATGTGTGAGGATCCGGGTGTGATTTTGCTTAAAATTAATAAGATTCTTAAGCCTATTTCGCTGTTGCGATCATTAGAAAACATTGCACGAAATATGGATCTTTTCTGTCAACAAATGGATGAGAAACTTAACAGTCAGTTGCAAAATGATAACATCCGATTGTGAAAGGGGGGAAAGTAAGCGACACCATTGCATCAATACGAGTCATCGCTGAACTCGCACCTGTAAAATAAACCTTTGTTTCTAAACAACTGCCGATTACATGACCATTTTCCAAGCTAAACACATAAAAGGAATGGAGTCAGAATTTTCAATCTTACATAACTGTACTATCAAAGTGTACATGAAAATTTAAATTTTCGTGTACTGTTTGATAGTGCAGTTACATAAGATGATGAACGATAATATAAAAAACAAAAAAGGCTTTAGAGGTGTTTTTACGATTGATCTATTACCAAAAACAATTAGAAAATTTTAAAACAGTACAATTAATTTAGATATTTCAACTGGAGATGGCACACACTGGGTTTGTTGTTATAACGATCCCAAATATCCTTTCATCAAATTCATTGATCCTTTTGGTGAATATAAGTTTAAAAATGTAAGATTGAAAAGAGATATAATTCCAAAAGAAATTGTCAAATATTTAAAAACATCTAAAAAAGAAATAAGATGTAGGATTCTGAAGAAAACTAGAGTTATGTCTGTTAGATGTGGTTACTATTGCATGAAATACATAGTAGAAAGAAATAAAGGTAAATCTCCCATTGAAGTTTTAAACTCATTTATGCAAGAACCAAGTGAGTTTAATGAGAATTTTGTTTTACATAAATGAAACTAATAGTCTTAGATTTGAAAAATACTGATAAATCAGAAGACTTTACAATTGAGTTTAAAAATCCAGTACCTGTAAATAATTCGAAATTAGCTCTGAAATCAATGTCTATGTGGGTTTCTTGGCATAATATTGATAAAAAATTTAATAACAATACCTTTAGATATTTTGATAAAACAAAGTGGCATGATGTAACAATAGAAAAGGGAAATTACACTCTTTGAGAACTAAATAACTTTTTAGTAAAATTCTTTGGAATAAACGAGCCTCCTGTAAAGTTTGGAATTCATTTTGCAACAACAAGATTTATAATTCATTTAGAATCTGTACATAAAATTAATCTGAGTAAAGGTAAACTCCACGAGATATTAGGTTTTGAACCAAAGATATACAAAGATGAAGAAGAGAATAGAAAATACATAGCAAATATTTCCAAAGGAGTCGATGATATTCATATTCATTGCGATGTAATCAATGGAGTAGAGTACAACGATTTCATGAGCAATATTTTGTATTAATTTACACCGTCTTATCCACCTGGAAGTTTGATAAAAATTGAAGAGATTAATCCCATATTTGTGGACATCAATAGAAATCATTATTTTATCTTGAGGAAACCGTGTTTTGTATTTTCTTTTTGTTTCTTTTCTTTCGAAGACACAATGTAGTGACGTAAACTTAAACACTGGGCGAATTTTTCATCCTTTTTATTCGGTTGGAACGCTTTTTTATTACATAACGCGTTTCGGGCCGATGCCCCTCTTCAGCCAACTTCTAAATCCTGGTGGTGAGAGCTTGTATACCATTAAAAGCTGGTCCGTACCTCGTTCGGTAGTTTAGACGGATGTAATAGTCCAAGGGTACGAATCTGGAATTCGTCTACCGGTGTGTTGTCTAACGCTGATCTCGTACTCCTTCGCCTCAACTGCCCTTTTTTTTTTTTTTTTTTAATATTTTTAATATCTGTCGCTATGCAAATGACGTAACACCAGATCTTAAAACTGTTTTTTATTTTATATTATATTTTATAGTAGTTTAATCCAATTTTCATTAATTTTTATGCTTAGATTAATATTTATACAGGTCTTATTTTTATTTTTAATGATTTCTACACTTTCTTTGAATTTCCTGTTGTATGTCTTCTTTTCTCTATGTAGAATGCTTGTTTTAGTATCATCGATTTTACAGTTATTTAACACACAATGGTCATGGAATACTGAGTTTGGTCTGTTGTACTTTAAATCGGCTATATGTTCTTTCACTCTTATTTCGAGTTTTCGTTTTGTTTCTCCTATATAGAAGTTGGTATTTTCGCAAGTACATGGTATCTTATAAACTATGTTTTTCATATCGTCTTTTTTTATCTTCTGTTTCTTTTTTCTTTGTTTGGCTTTAAGTCTAGATAACAAGTTTACGTATTTTGGAGCAAGTTTTATATTATTTTTCCTCATATCCATGTCGATTTCTTCGTAAAGGTTCCTAATGTATGGGAAGCTGGCATATTTTGGTTTTGATTTGGTTTTTTTATCTTTTATTTTTGTTTGGTTATTAGTAATTTTATTTTCCCATTTATGAATCAGTCTGGTTGGCAGTTGAGGCGGAGGAGTACGAGATCAGCGTTAGACAACACACCGGTAGACGAATTCCAGATTCGTACCCTTAGACTATTACATCTGTCTAAACTACCGAACGAGGTACGAACCAGCTTTTAATGGTATACAAGCTCTCACCACCAGGATTTAGAAGTTGGCTGAAGAGGGGCATCGGCCCGAAACGCATTATGTAATAAAAAAGCGTTCCAACCAAATAAAAAGGATGAAAAATTCGCCCAGTGTTTAAGTTTACGTCACTACATTGTGTCTTCAAAAGAAAAGAAACGAAAAGAAATCATTATATTTATAGAATTCGAATGTGGATAACTGATCAGGATGATAATTTGATTGATCTTAACAAACAGAGAGTTGTTTATCATTTAATTTTAGCTTAAATAAATGAATTACAATAAACTTAGACTGTTAGTTCAAAGTAAAAAATATTATGATGGAAATATATTTATCAATGCAATTAAGACAACTGGCAAGAAGTTATTGCAGCAGGTAAAATCTGTTGTTGAGGATAAGACGAAGCAGTTTGTTAAAAATAAACTTGAGAGTATTTTATCTAAAAAATCGACTGTCAAAAATAGAGTAAGGAATATTTTAACTAAACAAAGTTTATATGGAACAGGATTAAAGAAATTTTTATATTTATAAATGGAAAGGGTTTGGGATTTAACTCTTCCAAATTATTACAACAACGAAATCGAAAGTTTTTAGTACAAACAGCATAGAGAAGACAAAGTTACTGTCGATGAAAAGGAATCAGCGAAATATGAATTTAATATTAAAGATGTAAATGATATGATTTTATTTTCCAGTGGTTATAACTGCCCAGAACTGAAAATTACAAAGCAGGATGGTTGTTTGATTGGAACTGATAATGCAACCTTGGTAAATACAGGAAACTTGTTCTTAAGATCTAAATTACACATTGGTAAGACACTAATTGAAGAAATTGAATTGCCGTCATTGGTTCATCACATTAGTGGTTTTATAAACTTTACAAAAGATTATTTTACTTCTGAAGCAACCAATATGTTGTTTTTCATCGACACCTCGGAATTGCCATATAAGCAAATTTTGATATTTGGTGGACCTGATGATCAAGCTCTTGGAACTAGAACAAAAATGGAGATTTTTCTAGATGGATTAAAGAAAAATGCAAATTATAATGAAGGATTTACAGAAAGATTGATATTAACCAAAAACAGTAACAAGATCAAACTGTGGATACCAATTAAACAGATGTTTGGATTTTTCAATGACTTTAGGAAAATAATAACAAACATTGATATTAGATTTGTGTTCTGGAGAAATTTGAATAATGATATGATCTATACCAACATTGACAATCCAAATTATAAAGTTATAATATCAGATATTTCACTTTGGTTACTGCATATTAAGTTATATCCAGAACAACAAGTTAATTTTAATAGTGTATCTCTAAATCCCTCATCAGATATAAAAATTAATTGGTGTTCTGTCAGATTAATTAAAAGTAATGTTCAAAATGGTTCTAGCTGTACAATAATTGTAAATACAACCACAGATGAAATCAAATATTTTTGTTATCCTGCAATATCAAGAAAAGGAAAACGATCAGAATCAAAATAATATGATATTTGATAACTTAGATATGATGAGAAGCTGATTAAGAATTAATAACAGTAAATATCCAACAGAAGATTATAATGTTAGTTTTAAATCTGGAGAATTAGATTATTCAAGATATTATTCAGATTTCTTAACAGCGGGATTACATACTAATAGTACAGAGTCTAGTTGTTTAGTAAGTTATACAACTACAGGAGATTGTATCCTATAATTCATTTCGATGTTTCGAATCATCCCTCTTATAATAATGTTGTTAATTTGATAGTTGAATTCTTTTGGCAACTGAGAGAAACACCTGCTAAATCATATAGATTTTATTTCATTTTATTCGAAAAAAGAAAAGAATTTATGAATATGTACAACAAGACTTTTGAAACCATTAAAACTTTAAAGTAAATAAATGGCTTGGTATCCTTTTGGTCAATATTACGATGAAGTAAAAGAAGGTCCTTCAGGTGCTCCGGGTAATGGTTTCAAATTAATGAATGATGGAAATTATGATATGCAAAATAAGATTTTAAAATATTGCGAACATCCAATAGATGAAAATGATGCTGCAACAAAGGAATATATAGATAATTTTGCTAAGGATAAATTTAAAATAATCAGTGAATTAAATAAAGATTTTCAAGCTTTTGCAAAAGAAAATGCTAATAAATTTAAAATATTAGATGATCACATAACTGATAAAACTGATTTACAAAAAAATATTAATGATTTAATTTTAAACTTTAATAATTTCATAACAGAAATGGGTGAAAAACTTCAGAAATTAGATAGTAAATGTCTGAAATTACATAATGGTGCTTTCAATGCAAAAAACAAAAGAATTGGTAATGTTGATGATCCAATGGAAGACAAAAATGTTGTGAATAAACAATATTTAGAGAATAATGCTTTAACCATAAAGGACAATGTGTTTGATGCAAAAAATAAAAAGTTAATACTCATCACAACCTACATCTAACCTTGAGGCTGCTACAAAATTTTATGTAGATAATTGTCTTAGCCAAGTTGATACAAAAGACAACAATGTGCTTTCTAGAACTCAAAATGGATTATATGTATAGTACCTCCAGCTCTTTTTGTTGAAAAATGATTTCTATGATTCTGATAACAAAAGGATAACTAATTTAAAAAATCCAATTATAGACACTGATGCAGTTACAAAATCGTATCTCGAAAATTATTTCAAAATTGATGAAAATCTAAACAGTATAATTTAAAAAACTGAAGATGGTTTATTTGCTTCAAGTAACCTTTCATTTATGTTAAGGAGTTTTTTGTATTTGAGTGAAGATTTCTCTTTATGGTATAGAATTTTATTTAAGTTTAGGTGATTTTCCTATTACTGATATAGGTAGAATAAACTAAAATATAAAATACATGTTTGAATCTGATGGATTCATTAGTAAAATTTATTTTGCAAGTGATTATGTAGTATTTAGTAAGTCTGTGGGTATATTTATCAATGATAAATTAGTATTTTCTTTTATAAAACAGAAAAGAGAAACTAATAGAAGTGGAAAAGTGCCAAGTGTTTAATAAATAACACGGTCTTGTGTTTGATGCTCAAGAAACTTATATAGTCATAAATGAAACTATTCCATTCAATGTAAGACATATAATTACAGTTAGAACTACAGAAAAATATCTGTATTATGAGGAAGCAGATGATGATAACATTTTTAGATATATTTCATTGTTTATAAACTATATTGAATGAATTTTCTCCTATATAAATGGAGACTCTGAATGAACTAAATGCTATTGGTAAACTTCAAAATACTCCCATAAGAAAGTTAAATGAACTGCAAACTGATAATGAATGTCCAGTTAGTAATGTTATATCAGTATCCACTCGCTACGGTGATAAAAAATTAGTTGTTCTCATGGACTCTAAATGGAATGAATTTCAAGTTTATCTGCAGATTGACTCAATAAAAAAATAACAGATAAGCATATTGAGGATTTAAACAACATGAGTGATTTAAAATTTGTATACAGAAGTATGAACAATTGTGGGAATTCTAATAAAGCACATATCGTTGAGTTTGTTGGTAACTAGTCACAGGCATGATATCTGGTATCAATTCTTTTTATTTTTTGCTTTATAAAATTCTGTCATTCACACCTCATGGTAGATTTTTACATATTGATAGATAATATAGCATGCGATTTTTGAGCCTTGATAAATTTATAGGTGGACCAGAAACGTTTTGGGCAAGTGAATGAGGCTGATTTTGAGTCATTCACACTTTGGTGGACCAGAAACGTTTAGGGATGTTTTTTTATTTTTGCTTAATTTTGAAATTTTCTGATTTTGTTTGATTTTTCGTGATTTTGAAATTTTCTGATTTTGAGTCATTCACATTTTGGATCATTCACATTTTGGTGAGCCAGAATTGATATATATGTATATATACACACACACACATACTATCTATACATCTATATATATATATATATATATATATATATACACTACTAATATGTTTGGAAATATATAATTCAAAAGGAGTTAACATTTTACTATATGTAAAAATGTTTTTAAAAGTTTATTTTGAAAATGTTGAAAGATATGGGTATATTAAAATATAAATATAAAAAAGGTAACATCTGCTGAGGAGGGACATTGGCCTGAAATGCTGGATTGTAGTGGCATACAAGATTAAATTAGAATAAATATATTTTAATTGGAAATTGTGTTGTTGAATTTTCTAATGGTAGCTGTATTATTTGTTAAGTAAGTAAATGTCTCTTCAATCTGAAAAAATCCTTCGGTAGACTGCCTCACAGCTATTCAGGTTATAAAACTTCTTTATTGTTTTTTTACAGATGCATTTCGAGCTAGTTTAATTTTCTAGCTCCTCTTCAGTGCTACAAAATAAAATTCAATTATTGAATTGACAAAAACAACACGAGTAGATAATGTTTACAAAACAATAAAAAACACATTTCACAATACCCTAAGGATCTCCACAGGTTTCACCAGTCTACCGAAGGATTTTTTTGGATTGAAGAGACATTTACTTACTTGGAAATTGTGTATTTTTTTTTCCCCTCAGTATAACAAGTCCTGTTCACAAGAACATCCAAAAGAGACAAAAGTGTAACATAAGTAATTAAGGACAAGAAGCACATATCAAAAATAATAACATTTAATTTTTAATCATTTGTAATAGATTTTATTTAAAAAGTTTTATAGAATAATGGAGGAAATAAAAGAAATTTCACAAGATGATTTTAAGAATTATATAAAACTAGCAGGTAGGGCCCGGCATTGCTCAGGCAAAAGTAATGGTAGCGAAGATTAAGATTATTATGTTATAGTCACAAAAGAAAAAGAGTAATTTCATAAACGAACTAAGTATTTCTAAAGAAAGGTCAAATTTGAAAATCGAATGTTCAAATATTGTTTGATTTTCATGATGTGTTCTGATTATATTGTTCGATTTTCATCGAATGGTCTAAGATGAAAATCGAACGATTTTCCTCGAATGATTTTCATTGAGTGTTAAGACTTAATCCTGTCCCTCTCCTCCGTGGGGAGGAATTTTGAAAAATCCCTTCTTAGTGTGTGTTCTCATGACATACTCTGTGTACCAAATTTCAACTTTCAACCAGTGGCGTAGCGTAGTGGGGGCGGCAGGGGCGGCCCGCCCCGGGCGGCACTTATAGGGAGCGGCAAAATTTCACAATAAATAATATCTTGTAAAATACCTAAATTTTCCTCCGAAATTTTCCTCCGCCCGGGCAGCTGACACCCACGCTACGCCACTGCTTTCAACTCCTAACCGTTTGGGTTCTGCACTGATTATTATTATTATTATTATTATCATCATCATCATCATCATCAACTCATCTCAATTATATATATATACATATATATATATATATAGATTTATATAATCATTTTTATAACTTCAAACAGCAATGATTCCCAAAACAAATATGGTAAAATTAATTGCATAGATATGATAACACCTACATATCTACATGTATTTATTTATATTTAGCATTCATATGTCTTTGAATACCTCTGTTTTAATGTTTATAGGTTTCATAAGATTAGTAAAATGATCCAACCAGTTAAAATAATAAATATCATACTGAGGACTAAGAATTAATAATTTCTCTATTAATTAAACTGATTAATCTGTTGGAAGAATTTAGCACTATAAATTAACATAATTTACATAATAAAACTGAGAAACTTAAGGAAATTCAAAATAATTTATTTACATTTTTCAGCTTAATTGTATGAATTATGTTATTTGTTTATGTGAATAGATACACTGTTAAAATTATGACAAATTGAAATTTTAATGAACAACAAAAATTTTTAAATACAAATGTCTTAAATATCACTATTAATTTTCACGCCAAATACTGTATAAATGATGCGAAAAATACACTGAGTTCAGCGTTATACACACATTTGCTTGTCGCAAGTACTTTCGACGAACCTTATTGTCGTCGTCGTCAGGCAAGTACATAAATTTGCCAAAAAAAACTTTAAATAGAACTAATTCAATATTGAATAGAACGCATAAATTTTATGTACTCGCCTGACAACGACGGCAATAAGGTTCGTCGAAAGTACTTGCGACAAGCAAATGTGTGTGTAACGCTGAACTCGGTGTATTTTTCACATCGTTTATGTCTTGCATATAAAATATAAGAACTAAACCTATTATATATTCCAATCTTTAAACCTAATTATCCTTAACACTGGAATTCTGCATTGTCCTACTGTCAGCAATATATTAGAAAATCAAATGAAAATTCATAAAACTTAGAACAATATTTACTATTTATATGATTTGTATAGAATTTGAAAAGCATTTGATTCAATTATTTCTATTTCTTTTATATTAACTAAACTGGTAATTTTGAAATTGCTCATATTTGCTATTAAATTGGTTAAGTAATTTCTGTATCAGATTATAAATAGTATCAAATCAAAAATCAAATATTCATTTTATATCAGTCAAGGCAGAAATAATATCAGATAGTAAAAAATCACATTTCATATTTCAAGCATTTGAAATATGAAATCTTCTGTATTTGAAATTCTTCATGGGTTGTTTTCAAGTTTTTTTTTTTTTTTTCCAGTTTATAATAATATTTTACTTCCTCAGTCTTCTATCTTAGCTTATGCAGATGAAATTAAGCTATTGTATAACAGTTTTACCATCATACATTATCATTATGAAAATTATATAATTATTTTTTATTGAAATTTTCCAATTAAATTTTTTAAATTGAGTTATTTAAAGGAAATAATTTGTAACACATAAATGTTTTTTGATATATTTTTAAAGGTTATCAACAGAGGTCCATTATCAGAAAATCCATATATTGGATATGAACCTCATGATAGTTTTGATGAACAAGGAAAATTAAAAGAAGAAGCATATGAAGCACTGGATCAAGTTTCAAAATGTAATTTTTCAAAGGTTTTACATAAAACTTCTTAAAATGTTATATTTTGTATAAATCTTGCAAAAATAAAAAAAAAACTAGAAGCAGTTCAAACTGTTTCTAGTTTTTTTTTTTTTTTTTATTTTGCAAGAATTTTAGCATTATATAATTTCATTTTTACCTTGTGTTAAAATAGAAATCCATGCTGCCTTTTGAAGTACCCCAATATTTTACTATATGTAAAAATGTTTTTAACCTTTTTGGGTTAGCTTCAGTTACAGAAAATTTTTTCAATAGAACATCAAATTTTATAGAATTTAACAACAATTTAAATTTAAATTAACTCATAAATATAAATATAAAAATATTATTTAAAATTAATCTATTAATAAATAAAACTTAATTACAAAACAAAGAAATAAAATTAATCAAAAATTAGTGGAAAAAATTTTCATTTATTTTTTTGCTTGAAAATTGCTAGAAATCAGATTAAAACTACAATTTTATTTGGAATATTTTAAATTAATTATAACTAAAAATCTGTTGTTATGATTAGAACTAGAAAATTGTCTTTATTAATCTTTCTCCTGCTTGAAAACCGTGCCTTCTAGTTTACATTTATTTTGTAAAATGACCAAGGGCAATATAGGTCAGTCAGGCGATATTATTTTAAAAATTCACCAAAAATTAAATTATCATTATATTTATATGAAAAAAATCACATTCGTTTATTAATATCTTTAGTTTTAAATACCATATTTCTCAATACATTTTATTAGAAAATTTAAAAGAAAAAAAAAATAATATATCAGAACTGACATTTAAATGTGAAAATTTGTAATATTTTGACAAAATTAACATTGATTACCTAGTTTTTTCTGGCTTAGTGCCAGAAACAAACTAGGGAAACAAAATATGTTGAATATTGTTTTGTACTATTCTATATAACATTTATGCATGTACGATTTTTTGTTTCAAAATTATCACACATTATATCAAATATTTGTTTGGAATCAAAACTTCTATTCTGCTATCAACTAATATAATTAACTAATATACTTTATTCACTTAATATTGAACAAAAATATAAGTTTTTATAATAAATGTATGATCACCAGTAGTATTACATGTAACATTTGCTGATATTTTAGATTAAAATAAAAAATATGTAAAAAGTCAGAACTGAAGGTAACAACTTGAATATTTATAACATGTTGACTTATTATAGCTGAATAAACATATAGCATGAATGAACTTATTATAGTAATATTATTGCATGAATATGCTAAAAATAAAATAAAATTATCACAAAAAAATAAAGTAAGAAAAAAGAAGCATTAACTAACATTTTTTAAGTCAACAAAACACCACCTGGACAAAAATATGTGAAACAAAGGATGTACCATATGATGCCATCAAGTGCTGACATCTGTTGTCTATTAATTTTTGTGGTGGTAGATTTATCCGAAGTAATGATGAATTGGTACCCTAGGGGTTACCCCGAAGAATGAGGGTTACCTTGGTCGATTAAGGGTTAAAAACTCTTGGTTATTTTATTGTGTATCTTCCAGATAGATTACTCATAAATAATTTATTCTGTATACAGTGAAATGTTTGTATAACAAAGTTGAGGGAACCATTGAAGTTTTTTTCATTATACTGAAATCTCATTACATTGAAATCAGGGCTGTGGAGTTGGTAGATTTTTACATGACTCCAACTCTGACTCCAACTTTTTCTTACAATTCAACTTCGACTCCGACCAGGGGTGGACTTGTTAACAAAGTAGACACGAAAATTCTGACATTATCACGTGAATTACAGAATATTAGCATCAATAAATATAGTTCTAATAAAGATAGAATGTAAAAACTTTTTTATTCCAAAGCTAAAATATGCCTCTAAGTAATGAGTCAATGTGATAATTTTTACTTTTCTGTTGTTATATATAACAGAGAAAAAGTGTAGCAATCATTCAAAAAACGATCCCACCCCAAATTTTTGCATTTTTGGACTCAGGGCACCTGGAAATGTCGAAATATGCAAAAGATTGGGTTTTTTTTTCTGTATGTATGAATGTTAGACTGTATGGGAGGCACGATTTTGAATTGGAGTCGGATGGTTTAACACAGAAGTTATTAAGCTTGAAAATGGTTGAACTAAATCGGTTGGTACACATTCTAACATCCATGCGTACAGAAAAAACCCCGAATGCTTTTGCACTTCTCTACGTTTCGAGGGTTCCCGAGTCCAAAAGTGTAAAAATCTGAGAAAATCATTTTTTGACTAATCGTCATTCTTTTCCTTTGTTATAGGCCTATACTGTATAACAGCCGGGAAAGTAATAATGACAACGATTCTGATTATTTTTAAAAAAATACAAAATAAAACGATTTTTAAAAATTAATTAAACATTAAAATTTGACACATCTACTGAATATATAAGTTCACATTTATTGACTTGTTTGATAATGGCATTGGTATTTGGTAAGCATGTATGAATAAAAATAGTAAATACATTCTTATACAAACAAATTAGTTTAATAAAAATGTTGTACAGTACATAATATACGAGTATATTGGGTAATATATAAGTATACAGATACATCAAACTAAGTCAAGAATGAGAAATATAACATTTAGACTGGTAAAAAAGAGGTTGCTTATTTTGCCATGTTGATCAATTTATTATTTTTCATCTCTGTTATAATCTGAATTACTCCTTACAAAAAAAAATCACTTGTATTAAGTCAGCATTCACCGAAGTTCTTAAATCATATTTAATAATTTTAAGAGCGGAAAATAAACGCACTACCGAAACTTGGTTGGTGACAATGCTGTGGCAATCAATGTTGTATTTTGGATATTGTCTGAATAATGCAGTATTGCCGTTTTAACATCCAAACTTGAAGAGTGGTCAATGTGATTTATTTTTTCCAGTGCATAATAAATATCATCTTCAAATTTTGTAAGATTTCCTTTTCTGTCTGTTCTCATATTAGAACTCAAGCTTAATTTTGAAGGTAGAGACGAGTTTTATAAAAAAATTAAAAAAATAAAAACTAGCAGATGAGCCAGATGTTGCTCATGCAAAAAGTAACAATAACGAAGATTAACATATTTAGATTATAGCCGGTTTTACTCGTTTCCACTGGGTGCAAGAATTAGGTCTTCTCTTCTGAGACTAATTAGATAATTTTTAGATGGGTATAAGAGTGTGTTCGATTTTTCACAAAAACGCAAAATACCGCATTTAAAATAGTACGGTAGAAACAGAGTTCTTTGGGGTAATCCTTAACCCTCTCCCTCTTCCCCCATGAGAGGAATTTCGAAAAATCCCTTCTTAGTGTACATTCTTATGATGTATCCTAACTGTGTACCAAATTTCAACTCTTAACCGTTTGAACTCTGAGCTTATCATTATTTATTATTACAGTATTACTATTATTATTAACCCATCTTGATTATATTACAAGATTATGAATGCTAATAACAAGTAAAATACTCATTAAGTCCGACCACACTGGAGATATGACACATGACCCCTTCTATGTCTCTACCCTGTCGACCTTTAATAAAGAACCAAAATTTAATAGCATTAATGCCCTTTATACACAAGCTATTGTGCCAAATTTTGTTCCTTAAACTTTACTCATTCTGAGATATTGTTTAATAGTTCAGAACAGAATAAAGAAATTAAACAAATTAGATGCTAACATACGTGCATGGACACGCGAATTTTTCCCTTTATTTGACATTTTTTTGGGTTTGAGAGATCTCCAAATGTATAGATTTGCAAAAAACTCTGAGAGTCAAATGTGACACAATTGAAATACTTTTTCGTTTTTTATATACATAACAAGTTGGGAAAGTAAAAAAGAGTCGAGTCGGGGGGATTTTTGACAACTCCGACTCTGACTCTGGCTAAAATACCAAAACTCCACAACTCCGACTCCACAGCCCTGATTGAAATACAGTCAAAAATACAAAAATAAAAGAAATGTATTGATGTTAAAAAAAATTGCTTACATTTTGAAATAAGAAAGTTTTTAAAAATGCAATTTGTCTATTAGTATTTATATGGAACCAAATTTCACATTTTCAGAATGTAAGTTATATTAAATTAGAATAAAAATTAATCTGTAATGAAATAATTATCAAAAAATATCACAAGCGAACTAAAATAATGACATAGTAATATTGATTAGTTGGAATCCTGCCTCTTTAATTGTAATTTCTGGTTGAAGCTGTTATTTTCTGGTAAAAGAAGTGTAGTTTTTGTGTGTTGTTTCTTTAATCAAAGTTTTTTTGGTAAAATCTAGTACTGTGACACAGCGTTCTGGTAGGCCGTCAGACACATCTTTTGTTTACTTCCTTTTTTGCACATTATCTAATATTTTATTAGACAAACAGAAACACTCACACCAGATGACAAATAAATTGCACTATAAACCTATTGTCTGGTGTCAGTAATATAGTACATATTACTGACACCAGACAATATGTTTATAATGCAATTTAATATTTTATTATTCTTTTCCAAAGAAAACTGCTTTTGTTTTTTGGTTTTTTCTATTTTCCTCGTAAACTAAAAAGAAATAAACTGTAGAGTAATAACATCAAAACGAAACCATAACTAAAGATTAAAATTAGTGTTGCCAATTGATGAATAGACATTAAAATTAATGTTCCCATACTGTTTAACATAATATACATCATTTACTAATAATGAATGATTTATGTATTTATAGATTGTGTTATAATGAAACTATTCTTTCATAACAGACAGAATTTTTATTATGTTAAACTGAAATTTTCATTATAATGGTATTTGTTAAACTGAAAAATTTTTCCATTGAGCTGAATAGAAAATTGATGGAGGATTCAAGATATATTTGTTACACCAAGAATTTTGTTAAACCAGCATTTGTTATACCAACATTTCACTGTAGTAATAATTTTTATTTTCTACAATTTATTACATAAAGAACATTTCTTGTATATAATGGTTACTTTATAATGGTTGCTATCCCATTTGTTTCAGATTATAGAAATTATTCAGAGAATTGGAGAATTTGCTAATTTTTATGAAAATAAATAAATAAATATGTTTTATATATATATTTATTATTATTATTATGTTGGGTTAAGTTAGATATACTCGGTTAACACCGGTGGCTAAGTACTATGCCGGACCAAAGTCAAGGCATAGTAACCAAAACAGAAATTAAAGAAGTGTATCAGTGTGTGTGTCTGTATTCAGGAATTTTCTCACAATATGACATGTATTCAATATAGTGGCCTTCTGTAGAGTGATGTATGTGTTTCTATTCAATTCTAATGTGCCCAGGCTTTTGTGTAGTGTGTGTGGTATGACACCGGTAGAGGAGAGAACAACAGGTACAATAAGCACCCTATCCATCCTCCACAGATGCCTTATTTCCTGGGCGAGTTCTGTGTACTTGCTAATTTTTTCAGTGCATGCGTTTTGTATATTGTGAGTGTTTGGAATGGATATGTCTATAATGTATGTGATTTTATTGTGTTTGTCAATGAGTGTGATGTCTGGTCTGTTGTTATTATTATTATTATTATTAATATTATTATATATATTGGTCATTGCTCCTAAATATTTAAAACATTATTTTAGTTAATCTGGTCTTATATATATTATATATCAGGCTAGAACTTGGCCAATTAATTTTAAAGACACTTTCTAATCTGTACTAAAGATGGTCCACCAGTTGCAGAGTGGATAAAACCACTGACCACTGATAGATCAGTGGTTTTATCCATTGACCTATCAGTGATTGGTAATGGAATTGTGTCTTGCCAAAAATAGCTGGCTATTTGGAGTTTTCTGGGTTTTTTCATGTTTGTAACACCTAAATAGAGAACAGATTCTCTTAAAAGTCCTCGAAGGAGGCATCCCCTGGCAGGATTTGGACTGGACTGACAATGCGACACATGAGCGATTGCATTGCTGTAATGAAATAAACTAAACTGTACTAAAGGTAGATAGTTAAGCTGCCATGTTGTATTAAATTTAATATTTATATTGATTTTTGAATTAAATAATTTAGACTCTTCTGAGAGAAAAGATGAAACAGGAGAGAGACTTGAATCTGTACTTCTGTTTACCACACAGATGTATTGACAATTGCTGGTTTGAATCCTACTCCAGATTAATCTTTCCTTTCAGAATAGTATAAATTATGTAATTTAATTCAAAAATTAATCTAATTGTTAAATTTAATACAACATGGCAGTTTAACTTGTCCACCTTTTGTCCAAATTATACAGTACAGGTAACCCCTGTATAACATGGGAATTATGTTCCAAAAAATTGCCGTTTATGCGAATCCGTGTTATACAAAACAAAGAACTAGTACGAAAAGGGGGGTTAGGTTTCAAAAATTAAAAAACATGCTATTATATTTTCATAATTACGATAAATATCTTTATTAAAATTTTCTTAAGAAGTAATATGTATTAATATAAATTAAACAACACCAGAAGCAGAAGCGTCGTGATCTGGCAACACTGAAACAAGTTTCAAGAAGGACCACGTGTATTGACAGAAGGCGGGAAAAAAAAATTTATATATTGTACTTAACTACTAATAGTTCATAAAAATTATGCAGGAAAATTGGTCGTACATACGTGCTCGAATGAAAAATGTCAAATGAGGTTTCTTTTGCACTTAAAAGCTTTATTACGTTTATTGAATTGTTGTATGGGGATTTCTCTAATTTCAAATTAGATAAAGTTTACTTTTAATAGTTTCAATTACATTTCATGTTGTACGAGGGTTTTACCCAATTCTTAAACCATGTTAGAGTGAATCTGTGCTATAGAAGTGCCGTGTTATACAGGGGTTACCTGTGTCTATGAAATTAGCTTTAGTCCAATAATTAAGCTGGCTTTATCATTTGATCATTAGAATAATATGAACTGCAGTGGACTTGTCTAAATGTATTTAGGAGTAATAGTAATATATATTTTTAATCACTTAATTTATAAAATTCTTTCAAAAATGGTTTTTCATGTAAGAAGATATATTTTAATTTGGAAAAGTTTAATTTAATTTATGATATTAAATTATATTTCTTTACATAAAGTTCAATATTGTGAGTTTCCCTGAATTTAAATTTTCTATAATTAAAATTGTAAATGCTTGAAAATTATCAAAACCCCTACAGGTATTTTGTTAATTTTCTGGTATAAGTAGTGTATAGCTTATTTGTAAATATATTGATTTATATATGATGTCTTATATTTTACTTGAGCAGGCCAAAATATGGAAACTAGTTATATATCTATTCTACGTAATCAAACAGGAAAACTTTCTGATCATGATTTCATAACAACAATCACTTCAGAAAATTCACATATTTTGGAAAGGAGAGTTGCTGTTCCAGAAAAGTTAGCATCTTCTACAGTAACAGATGAGGTAATTGTGCCTAATACAACATTGTTTTTTAATCATCTTAAGGATAGAAAATTTTATTACAGTTTCCAGCAATAATACATAAAAAAAAATTCATTCTTGGATAATTTTAAATACATTTTAGAATTCTTTAAGTAGAGAATACTTAAATAAAATCTGAAATTGGAAGTCATTTTTGAAAATATCACTTAGGTATCTATTGTGGCTGTCCGCCCTGCTGTTTTGTTTAATTGTATATAGAATAAGAACTTTTTCCCTTTCCTTTATTCTTCTCACTTCTGTCTTTAACCCTTTCCTGTCACATGACAGGAGCTATACGGTTCTTGGGCCCTGATTGGCCAGTGTGTACAAAGGAAAAGGAAGGTGTCCTGCCTGAAGGGGACCTGGGAAAACGAGGAGTTGAGGGGAGACACTTTTTGGTTCATCACCGAGGAGATAGGAGGCCAGGTGAGAGTGACCGAGAGACAAACTACCAGGCTTAGGATGAGAGAGAGAGAAGTAGGAACGAGGACTTGAAACTAATTAAACGAACAGTTCTACACAAACTCAAGGACCTGCCTCAGCACCTATTTGAGGGTGGCTGTTTTTTAATTCCCTGGATGCCTATGAATTGGACCTTCACTGTCCACAAGGTGACTATCGTCAACATTACCCAAGTATCAAGACCCATCGATCTAAGCTACCAGTAGACTATCTTTATCCTTCATTCTTCTTTTCTCTTTTAAGTAGTAATAGTATTAGTTTTAAGCAGGATTGTATTTACTGTAATTTGCGCAGGAAGTTCGAGTGAGAGCGGGGACATTGTACATATATATATATATATATATATAATTGTTCTCTGTAACGAGCATTCTGATCTCTGTTCCCTCATTCAATCAATAAAAATGGTTTGATCATTATTTGCATTGTTGTTTTATCATGTGTTCCCATCCTTTCATACTATTAACATCAAATCTTAAAATGTAAAAGTTCTCATAAAAGAATGAGGACAATATATTCAAAATTAAGCTTGAACAAAAACAACAATCATTTTGAAGTGATACTAAAGAAAAGAAATTGCTTTGTTGCAAATTTTTTAAAGTCGATAAAGTGTATGATGATTAGATGCTTAATTATGGTTAAGAGCAGTTAAGTTATTGCTGCTTAATCTGATTAGCAAGAATGTTGGGAAAATTGTAAAGTCAGCTCAGTATAGAAGGAATCATAGCTTAGATATTAGTATGATGATATTTTAATGTATAGTGGTCTTTATATGTTGTAGATACAATATAACACAAAAACTGAAAACATTCATACATTGTCCACCCTATAAAATTCTTTTATAATGTCTGAAAATAAAATGTATCATCTTTATAGATGATATTTATTTTAATTTAGAATTGAAAATGTATTCTATTTAAATAAATAATTCAATAAAATTTAAAGAATTTATATTAGGACTTTTTCATATTATTGAACCCTGTCTAAAGACATGAAAAAGCCCAGTAAGTAACAGTTTGATAAAGTAAGCAGAGTTTTAATAACTGGATTTTCTTAAAAATTTATGATTTTGAAAAACATCTCATTTAATTTTGCATACTTTTATTATAATTAAATCAAATGTTAAAATGACTTCTGATTTCTTATCTTTAATTGGAATTATAAAACAAATTAAACTAGAACACATCTGAATGGAAACTGTTAGAAGTAATTTTAAATATCAAATATTTTTTAGCCATATTTTGTTTACGGTAAAGTTTTCAATTGTAAAAAATTATGGATTTGTATGTTGATTAATAAATATCAAAGTTTAATCTGTTTGTTTACAAAGTATCTATTAAGTTTACAAAATATAAATTTTGAAATTATTCAAAAAAAAAGATGGAAGAAGAATTCTAAAGTATTAAAACTTGGAGATGTTTTTATGATGTTAAGGGGAAAAAACAAATAATGATATGGATGAATAAATTTAGAAACAGAATTTTTTTTTTTGATAAATCTGAATTGTGTTATATTATTTTTTAAGTTATATTATTGCCACAATTACAATTTAAAAAAAAAATACAGTAATACCTCAACTTACGCTACCCCGACTTACGCGAACCCGGAGTTACACGATTTTCAAATCTCGTTGATTCGTCTTTTATTTGAGCGCCATGCAACTCTTGATTACTCACTCCACCACACTATTGTTCAGCTTACGTGTTCGGACATGTCGCACGGAATAGACGCATAGCTACAATTTATTTTGTGTTATTTATTTCTGTGTCTGTTATATCTATGTAGACTTGAGAGACTACTATGTCATCCAAGCAAAGTAGAACTGATTCTTCTGCATCAAACAAGAAAAGAAAAACTTCATCTTTGGAATGTAAAGTTAACATTATTAAAAACTTCAATACAAAAATGAAAATGTGTGAATTGGCAAAGAAGTTTGATCTACTGGAATCGACGGTCAGAACAATTATAAAAGGTAAAGAAAAAATTCTTGAAGCTGTGAAAACTTGACAGAAGGCCTCAGTTCAATTGAAAATTTTAGAAAATATAGACTCTAACGAAGAGCGCATTTCTTCGACAAAACGAGAAATAAAAAATTATTAGCATGCTACAAGGAAATTTTGCGAGAGAAAAAAATCTTTGCGCTGTCAGACGAATTTTTTAGATTTTATGAAGCCTTCTACATCAAAATAACTTTGACTTACGATTTTAATAATATAATTTGTTATACATATGTATTATCTAAGATTTTATTAAACATTTTTTTCTAAATTATTGTTTTCTTTAGTCTCCAGTCCTAATTAAATATAATTGGTATGTATTTATATGCGAAATTATATCCTGACTTACGCGAATTCGACTTACACGGTTATTGCTCAGTCCCACCTATCGTGTAAGTTTGGGGTATTACTGTATTTTAAAGCAGTGCTTCTATCATTGTACAGTAGAATTAATTTATTGCATAGCTATATATATATATATATGCAATGAATATTATTTAAAAAAACCTATACAAATTGGAAATGCCAAACAATAAAAAATGTTTGGTACCATGAAATTCTAATTTATATAGTTTTTATTGTATTAGTATAGTTTTTAAACATTTTTTCACTAATCTAAATACTTGTTTAATTATAATATCAAAGATACAGAAAATATCTGGTATTATTTATTTTATGCATTAAAATATTGTTTAAATTTGTTAATCAAATCTAACGTAATTAGATTTAATACATTGAATGCATTTTATTTAATCTATTATGGAATTTTGACTAAGTTAGAAATTTTAAATATTTTTATTATATTGTTTTTAGTCATTCAAAAAAATTTCATATTATTTGAAATAATTCTCAATTTTAATTTATATTTTCAGTTGTTACAAGATATAGTAATGGAATTAATTACAAATGAAACAAATAAAATGATTCAAAATGATGTCAGATGGGAAACATTTTTGGAAAAGTCATCAGAGGAAATTTTTTTCAGCACTTTTAGAATCATCATTATTAACATTTTTAAGGTAAAGTTTAATTTGTTGTTAATAAAATATGATAATAGTATGACATAATAACAACAATAGAAAATTATTGTGTAACAATTTTAAATTAATTATATAAAAAACTTTCAAGTGTAAAATTTTTTAAAGTTTTTAAATCTATATATATATAAATCTATAGTGAAATTTGCATTGAAGTAATTACAACTGAAAAGGAAGAAAAGCAATTATTATTTGAAGCAAAAGAAAAAGAAAGAAAAACAATAGAAGTTGAATGTTTGTATCTTACAGAAGAAGTAGTTGTTGAAGAAGCTGAAAAAATTTCAAGGTTTAAAATTATTTTTTACTTTTTCAATGTATTCAATTTTCAAATATAAACATATTAAATAAATTTAAAATTTTTACAGAAATATCTACATGGATATTAAAACGAAATGGTTAGAAATTATTGGACAAAATCTATATCATGATATAATCTCTGAAATTTTAACATCTGAGATTTTTGATATTGCTAATGAAATTCATTATAAAGAAATGGAAATAAAGAGAAATATGCTCAAAGCAATACAAGAAGAAATGAAATTAATTCGTATTCGTAAAGTACTTGACAGGTATGCATAAGTGTTGAAATTAAAAATGTATATATAATAAATTTTTTAGTTGATAGTGTTTTTCTTTTCATATTAAATACAAAAATAAAAATAAGTAATGCTAATTTGTGCAGTCAAATTTAATAAATGTAAATAATTTACAACATCACTAAACTGCTAAATATAGCAGTGCTATATGTAGCAGCAATCATTACCATAGTTTTCAATTCTTTTCACTTATTAATATTATTGAAAAACTCTAATTCCAACTTTGTTAAAAATTTGTTTTTTCAGCAAGGTTTTTAATTTGATTGTATTATTTAATATAGTAAAAACTTGTTTTAATCTAATGCTAAGTGAATTTGTTTTAAGTGAATAACTCTCTAACATATGGAGAGTCTCCATACCTGATAAATATCCACCAATTTTTTTGACACAGTTAGGTATAGATTTTTAGGTATTCTAGCTTTTTCCCAAAATATGATACACTCACGTATTACAAGATTTATGCTTTCACTCACAGTTAGTTTAACTTTGCAAATGTTAAAAAACAAAACTGCGAGTTCTTGTCGATTTGATGGTAATTTTGCACCTGTGATTTGGTGGTTTATCTCTTTGACTAAGAAAATATGTTTTTAGTGCTTCATAATTCCACTGACATCTTTGGAGAAAAACTATACGTGTTAATAGCCCAACAAATTGTGTTAGAATGGCGAACAAAGCGAATCCGTGCCACTTCTCTAGCACCATATATATGGAAATAATTCGATGCAAGTCGGCATGGGTTCTAGTGTTCAAAACGAGCTGAAATTTATTGTGGGAGTATTTAAGGGTAAAATAAATAAAACTAGGCCCTATGCGTTAGAAAAAAAAATATTTCAAAAATAAGGGACACCCTAATATATATGTCGTATTATTTTGCAGTCGTAGTCGTGGGGTCGAGTGTAGGGTTAGCAAGACAAAAGAAAATTGGAGACCATAAAAACACGTCCGTTCACTTTCAGGTCCTCACTCGAACTCTCCTTTATTCTTTATTGGTGTTGTTAACCTCATTCCAAAAGGGGCGAGATTAACAAAGTAAATTACAGAAAAATATACAAAAATATATACAAAATTTAAAATATGTTAAATGCCCCCCTCCTGAAAAGGCGACATCATGGAGCCTCAGGGAGGTTGGGCTGGGTGTTATACAATTTATCGGCTTGAACTCTAAAGTTGGTTGGATTATAATACGGTATAATTTTATCTACATTTACAATATCAGTTAATTTATTTAATGATTGGACAGGTCTGTCTATTTCTACGTTACAAGGAGATACTATCTTTAATATGGTGAAAGGTCCATGATACTTTGGAGCAAGTTTTCCTTGGTCGGGATGGAAAAAGGTTTGTAGTAGTATTTGGTCTCCTACTTTGAAGTTTGGAGTTTGGTGTTGACTATTATATTTATCTCTGTTTCTTTCATGAGCTATTTCGGTTCTTTCAGTGGCAATCTTACGTGCTTCACTGAGAGGGGGATAATTCAAGTTGTCAGGTGAATCGGGGATTTCTCCGTACATTAAAAACATTGGAGGGAATCCTGTTATAGTATGAGGCGTTTGATTGTATTCTTTCACAACGTCACGTAACATTTGAGTCCAGGATCGTTTTGGATTCTCTGAATATTTTATTCTTAGTCTAGAGACAAGTGTGGCGTTTAGTCTCTCAACTATCCCGTTGTGCTGAGGTCGCTGAGTACTTGTTAGATGTTGTTTGATTCCATTCTTTTCTAAATATCTTCTGAATCTAGAGGAGGTAAATGAAGGTGCTCTATCTGTTAGTAGACGTTTCGGGCTGCCTGTCTGTAATATTTTGCCTAGACAATCTATGTAGGCGTTTATAGAAGTAGATTTGGATGGAAAACACCAAGCAAACCTAGAAAAGTGATCGATGGCAACATGAAGGTAGCCTTTAGTAGATCCGTATCTTTGCATTCCAGAGACAGTGTCCATAGATAACATGTCAAATGGAGCTTTTGATGAAGGTAAATCACCTAACAAGCCAAACCTTTTATGGTTGTATGTCTTTGCTTTCTGACAAGCATCACAATGTTTAACAAACTCTACAACATCGTTGATGACATTCGGCCAATAGTAACGTGGACTAATTAGTTTCAGCATCTGTGTTATACCTGGGTGACCATAGTGTGCATGTGCCCTGGATAGCACCTTGTATTGAAGCGATGGAGGTATGACTTTCTTTGTAAATCCCTTCTTTCTGATACAGATTACATCTTCACGATCTCGGAAGAATTTGGGTGAGGTGAGTAATGAGGTATCCTGGTTGGAAAGGACTTCCTCAGTGGTAACAAAATGGCTCACGGGGGCTCTGGATAAATAATCAGCTTCTACATTCTGGCTTCCCTTCTGATGTTTAATATCATACTGATACATGCTTAGTTTCAAAGACCATCTAAATAACCTTCCAGATGGGTTTTTTATACCTTTCAGCCACTGTAAAGCCTGATGATCAGTGTGTATGGTGAAATAGATATCATGAAGATAAAAGTGAAACTTTTCAATAGATGCTACAATTGCAAGGCATTCTCTCTCACTAATGGTGTAGCTTTTTTCATATTCACGTAAGGACCTGGAGAAATAGGCAATAGGAAGTAATCCTTTAACAGGGTGTTCCTGTTTCAAGATACTCCCTATACCATCTCCGCTAGCATCTGTATAAAGATGTGTAGGAAGCAAAGGGTTATACATGTTTAAGATGGGTCTGGAGATAAGTGCTCTTTTTAATTTCTCAAAAGATTCTTGACATTTAGTCGTCCAAACCCAGTTTTGATTTTTCTTTAGGAGCTTATTTAGAGGAGCTCTTAAATTTGCATAATTTGGAATAAATCGATGGTAATGGTTTATGGACCCTAAAAAGCCCTGTAATTGTTTGATATTAGTTGGACATTTTAACTTTTGTATTGTTTCTATATTTGGTAATGAGGGGGAGTAACTTTCTGGTTTGATGTTGAACCCAAGATAATTAATTTCAGATCTAACAAACTGACATTTTTTAAGATTTAAGTAGAGACCCTCCCTTGAACATAATTCAAATACTTGTGTTAAATGTTTTAGGTGTTCGTCCACGTTCTGACTAAAAATTAACAAGTCATCAAAATAATTGATGAGAAAAGGAAATCTATATTTATTTAGGATATTTTTTAGAACTAGCTGAAAAATCTGGGGTGAAGTCTTTAGGCCAAATGGTAAACGATTCCACTGGAAATGACCAGAATTCGTTACAAAGGCAGTTAGTTCTTTGTCTTCAGAATGGAGAGGAACCTGCCAATAGGCTGACAGAATATCTACCGTAGAAAATATTTTCGCACCTATAAGTCTATCCAGTAGCTCATCTATTCTGGGAATAGGTTCATTGTTAACTTTAATCCTCTCGTTTAATTTCCTATAGTCCATACATAATCTAGTTTTTCCCTCATCTCTTTTCTTGGCTAATGTGACTGGGGCAGCGTAAGGGGACGACGATGGTTCAATCAATCCCGACTTTAGCAATAGTTCCACCTGTCTATCAATCTCTTCCCTATCACGGTAAGATGCTCTGTAAGGTTTTAAAGTTATGGGTCTTTCGTCTTTAAGTAATATTCTAGGGGAAGCTATTTTTAGGGCTGGCACTGAAAACTTCTCAGCAGAAAAAACTTCCCGAAATCCTAAAACAATGCTCTTTAGCTTCTGCTTCTGATCATCCTTCAGATTAGGGTTAACAACATCCCTAATGTTAAAAATATTTAACAGAGATTCCTTTAAGGAAGTAGAACTATTCCTACCCCTACAAGTTCCTGCTGCATTTTGAGCCAAAGGAGGTGGGAAGACAAGGTTAGGAGCCTGAGGGGTCTCCTTCTGATCTATCTTATATAAGCTATTACTATTTTTACTTATTCTATTACAAAAATGATTAATGTCTCTACTATAGTAACTATTTGTGGAACTAGAGTGATTTGAACGTACTTCAAAAGTATTAGGATCTAATGCTAGGATAGTCTGATTTTGGGAGATCTGATTAAGACTAGAATCTATGACAAGACTAAATTTTCTAATGTCTGGATAAGATAAAATTAAATAAGGGAAATACCTGGATACTACATGTAAAGTAATGTTTTTTGTCAGGTTTCCAATCTTAAGAGGGATTGATACATTAGCCATGCTTGTGGTAGATCCTGCAGCTGTAGTGATAATCTTCACATCCGATTGGTATTGAAAGTATTTGGATAAAGTATCTAATAGTTTTTGGGATATAAGGCTGATGGAACTTCCTGTATCGATGAGCGCAGGCATCGTCTTGTTCTCCATTGAAACAGTTAGTAGTAGTCAAGATGGTGAAGTTGGTTCTGCCTCATTTGCTTCAGATACCTTGTGGACGTCTCTGTGAATAGGAGCTGAATATCTTTGGGGACAGTCTCTTCTCCAGTGCTGTGCTGGTAATCCCTGCTGATAGCAAAAACGGCAAGGGGATGGCGGTCTGCTCATGTGATGTACCAAATTTCTGTACTGGGGTTGACCCCGTGGTGGAATCCAAGATGGCGTCGTTTTCTTTGTGTGCGGCCATGACAGTATCTGGTTTTTGGCAAAGTGTTGGGATCCTGTGTAATTTTCTCGATTCGGTTTAGTTGCCGGATGATTTTCTTTCTGGGTCTTCGGCGGATGATCTGCTTCTTCTTGAATTTTTATTAACTTAGTAGCCTTCTGAAGCCATTCGACAGCGGTGGCTGGCGGTGCGGCTATCATATATTTTCTAATTTCCGCATTTATGCCGGCATTGAGACCTGTAATGGTCTGTTGCATGTTTAACTTAGCTTTTTCCGCCAAGGAGGTTTTGTCCCTATAGTAAGTTAAGACATCTTCATCTCGCTGGTGTTGTCGATTTACAAAATCGGTGAAGTAATCTTCTTCTTCCTGTGGAAAGTACTCGAGTAATTTTTGTTTAATTTTGTTCCAATCCGTTTCCTCTACTAAATTTTCACAAAAATAGTCGAAAGCTTCATGCTGTAAATACTCTGGTATGTAAAAGTGGAGCTCTTGTTCGTCAATCCTTTGTCTCGCCGCTTGCTTCTCAAACAGTCTCATCCACGAAGTTAGACTTAGCTTTCCGCGTGGGTTAAACGGAATAAGATTTAGTTTAGGAGGAGAGGTAGAACTACCTGTTTCTGGGATGGATTTGTCTCTAGATTTACTCATTGCTGGATAAGGTAATCCTGTCGACTCTTATAAATTGTCGTATTATTTTGCAGTCGTAGTCGTGGGGTCGAGTGTAGGGTTAGCAAGACAAAAGAAAATTGGAGACCATAAAAACACGTCCGTTCACTTTCAGGTCCTCACTCGAACTCTCCTTTATTCTTTATTGGTGTTGTTAACCTCATTCCAAAAGGGGCGAGATTAACAAAGTAAATTACAGAAAAATATACAAAAATATATACAAAATTTAAAATATGTTATATATATATATATATATATATATGTTACCGGCAAAACCCGATTTTACGCCAAACTAGTTTGGCCTAGGCCAAACTAGTTTGGCGTAAGTGTGTCAGGCCAAACTAGTTTATAATTATTATTCAAGTATATTAATGGTTAAATAAATATATTAATGATTAAAATAAAATTAAAAGGCAATCAATTAGATGAACAATATTTATTCAAACATAGTCTGCTTAATTATAAAAAACGGGGTTAATCTTACCCTAGATATCGAAGGTGGCGGCTCGTTTCCGATTCCAGCAATCAGAAGACAGGGAACAGTGGGGACGCATGTTCTAACCTAATCTAACCTATTCTAATAAATTACCATAATTATTAGCAACCAAATTATTAGAATAGGTTAGGTTAGGTTAGAACGTGCGTCCCCACTGTTCCATGTCTTCTGATCACTGGAATCGGAAACGAGCCGCCATTGATACCTAGGGTAACATTAACCAAAAACAGTATTGATTAGAAGTGACACAACACTTGTACAAAATTATAAAATAAAAATAAGCTAATCAGTATTTATCAGTTTGTATCTTTTTTATTAGTATGCACTTTTAAAGGTAATCAACTTTCAAAAATATTTTCAAAAATTCAAATGAAATAATAAAAATAACTTTTAAAATCAAACTAAAATTAAAAATGAACTTATTTGTGTTTTATGATGAACTTAAATTAACCATTAATATACTTGAATAATAATTCTAAACTAGTTTGGCCTGACACGCTTACGCCAAACTAGTTTGGCATAAAATCAGGTTTTACCAGTAACATATATATATTAAAACAACCCCATACATAATTAGCTTGGATTAATGAGAATACATTGTTTTGGTATTAAAAACATACAAAATTATCTGAAAGATAGAAATTATCAAAAAGATACTAAAATTTAGTACTGTTGTATTAATTATCATAATTTTTGGAAAGAAGGAACAGAATTACAGATTTTTAAATCATTGGAAATTTTCATATATGTTGACAGTTTAAAGTCATTATAGAATATTTAATTCTATTGTATTTTTAGTTTTTGAAGATTATTAGTTTTTATTTTTAGTTTTTAAATAATATAACAAAAGTATTTTAATTTTCTTTTTCATTTTTTTATAAATTTATTATTCAGTTCTTATTTCATACACATATTCAAGTTACAAATAATGATGTTTTAAATAAATTTGAATAAATTTTCTAAATCATTTAAATTTATTGAATTTAACATTATCTGTTTAAAGCAATATTTGTTTTGATTTTATAAAAATAGAATAGTTATTAAAGTTTCAAGTTGTTAATATTAAATAAATTTTAAGGTGGAAACAACTTTGCATGAAAAGACGTCAGCTTGATGAAGCCCGAAAAACATTTCCAAGTGCACCTCCATTGGAAATGAAAAATTATAAGACTCCAAATGGTAAACGAGATGCTTTAAATTTTAGCAAGCATTTACAAAAGCAATGTGTTTTAGGTAAAAAAAAAAAATCTAATATTTCTTTGTCTAAACAGAAAATAAAATTTTTAGTCAATAAACATTCATTTATATTCATTTCAGATTTAACAGTAAAAGATCAGTTGAAGAATACAATATTCTCTGAGCCACTAGATTTGAAAAATATTCTTTGGAATTTATTATTTCTCAAATATGAGACTTTTCTTGAATCCTATACATATAAACTGCTGCTTATTTTGCCAATGGAGACTGATAATCAATCATATTTATGGAAAAAATGGTTTACTGAAAAGTTCAAAAAAGATTGTAGTGAAAATAGTATTTTGAAAAGTGGGGTAATTATGTTTCCTTATTTGTTAAATTTTTTTAAATGTATGTTTAAAGATATTTATAATGGGTGATCAAATGTTAAGTTACTCAAAAAAAGTTTGGTAACACCACAAAATCAGACTTAATGACATTGTGAGCTAGCTGCACATTTTACTTCCCTACACCAGTGTACTTTAAATTAATACATTTTTACTAATATTTTCATCTGTTTATAACAGACATCTTCAGATATATATAAGACAGAACAAAATGGACTACATGTCATAAGAAAATCTTAAATATTTATGTACTACAGATGTCAGGAATAACAATTTAAACTTTAAATATGAAGTTTATGGACATCCCTTTATACGACTGAAATTTGTAGCCATATAAACAGAGTCATAAGATAATTTTTATTTTAAAATAAACATCTTAATGATTTCTTGTGAAACTCTTCTGTGTGTGCCCAAATGTCTCAACACCTTTTCTCAGATAACTTCTGTTTATGATATATGATTTTATTCTTATATAGAAATTTAACAGATTGCCATTTATTAAAGTGTTTATAAGCATAAATCTTTGTAAGCACAGATGATTTGAAGTATTTTTGCATAAACCATTGTCTTAAGTTTTGGGTAATGTTTCTTTTTTATGTAATTATGAAAATTCTCCTTTCTTTTAGTGTAAGGAATTTCCAGTTATTATAATACTTAATTTAAATAATAATAATGAGCTAATACTACATTTGGGGTGTCATTTGGTTTGTGAGAAGTCAGCAGAGAGTAAAATTCATTTTTCAAAATGGAAGGTAGACTTCTCCTTGCCTTTCCCAGAAAGGGAATGATGGGGATTTTGAGGAAGCTTGTAAAAAATGTATATCTCATTCCATTGTCAGTGATATAATCTACTCAAAGTCAAAAATTTTTTTATTTATTTGATGGGCTATGGGTCATTTAGATACAAGACTCAAAGTTCAGTTAAAAAAGAAAATAGAACATTGGCACTCATCTCTTTACTGACAACAGTGTAATCTGATACAGAAATACATTATAAAATTAAATTTTTTCCAGTTTTATTAATAACACTGGACAACAAAAAAATGTTTTTGAATGTTTCCTTTATTTCATGAGTGGAATCTTACTAATTTTGGGGTGATAAAATCGAATATGACAAAGAAAAATTTTTCTTAGCTCTAGTTTCTGTGATATACAAGAGGTGGCAGTATGTGATTTTAATGGCTTAAGAAGAAATGACACATTTTAATTACATATGTTAACAACATTGAAAGTGCTTTTGAATTTTTGAAAATGTTTGAATTTCAAATTCAAACATTTTCAAAAATTTATCAAGCCATTAACGTCACAGCAAACAACCAGATTGTTTTTCTTCTCAAAAAAAGGAATCGGATCCCTCTGACATTCTCTGTACTGTGAGACCCTGATATCACACTGGAGAAGATTCCGTTGCTGTAGTCTTGACTCTAGAAGTTCTGCTTTATTCTTTGACAAGACTAGATCTTGAATGAGATCACTCAATTTCACTTAATTCAGTCTGCGGTGTATGATCTTTTATCTCAAAATCAGGGTCATGGAATGTGGAATGCTTGTTGGGTTCTTCTTCTCTCAAACTTTCTTCATTTTCTACTTCAAGCTCATAATGTTGGAATGGAGTAGGAACTGGTAAACTATCTAAATGTGGAATAGGTCAAATTGCAGATGGAATATTTGGGTATTGAATTGTTTCTTTTTTCTTCATTGACAATCCTGCCTTTATAAGTGGAGTCAAGCAGAAATAGCAGTCATCTGTATGGTTTGTAGGCTGCCGCCAAACCTTAGGCACAGCAAAAGCCATAGATCATTTTTTATTTTTCAGTTATTCTTGTAGTATAATTGAACAAGAGTTGCAGCGTGGAGCCCATGACTTATCCTGCCCCTACCTTTATACCCAAATAATGGTGATAGGCAGTCTTCAGAAGAGGCGTCAGATTGTGTTTCTGTGATGAAAAAGTTATTTCACTATGAATATAACAAAAATTTTTCACTAAATTTACACATTTTTGTGGCATTTTGGTATAACCAGTATTACACTTCAAAAGTACTCCAAAACCAGAAATTTTAACCAAGAAAAACAGAAGCAATATTAAACTGAAAGTCATAGCTACACTTATTATGTTTATAACCTACAAACATATGGAGAATGTTTTGCTGTTCAGTGAGAAAGATGTGACAACTCCCAAAAAATAAATTTTCTCCAAAATACAAATGCAGACTCTAAAAAATAACATATCACTGTATCTCCAAAGCAAGAGCTAATCAGTCATTTTTATGGAGATTTTTTAATTCAGCAGATGAAAATACATAAGAATATGCTAATTTTGAGTCCTAAACAAAATCATTGTTGTCCAGTGTAATCAGAAATAAATTTTTTATTACACAGTCAATTATTAAAATGAAAATTGAAAAATGATAAATAGTAACATTTAAATTATGAGTACAGTTGTTATAATATTGAACTAGTATTGATGTTTCAATGAGTTCTTTTATTAAGTATAGCCGGTTTTTGTAGCGGAGACCATTTAAATTATGTTTACAGGCATACAAAACACCTACACCAGTATACTTTAAATTAATACATTTTTACTAATATTTTCATCTGTTTATAACAGACATCTTCAGATATATATAACACAGAACAAAATGGACAAATTAAAATCAAACAAACTTTCATGAACTAATTGCAAATTTAGTTTAAAATTATTTCTCTAAAATATTACATATTTAGTTAAAATTATTTTTGAATAACTTTCAAAAAGAGTTTAAAATAATTTCCCAAACGAATTACATTTTTAATTTAATTATTTATGTGAAAAATAACTTTAATCTAGTTTAAATTTTCACTTTTGTATGTTTGTATCTGCATGGCTAGTGAGAAATACATGAGAAAAATTTTATGAAATGAATTTTATGAATTTTATGTTCAAAGAAAAATGAAATTTTCTTTGAACATAAAATTTTATTTTATGTTTAAAGAAAGTACACCACACTATGGATAATGTGTTTCTTTAAAATTAATTATACTCCATTCTTAATTACTCTATACATTTCAATTGACTTTAGGTATTTAAGGTGTGCCCTATGGGGAAACCCTGTGTAACCCTCAGGAATAGTGCTACTAGACATTAATAAACATAATTATAAATTAAATTTGAAGACTAAGTCTATAAGAAAAGTAATTATCACTGAATCACTTTCACTGTTCCAAAATACAGCTTTTGATGACTGACAGTGAAAGTGAATAAATGGTAACTGCTTTTCTGATAGATTTTATTTTCAAATTTAATTTAAAAGATAATTGTAGTTTGGCAATATTTCAAGTAATATTGCAGAAATCCTTTATTTTTCCTTTTTCAAAATATCTTTTAAAATTATCATTAAGGCGAATAACGGTAGACTGTCTCACAGCTAAACAGCTTTTAGCTGTGAGACAGTCTACCGTTATTCGGATTAAATAGACTACCACTTGATAAACATAAAATACAGCTACTAAAGAAAATTTAATAAAAATCTTTTAAAATATTAATTTTAGAGTTAGTTAATATTTGTTATTTTAATAATATATAATTTTAAAATAATTTATTTTTAATTTTATTAATATATTTTCACTCAATTTTAGGTTCAAACTATAAGTTTATATACTGCTGAGATTGAAAGGAATCAAAACATGTTAATATGCATTAAATCTATTGATTCAAAATTACAAGATTCATCAATTTATCAAGAATTGTTAGGGACAAATGCCTTTATATTTGTCATAGGATATTGGGAATCTTCAATGCAGGTAAATTATAAAATATAATTTATTCAAAGTGATTCAAAGTTAAGTAATGACCATATGTTTTATATATGTCATAAATAATGTGACCATTATTATATTCTTAAAATGAAATAGTTAGTTTTTTAATTATGAAAATGAGATATATTCATTAATACCTCGGTGTTCGTTGACTTTGGTTATTGTTGGTTTTGGTTTTCGTCAATTTTTTTTTTTCTGTGAAAAATTTGTCTCAGTTTTTGTCGGTTGCCTCAGATTTCATTGGCATGCTCTCATGATCTCGCTGCAGGGACGGATTTAGGTTTTTCGGGGCCTAAGACTTATTGAAGTCCAATGGGGCCCCATTTTTACAATTTTTACCAAACCTAACCTATTAACTATATTTTACTACACAATAAGTGCTCATTAGCAAGGTTGAGGCCGAAGTTTTAAACGCGAAAATGTGTATGTCGGACATTCGGCGCCACTTTCCTGTAAGCCTAGAAGTTTGGCAATGGCCTTTAGAATGTCAAGCATGATTCCACTGACTCTTTAAACACCATCGTCAAACTTCTAGGCTTACAGAAAAGTGGTGCTGAATGTCTGATGTACACCTTTTCACATTTAAAACATCAGCCTCAACCTCGCTATTGTTGATGAATAAGTATTAAAAATTTATGATAATAATTCAATTTTTGAGAACCCAGGGCTTAGTCCCTGTGTAAATCCATATCTGCCTTGCTGCTAATTTTGCAAAAACAAAAGGCAACCCATGCATTTTCCTGCTTAGTATGGCATTATTTCTTGTTGAGTGAGCATTGCCACACACATCTAGCCAAACAGTTCCATTGCTTTCCTCTCCTTTTATCTTTATCATGGGACCAAAGAAAGCTTCCAGAACCAGCCCCATTTGAATGCCATGTTAAATGTTCATTTATTCTTTACATTAGTCTTTTATATTTGTTTTATATTAATTTCATATTGTTTTTAGTATTAAACACTATTTATTCTCTATAAAATGTTTTTGGCATGTATTTTGGAGTTCTAGAACGAATTAATTGGATTTACATTGATTCATACAAAAATAATTGTCTCAGTTTTCATCAGTTTAGGATTTTGTCAATTGTTTTCAGACAGATTATTGATGAAAACCAAGATATCACTGTATTTTAGTAATTACAGAAATAAATTCCTCTTGGTTACAAAATTTGAAAGTAAAATTAACATGCTTGTTTAAAATTAAATCAAATCTTAAAATTTTGAGTTAAGGTAATTGTTTTTACTCATTATCTTTAGGCTATCTTGCTTTGTTGATATACATGTCTTGCAAATTAACAAATATGTTTTTCTTCTCTGTGCAAACCTCTTTGGAGAATATAAAAAGTACGAAAAATATAAATATTATTAAAAATTAAGAGATATATTGAGATTAATATTTTTATTTTTCAATTTATGTAATCTGTATTTTCCTTTATATTTTAAGATATTTTTATTGCTTTTTCATATGAAAATTCATAAATAGGAATATGATTCAACGTAACAGACATAAAAGTATATGTCTGTCTTTTAGACCAGTGTTCTTCAATCTTGGGTCCACGGACTGACACAGGTCTGCAGAAATTTCATTGGGTGGTTTGCGAAAAATTTCATAGGTGACAGGAAATTTTGTAATAACAAAATAATATTTTAAACTTTTAATTAATATAAACAGTTTTTATTATTGCAATTGTTTAAATAAAGTTAGGACAGTTACACATGTGATCCACATCTGAACAGTGTAAGTCTAAGAAACTTTATCTTTAGCCTTCTGCTGCTCCATGATATTATTCCTATTTTTGCCAGTTATCAGGTATGAAAAAGTTAGGAATGCTGTTTTAGATCATATCTTTGAGTGTATTTAATTTATTTTGGATACTAAATTCTATGGTTGGCTTTTGGATATTAAATGCTTTTGTGAATTAGTTAAATTCTGGGAAATGGGTTTTAAATCACTATAACAAGCAACGTAATCTCTTAAAATTTATAGTTAAATAATTTTTGTTTGTAAATTTTATATATAATGTTTGAAGAGTGTTGACAAGTGAGGTTTTTCCCCCTCTAAAGTAAATGCCTGAGTTAGATGATCAAGAGAATCCAAAGTTCAAACAAAAGTCTTTATGAACTGTTTCATTAATCTCAGCTTAATATGCAGGGATGGCAGCAGCACTTTCTTTGGGTTGACCAAGCTGCACCTCACAATATTCTTTATGTCAGGTTGTAATTGTTTTCTAGGTGATCATTGCTTTTTTAACAACATAATTAAATAAATTACGGCTACTGAAACATATCACTAATATGGGTGCAAAATATGCAAAGAAAGCATCAATTTATCCAATAAAAATGGTTTTGTAGAAAAATCTTATGTGATAGAGAAAAACAAGTAACATTTTTGAATTGCTGAATTCTGCAGTCTTTTTTATGTGATCCTTATGGATCACATAAAAATGACTGAAGAATTTCCACTGCAGATCTATAATTAATGTTAATTATAATTCACATTAATTAAAAATATTGAAATTTAAATAATTATTTAAAAAAAAAAGTAAAAAGAAATTTTAAATGGATTATAATGTATAAAAATATGCTGTTAGTTTTATTTTTAAGAAAAAAAATATTTTTGTTATATTTAACTTTTAAATATTTAAATTTCAATATTTAAAAGTTTGATTATTGGATGGCATTCTATGTTGTTATGATAGTTAAATATTTATATTAACTTTTCTTTAAAATAACAGGAATTTCAAGATAAGCTGGAAGAAGAAGGACAACGATTAATTGAATATATTAATTACAGACTTGTTTACCCTCCTGTTCCTGTCTACATATTTGTTGTGAATAATCATTCTTCTAAATTAACAAATGAAGTTACCCTAATAATTGAAAATTCTCTTGATTTGCCATATTTAAAATCTAATAATTTAATTTTTGATTGGAAAATATCACTTTTGCACGGTGTTGGAAAACCAAATAATGACTTCCAGGTAATTAAGTATAAAAATTTTAATGTTTTGTCAAACAAATTTATAAGTAAAATACTTTAATTTATAAGTACAGTCAAACTTCAGTTTTCAAACATAATTTGTTCCTAAAAGTTGTTCTAAAACTGAAACAAATTTTTCCATAAGAAATAATAAAAAATGGATTTATTTATTTCTGACCCTCAAAATAAAGCCCTTTTTTTGCCTTTTTAATTGTATTCATACATAAAAATGCCTACAAATGCAATGTAATATTATATATAATAAATTATTGTTATTTAATTTGACTTAAGCATTTTTAAAGACTAATTCTTGGATGCCATTTATATTATGTGAATATCAATTAACGTGATTTTAATTAATTTGATTTAAATTCAACTACGGCATGTACTGAAAAACAAAATTAGTATATTTTTCTCACATGCATTGAAATTTAATTTAAATAGCAATGTCATTGATGATTTGTATAATGATATATAATGATGCAGGCAATCTCAGTGCCACTAACTTCTGAATCATTAGTCCTGACATTGATTGGTCAGGCCATCAACTTTAACATAGGAAGTAAGGAGTTGACTGTCTGTGTCTCTTTAATGTGGTTGGTTCTTACAAAGTAGCTTGTTTGGCAACTGAGTTATTGTATGGCAACTGGGGGCAAACATGAGTTCCAAATTCTGTTCATGAACCAATTTGTTTGAAAGTGGTTGTGCAAAAACCGAGGTTTGACTGTAATCCTATTGCTTTAATATTTTAAGTATTTAATACATTTTTAACTATGTATTCGTTGAGTCAAGGCTTCTATTCTTGAATTTTTGACCATTTATAGTACAGAATTTTAAAATTTAATTCTTACAATTTAATGTATAGCTATTTTTATTTATTAAAAATATAAAATTTATGTACCATAAGAATAAGTATCATTTTTTCAAATTGATTAATTTGCTTAAATATATAATAAAGTGTGGAAAACTATCTTGATTTTAATTTCTGACATTCTTCATTATATTTGTCTAATCTCATCAATCATAGACAGGATCAGTATGTTATGCTACAAGCTATATGTTTATTACACTTACTCTTTTTAATTATTAGATAATGCTGTACAACCATGTATTACCTACCACTATGATAATTATTTAAGTTGGTCAAAAAAATTAATATGGATTACTGTTATATAATAATAAGAGTAACTAATTTTTAAATTAATCAAATGATAATGCTGGATTCATCAGGCATTATTATTTGGCTAATTAAATGTTTAGATTCAAAGTACTTTTGATCTAAACAACATAATAGTAGAACACAGTGAAAATCTGTAAAAAAATATGTGAGGTATACTGTAAGGATGTTGTGAAAGAACATGTGTGCCAGAAGTGGTTTGTAAGATTTTGTTCTGGGAATTTTTTCCTTCAAGGTGCACCAAGATCAGGTCAGCTAGTTGAGATTGACAGCGATCAAATAAAGAATTAGTTAACAGTAATCCATGCCATACAATGCAGGATATTGCAGATAATCTTCAAATAACAAAATCAAGCATGGAAAATCATCTGCATCAACTTGGATATGTCAGCAAAATGATCATTTGGATTCCATACAAACTTAGTTCACTAAGTTTGTAGGAAGCCAGTCGCATCAATTGCATTTCCATCTGCAATTTTCTCTAAAAATGTCAGAAAAGTGACCCATTTCTGAAGAAAATGGTCACAGGTGATGAAAAATGGATTGTTTACATCAAAATCAATCACTAAAGATCTTGGGGAAAGCACAGCAAACTGCTGCAAACCACTTCAAAAGATGGATGAAGTCCAGCTTTTGAAGTGGTTTGATTTGATGGGATTGGAAAGATGTTTTGTTTTACAAACTGTTTCTGAAAAACAAAATGATCAATTCTGATGTATACTGTGACAAGCTGGACAAATTAAATTTAGCTATTTGGGAAAAGTATCCAGAATTGCAAAGGCATCATCTTCCACCATTATAACATCAGCAACATGTGTCATGGCAAACTGCAAACTGGTCAAAATTGTCAAAGCTTGGCTGAGATGTCGTAATACCTCATCCTTCATATTCACCTGACCTTGCCTCTTCTGATTGATTATCACTTGTTTTGCTCCCTTAAAAATTCTTTAAACAAACAGCAGTTCATTTCTGATGATGATGTAAAACAGAAATTGGAACAGTTTTTCACCAAAAAAATACTGGAAGTTTTTAAATGAGGTATCTGCTCTTAATGATGACTCATCAAGAAAATGGTCATTCACTAACTCATAAGTACAGCAATGTACTTGTGAGTTAGTGAATGACATTAATATCTCTCCCAATGCAGTAATGAGTCAGATTGTAAAACTGGGAACTCGTAATGCAGGAATTACTTGTATATTAAATTTATCTAAATAGATATTTGCAAGTTTATATTTGCTGAATAAAATAATTTAATAAAATTTATTTTATGAGAAATGTTTTATTTTCATAACTGTGCTGTTATATAAAAGTATATATATAGATTATATTAAAAATTTTAATTTTTATATTTATAATTGGAAATATTTATAATGAATTAATGATCATAAAATCTTTTATATATTTTTCTCTAGCTCTTACAAAGCGTAAAATGGCTTGCTGAAAATACTCAAATTATTCCTTACTTAACAGCAGCACATTTAAAAGATTTTTTGGAAGATGGAATTACAAAATTTGTTTTTAATTTGGTTTATAGTGATCTGGGAGAAAGACACAAGCATGGCATTTATCATCAGGTAATACTTTAATAGTTTTTGTATATTGTTATGTTGAGATTATGCTGAATATTGGGAACCTATTTTTGTACTCAGGTATTCACAGGTATGGATACATATATCCAATTACCTAGGTAATAGTTGTGTAGTGTATTTTATACCCAAGTACTTGTTTGAAAGATTACATGTACATAATGAAAAATTCTAATGAATTATTATATAACACAAAATTTCTAATGAATTGAATTGTTTTCAATGTTTAAAAGATCAATTTTGTGAACTAATATTTTTAATTAGTTTACAAAAATATTAATAGTTTAAAATAAAACATTTTGCTATATAAATATAATTCATTTTGTTATTAATCCACAACCGTAAAACTATACAGCTTCAAAAAAGCAGAAAAAAGCTTCTTTTTTTTAAAGCTGGATTTAATAATAGATTATTAATGAATAATATGTTACCAAAGTATAAATTTATTAAATTTGTTCCTAAATGAAGTTATTTAATTTATAAGAATGTTAATAAACTGTAAGAAAATTTAATTCAAAATTAATTTTTTATTAAGACAAAATTATTACACTCCTCAAAAGTGAAATTGCACCATCATGAAGGAATGCACATAATCACATGCACATTGCAGGACCAATAGAGGTGAGAGACACACTCAAATGATTAAAAGAAGAAAAGGATATGCAACAGTCATCTGTTTATTCAGTAATGAATATGGCCCCTACAGGTAGCTATACAGGATGCTATATGGCAATGCATACTATCAATGAGGCGATTAATAGTTGTGTTACAACTAACAGGAATATTAACTGGTTGTAGATCTAAAGCTGTCGTTGTTGTCAACACTCGTGAGTTCATATCCCAATGTTTGTTCTGTTTTGGAGTTTTCAAATTGTTTGTCCTGGCTTCATTCTAGTTGATGTCTCAACATCAAGTGAAAGCTTTTGTTTTTCCTACCCATTTATATGCATTTTCTTATCAATTTAGTTTTGATCCCCAAAGCAGTAGCTATTCATCCTATGTTGATGACTCATTCAGTCTTAATCCAATCTGGAAATTTGTCCTTAACAAGTTGCCTGAGGTATCCTTTGCTAAGCTACTTCCACTGAAGTGCACATGTATATGTATATGGTGGTGGTCCTTAGTGCACCTCATGTCGGATGAAGTCACACAGGTGTTCAATGGGATAGAGATCTGGCGAGGCTGCTGGCCAGGGAAGGATGTGAAATCCATTCAGGCTGGTAAGAGTTCACCATGCAACAAATACTTGGGCATTGTCTTTCTGGAACACTGTGTTGGATGCAGCCTGCACCAGTGGCCAAACCACAGGCCTCACAATTCTTGTGAAGTACTGGTCTGCTGTGAGTACTGGGAATGTGCATCAAGGCTGTCCACTGATTGAACTTGATGCCTTCCCAAACCATGATGTTTGGTATGGGGCTCAGCAAAAAAGGACCGGCACACCTGACCATGGCCATCATTCCTTCATAGACAGAAGCAGGATTCATCTGTAAAAAATACCTGATTTCTGATGGTGACATAATGGGATAGTTCTTTTGAGTAAAAGGGAATTAACTGTAATATCTTTCAGAGTAGTAATATAAATTTTAAATGAAATAAGATTACAAATTTATTTTGTAGTACACAATAAAAACAGCATATTCACATATAAATGAAGAATTCAGGAATCTAGAATCAATCTTTCAGGTTTCTTTCAAAAGATTGATTCTGGAATCCCAATTTTTTTCCATTCTTCAGCTTGATGTTAATGAATGAATGTACTGTACTTGTGCTCATAATGTAAAATGTTAATTTTTCTAAACTAAAATAAACTTTAAAAAGTATTCAAAGGAGTTAGAATTGGGAGTTTTCAGCAGAATCAGAATCAGGAGAAATTTTTGTATCATCCATCACTAATATTTAATTTTAAATTCATTAAGTAATACTGGACATTGAGCCATTATTGTAGAATAAATTAATTTTCCTAAAATTTAATTTTCTTGTATTTGTTCACAGTTTCTAAAATTATTTGTGCTGCAATTTAATTCATCTTTATTTTTATAATCAATCAAAGAAGGATTAAATTGTTAAAATATAGTGACTAGTTACATGATCAAAAAATATATCTTCAGATGAGAAAGTAATAAAATATATTATTATTTATGTTTTTAGTAATATATTGATAAAATATTTATATTTTTCTTAATTTTATAAAATATTTTTTAGTGTCCAAGAGCAATTATAGCTCTGTATACAGCTGCTATTAGTCATATGATAGATGTTACTTGTTCCTCTTATCTAGAACAGTTATCTTGGCCAATGCCTGAAATAGCCATGATACAAAAAGATAAAGGTAATTTTTATAAATATACAAATTGATTTTAAATAAAAAAAATTGTTAAAATTCTGTATTATTTATTGAAAATTACATTTCAAATAGTACATAATTCTGCATAAGTTGACAAAATGTGAATAAAAAAAAAATGTGAAAAAAAATTATAATTAAAATGAGCAATTATTTATTGTGACATCATCACAATGCTTTAATCATATTTTTAATTTATTTAATTTATGAAATAAATGATTTATAATTTATTTAATAAATGATTGATTTAAATTGTCATTTGTAATTTTATTCTAAAAAATGTCATTTGCAATTTTTTATTAATTCATGTTTTCAAATACTGAATTTTTTTAATTTACTGGGAAAATAGTCAGAAAATATTGATCTTAAAATCTTAAAAAATACATTTATTTGAGTATTGTTGGAAGAATTTTTATGAATTTTTACTTAAATTATTATTTAAATCTCTTTAATTTAGTTTTATGAAAATGTTTAAAAAATTAAGATTAAAAGTAAAATTCATAATCATAAATTTAAGTGAAGTTATTTTCTATAATTTTAAAACTGAAATTATTTAAATTCTGTAGTATTAAAATTTTGTTTACCATGATTTAAAAACTTAATAGAAAAATTATTTATATTATTTTATAGTTTATTGTCTTCTCATTTGTTTAGAACACCCTCCAGTGTATTGGAATTCTTCTGAACAATTAAGAAAAGTAGAAAAAATCATAAGAAACATTCAACTCAAAGAATATCCTGAAAATTTAAGTACAGAACATAAAGATGATGTATGGCAATATGTTGATCTCATCATTGCAGATTCAAGAAACAAAAGTTTAATTTTAAAATCAAAGTTAGTTTTTATATTTATTTATTTAAAAATTATTTAAATTTGAGTAATAAATTTTAAAGAATAGTGTAAAATTCATGATCTCTTCATATTAAGATTTTTAAATTATCATTATTATGTTAAAAAGGGGTTTAAAGTAAACACACACTGCTAGCAAAATTTATTTTTACTGATGTGATTGTTAAGCAGTATAGCCAAAAATGTCTATTATTGTTGCATAACACATTGCACAATCTGCTCTCAAAGATTGTCATTTTAGACTACAAATGTAAGATACATTTCTACTTCAGATCAGTAATAATAGATATAAACATGTGTCTTAGAATCAAAGAAATATAGTGTTATACAGGATTGGGATTTCTCAATTTCTTTTTAATAATTAGTGAATCTAAAAAAGAGGATTTAAAAAAAAAATACAAAAGATTGAAAAATAACATCTAACATAATAGCAATGTTTTGCCTGCATAAAAACACAGAAATTCCATTTGTTCGAAATTCTTTAACCATATTGATGAAGTTCCATATTATATGAAAGTTGCCTGTATATGTTAAATATTTTGAATTTGAAATATATTGATATGCAAGTTATCATTTATAAGTCTACATTAAAATGCAACTCTAAAAACTTTAAATTAAAATCCGAGTAAAAAGCTACTCTTTAAAATCCGACTTCAAGTGAGTTAAGACAAAAAAAGAACGAAAAGATGCTATACTTTCATAATTTTATTAATTCCATTTCCCAAATGCATTTCGCAACGCCTCATCAGTGGGTAGATAATTTAAATTTTTTGAATATTAAATTTTTAAATTTTTTGAATAGTTAAAATGCAACACTTGCAAGTAAACAATAATAATGAATTGGAATAAGACAATGCAACATGCAGGCAATCTCCATGGAGCATGCCTTCCAGGAAATCTTTTTATGGGAAACTGGCTCCTATTTAAATATCAGACATGTGAAAAAAACCTGGAAACTCCATATGCTTAAGTTACCATATTGTCTAACTGAAGAGGAGCCATTATAAAGCCCAAAATGCATTGATTGATGATTGTGTATATAAGAGTTGATGTACAGTAGAGACTCATTAATCGGAACCCCGGTAATCGGAATCGCCAGTAATCGGAACGATTTTCAGTCGGACTGTGTCGTGCTGAATTGAACGTTTTTGATACTAAATTTACTTTTAAAGTATAATTTTCATGTTATTATATTCTTCAATATATTTATTTTGTTTGTACAAAATGCAGAAATAATTTTTAATGATACGATAGCCTCGATTATTATTATAAAAATTTTCGTTAGGCTTAAAATCGACGAAAATTCAACACGAAGTGACACGCAACGGAGAAAAATTTGAACATTGGACAGGTTAATGTATTTTTTCGTACATAATCGGTAATCCGAACAAATTACTAATCTGAACAACCCCAGTCCCCAATTGATTCCGATTTTCGGTTCGCTACTGTATTTATGTAACTGGATGTCTATGATTAATTAATAAACTTCCCTTGTCAATTTAGTCAGTGTGATAAAGCCTAAAAGTTTAATTGTGTAGTAGCACAAAAATTGTAATAGATATTTTATTGTATTTTAAGTTGAAATGTATTAGAAATTTTAAGTTAAATTAATTAATGTTTAAATATACTTAAATAACTGAATGAATTCAGCAATGTATTATCAAAGTTTTAATTATATATTGTATGAACTTTAGCATTATTTTATTTTATATTTAGCTTTCAGTGTACATGTTTTGAGAAATTAAAAAACATCATAAAAATTACTCATTTTTGGGCTTTTTGAATGAGCATACCCCCTAAATGCAATGTTTAGTATTAATTAAAGCAAACAATAATGTTATATTATTGCATTGTTGAAATAAAATGGTCGTTTTTTTAATTTTAAATTTCCCACCCTTGTAAGTTTATGTGCACAAACTTTTTCCATGTGATCATGGAAGAAAGTTTGTGTAATTGGAAGAGTCCACATATATGTGAATTTAAAAATATAACCTCATTTATATAATGAGTTCCACGTGTTTAAGAGTAGTTTTTCTAATGGCATGGAAACAAAAGAAAATAGAATAATTTTCTTATATGAGTAGATATAAGCTGAGATATAATGCAGCTCCCCAGCTGAGGCAATCTGAAATATCAATAAAGCCTTCAGTAAAGGTCTGTGGGTGAGCATACCACCCAGCATTGGTTTGAAAAATTTCATGCCAGGAATACAAATTTCAGAAATCTGCTTTGCAGACATGTACCATTTGTCATGTCTGTAAGAACCTTGCCTGATTGTCCAGGAAATCATGGAAAGATTGAATATACATTATTCAACTGTTTCTTGACATCTAAATGGATTAGAGAAAGTCAGGAAACTCAACAAATGGGTCCTACATGAATTCAGAGAGACAAGGAGTATTATTAGTAGGTCTGTAGTTCTTTAACTATTTGTCTCAAAAATGCAAGTATATTATCTTGTGTTGTAACTTGAGATGAAAAGTGGATCCTCTATGACAATTGTTGACGTTCTGTGCAGTGGCTAGATGTGGAATGCAAAAATACATGCCAAAACTGAGCCTTCATTTATACAAAATCCATGGTAATGTCCATATGGTAGTCTGTAAGGGAAACAATCCATTTTTCATTTCTGCAAAGAGATGAAATGATGAATGCAACAAATACTGTCAAGAAATTGATGTAAGGTACAACAATTGTGCATTCAAGAGTTACCACTTTTGAATAGATATGGTGTTTTATAGCTTTATGATTTAAAAAAAATGAAGAGTTGACAGAATTGAAGAGCAAAATTCTTTTTTCATCAACCTTATTCTTCAGATTTTTCACTGACAGACTACCATTTTTTTAAAACATTTTGAGTTTTTTAACAGAAAAAGTTGTCAAGGAATAGGATGCAATAAAAAGTGCCTTTAATGACATTTTTGCTTATTGTTACATGATTTCAATCAAACTAGCATTAATGTATTGGGTTGTTCGAAAAGTTTGTAGCGAATTTTTATAGCTGACAGTTGAGACACCGATTGACGCAAAAATGATTAGAATTGTACAAACCAATTAATATTACGATAAATAACCTTGAGACGCGTCCTTTACAAAAAAACCCGTTAAGATTATTCAAATAGCATTTAATTTGTCTCATTGCAAAAAATGGATGCGAACAATGTTCATTATTGACACTTGTGTTTTTTCTTTTTTCATAAAGGCAAAAATGCTGTACAAACAGCAAAAAAGATATGTGATGTTTATGGTGGGAGTGCTGTATCAGAATCAACTGTTTGAAAGTGGTTTGCAAAATTTAAAACGAGTAATTTCAGCCTTGACGATGCTCCTCGCTCAGGAAGACCTCCTGTTATTGAAGAGGACCAGATCAAAGCATTATTAGATGAAAACCCTCATTACACAAGTCGAGAAATTGCAGACATAGTGAAGTAATCAAACAGTACTGTGTTTCAACATCTAAAGAAGCTCGGATACGTGAATCGTTATGACATTTGGATATCTCACGACTTAACAGAAAAAACTTACTGGATCGCATCTCCATTTGTGATTCTCTTGAAAAACGAAATGAAAATGACCCTTTTCTGAAGCGTTTAGTGACAGGTGATGAAAAGTGGATCATTTATAACAACATCAGCCGAAAACGATCATGGGGTAAGAAAAATGAATCACCATTAAAAACTCCAAAGGCCAGTCTTCATCCAAAGAATGTCATGCTCACTGTCTGATGGGATTGGAAAGGAATCCTGTACTACAAGCTGCTTCCACAGAATCAAACAATTGATTCTGATAAGTATTGTTCCCAATGGGATAAGCTGAACATGGCAATTAAAGAAAAACGTTTGGAACTGGCCAATAGAAAAGGCATTGTGTTTCACCGAGATAATGCCAGACCTCACACGTCTTTACAAACACGCCAAAAATTATTGGAACTAGGCTGGGATGTTTTACCTTACCCCACTTACTCAACTATCCTTGCCCCGTCAGACTACCATTTGTTCTGTTCTCTACAAAATTCCCTTCATGATAAAAACTTTGATACTTTGGAAGCTTGCAAAAACCACGTGGATCAGTTTTTCATGGGAAAAACTGGAAAGTCCTACGAAGAGGGTATCATGAAGCTGCCTCATAGATGGCAACATGTCATTAAAAACAATGGCGCATACATAATGGAATAAAAGTATATTTTTAGTTATAAAACAATTTCTTTTATTTTTCTTAAAAATCGCTACAAACTTTCCGAATGACCCAATACTTCTATTGCATTGGGAGAAGTGTATTAACAATGATGGAGACCATTTTGATTGAATATATAAGGTTTAAATTAAATTAATAAATGTTCAAAGTTAGAAATAAAAATCAGCCATTTCATTTGCTACAAACTGATATATATTTATGTATATTACAGAAATTTTCAATTATTAAAATATTTATATTTGAACATAGTTTTTCATGGATATGAGAAATAAAAAATGTACTGATTTTACATATAGAAAATCTGGTCACCTTAAAGCATTCTATCATTTACCATAATTTGTTCAAAATCCCTCACAATATTATAAAACTTATTATGAAATAACATCCTTTTACCTTACATTCCTTACATTCATAAATATATAAAATGGAACAACATATTCTTAAATTTATTTAATATCTAATATTATGAGTAGAGCATAGTTAATCAACCAAGTAAACTATTTCATAAGTAAACTGTTATAGATATTATTTAGTCTGTATGATTAAGTTATATTTTTCAAACTATACTTTATACACATAATTAACAAAAACTCTAATTTCTTATAAAGATAAACTATTTTTTAATTAGCATAAACACAAGTTATTTTTAACAATACATTGAGTTCATATTAAATATTTAATAAAGCATATATAATTTGGTTAAGATTATTTTAAGATTTTAATAAATTGAGATATTGATTAACTATATAAATAATAATTCATGGCATTTATTATTATTTTATATTTATGCAGTATTCACCACTTATTATCAAGGAGTAAAAACTTAGATGGAGAAGAAGTAATTCCTTGGGCAGATATTTTACAAGCTTGTAGTTTCTTTCTGCTGGATAATATTGATTTTGTTTGTAAGGTAAATGTTTAAATACTTTCTAAATATTGAATATTATTTTAAAAAGCTTTACTTTTTAAAATAAAGTTAAAAAAAAATACTTTTCCGGTTCTGTTATATAATATATAACAGACGTAAAGTATACTGATCAATCAAAAAATGATCCCCAAGATATTTATGTTTTTGGACTCAGGTGGTCCTTGAACTGTCAAATGCAAAAAATTCAGGGGTTTTTCTGTATGTATAGATCAGAGGTGGGCAAGCAAGAGTTCAGTGGGAACCCAAATGTAGATTTTGCAAAATGCATGGGAGCCGTGGATAGTATGGTAAGGCAGGGAAGGATAGGGTGTCCCCATCCAGGTTAAGAATTTGTTTTTAAAGAATAGATTTGAAATGCCAATTTAATTTATTGCACCAACTTGGAAATAAATTACTAAATATTACATATATATATAATTACATATTTTTACAAAATTGTAAAAAAAAATAATAAAAAGCAGAAATTAACCCTTTCAACAAGAGCCGCATGTAACTCAAAAAGAGCCGCATTTGCCCATGTCTGATATTGATGTTAGTATGCATGTGTGTGTGGCACAATTTTGTTTTCCCTGTTTGAAACTTAATAACTACTGTGCTTTTTGTTGAAAATTTCCGAAATTTTGCAGGGAGGTTTGTGTATTAAGGGATTGATGCTATTAAAATTTTGTGGTTAAAGGTCAACGGGGTGGCAGATAAAGAGGGTTGTGTCATATCTTGAGTAGGATCAAACTTAAAGACTACTTTACTCATTATTAGCATTTAAAATTTTTTATAAAACTCATCCCTACCCAAATTTAAGTTTTTTGCCATATTATAATAATTAAAAAATAAAAAGTTTTAATAATAAAATATCATAACAGATGGTGCCACACATGCAGTTTTAAATGTTACCAAGGAAAGTTATGCAATGCATTGCTGAATTTTTTTTATTGTATATGTTACAGTAAAAACCCATTTTTAGTGAAAATGCATTTTAACTAGTTGAAACTAGTTTTTACTGGATGTCATTGTTAAAACTAGAATTTACTGCTAGTCAAAAATGAATTTGAGTTAAAACTAGTTTTAACTAGACAAAACTAGTTTTAACAAAATGGCTTAGTAAAAACTGTTTCGACCAAGGTCATTCAGCTAACACATTCCTATAGTGCAGGGGTGGCCAACAAGTCGATCGCAATCGACCGGTCGATCACGATGCCAATTTTGGTCGATCGCTCGCGATGTCTTGACTTAATGTGTTACACTTTGTAACTGAATGCAACGCGTGAATGTAACGCGCAAAAGCAACAATATGCATGCAGTTATGACTGGACTCGTAGAAAACACAGCCATTTAGCTTGAATATTTGACACTGTCATGCGGTAGCTTCTTTTCTTTAGTATTAACAATATTATTATTATTAATCAATATTGTTTATCCACGGTGACAACGTTGAGTTTCAATTTTTCATTTGTTTAAAATGTAAGTACCTGTTCTTTATGTTTTAAATTAAATTATGGCTTTTCTTACCTATCTATTTACTTGATAAGTGAGCGTTTTCGGCAACAGACTTGTATATTTTTGGATTTTTGGAAATACGTCAATTGAGAAAAATATCCCAGAATCACCAAATGTAGCAAATATATTTATTCCTGTTTCGGAACTACATACGCGTGTGAATTGGCATTTTCATACTTAAAGTTAACGAAGACTAAACATTTTGTCCGGACTGATTCCCATACTGAAGAATCATTATTATTATCTTTGTCAGGATATACACCTAATTATGTTTCCTTGGTAAGAGACGTGCAAACTCAGTCCTCCCATTCATGTAACGTAATAAAATAAATTCTAAATCTGTCTTCATCAGCAGCTAATTTGAATTAATAAATATTGTTAGTAATTACTCATGTTGTTTTAATTCCCCCGGACGTGAGTATTTTGGCCCGTTAAATAATTACGTTGTTTTTTACGTAGGTAGATATACAGGGTGTTTTAGTACAAAGAGCACTCCTCTGAGCTATTGATAGATTAGCAAAAAATAAGTCTAAAAGTCTTATATCATTCTTCCATAATAAATTTTCCTCGCCCAAAAAAAAAAAAAAAAATCGCGAAAGTAAAATCTTATAATCAAATTATCAGCCGTACTGTGCAGTTTTATAACAACTTTTTCAAGTTTACGAACAAATAGTACCACAATTTATACATTGTAATTGATAAAAAAAATTAAGTTATATTTTAAGTTAATAAAAATCTATCTTGAAAGTGTTGAAAAATCGATTTTTTTAGGTGCCGCCTGTACGGAATGAACTCATAACTGCAAATATCAAAAGTTGGGTCTGGAAATTTATTTTCTTTATGAGCATATATCTTGAAAGCTTAATAAATGATTTAAAAAATAAGAAAAATATATGTTCAAAACTATTTTTTATCTACCCATAGTTCGCGGGAGTGCACCTTGTACTGAAGCACAGTGTATAAACATAGTATGCATTTCACACCCCCTCGCCACTTAGACTATGCCTACGACAACAAGTCGATCGCGAGACATTTTTACAATAAAAAGTAGATCTTATGTACACAAAAGTTGGCCACCCCTGCTATAGTGTGTGATGAATTTCGTATCGCTTTAACCCTTTCCCCTGACATTTTGTTTACATTTATTCTGCGATCCCTCCTAAGGCAATATAGGTCAGTCAGGCGATATTATTTTAAAAGTTCACCAAAAATCAAATTATTATTATATCTATATGAAAAAAATCACTTGCATTTATTAATATCTTTAGTTTTAAGTACAATATTTTTCAATACATTTTATTAGAAAAATTTATAAGAAAAAAAATAATATATATCAGAACTGACACACAAACTTGATAATTTGTAACATTTTGTGAAAATTAACATTGTCTAGTTACATAGTTGTTTGCTGGCACTGAGCCAGAAAGACATAGAATATTGTTTTGTACAATTCAATATAACACTTATGCATGTATGTTTATTCGTTGTGAAATTATCGCACATTATATCAAACATTTGTTTGAAATCAAAATTTTATACTGCTATCAACTAATATAATGAATTATTATACTTTATTCACTTCATATCGAACGAGATTATATCTGTTGTTAATAAACTTTACAAAAATCGATATTTACCAAAGTAATGATGAATCGGTACCCTTGAAGTTTTGCTTAAAAGCCAGGGTACCGATTGATCGGTGCCTTCAGGGACAAAGGGTTAATTAATGTTAATAACACAGATGTGTGACCAATATTTTCAATACATATTAAATAATTAAATATAAATATTATATTTAAATAAATAATATAATATAATAATATTTATATATAATTAAATATTAAATAATACAAATGTTTTAATCCCAATCATCACTTTATTTATTTCCTCCAAACATATTTATGTAGCTAAAATTAGTTTTAACTAATGTTAAAAGTTAAAAAGTTAATGTTTGATTTTAGTTTTATCTAAAATCAAAACATGTACAGCAGTAAATTCTAGTTTTAACTAGACAAAACGGGTTTTAACAATGACATCCAGTAAAAACTAGTTTCAACTAGTTAAAACGCGTTTTCACTAAAAACGGGTTTTTACTGTAACGTATATATTGATATATTAAATTAAATTTTAAATTAACTAAAAGGGATTAAGAAAATATGAGCAATGAAAATGTATTTCTTTTAATGAAGTGACTTTTATTTTTAAAATCATATTTAGCAGAATATGTATAATCAAAGAAAAAATGTTTTAATCAAAGAATATGTAAATACTATAAAAGAGAAACAAAATGCACTTCTGTGGCATTTTATTACTGATGCAAAAAATCATAAATAAGTTATGATAATTTCCAATATTTTTAGGTAGATAGATCCATCTTTCTTCATGTTATGGTTAAAATTAAATATTTAATAGAAACAGTTCAAATATAATGTTAGTGTTTAATTTTTAAAAATAATCTTTGTGCAAGTTTATGTAAAAGTAAAAAATGATTTTTGATTATGCAAATATTTATATACACTTGTCATGATTTGCTTCCAAGTGGTATGAAGAAGATTTTTGTGCAAAATTATGGATTGTGATCTTTTGCATATTTTATTTTTATATTATTTTTTTCATAAAAATATTGCATATATTTGTCCATTTCGTAGTTTTTTTTTTTTTTTTTTTTTTTTACAAGTTTCTGTTCTGTTTTTGAGGATAAACAATCTAGGGAATAGCAAGTGCCAGTTCAACTATACATTTGTTTGGGAGCTAAGACAATGTAGAGAAATCACACAGAGACAGAAGAATGATGCTGATTTTTCTGTTGACTCTGTTTTCAATGCCTAATCCTTTGAAACTAGATGATTTGTTATCACTTAGGAAGATGACAGAAAACTGCCATTACCTTAAGTGGCATTTTAGGGACTGATGTACAAAATATATTCTATATTTTGTACAAATATTTGTACAAAATATTTGTCTCTCTGAATATTTATCAGATTGTGATTTTTGTTAATTTTTTTGTATTTGCTTGATTTATTTTATCTATATATTTCCTATATCTTTTTGACATAAATTTCAATCTTATGTTTTGCTAAAATAAAAATTATTATTAAAATTAAGTCATTGAATTTGTATTATTTTGAATTTTGTCCAAATTTTACTTTTACAAGCAAGTAGTTTTCATAAATTGTGCTGTTTGTGTTTTTGGTACTTTGTCTGAATAGTTCCACATAAATTATTATTAGGCCCTCTATTTTAAAATTTTTTAAAATTTACATAAAACATATTTGATAAAATAGAGTGAACAATAAATGTTTTCATAATTTGTCCTTGTTGCACACCTCATGAACACAACACTCTCCATAATGGAGTTAACCTTTTATTAGAGGCTACTTCCTGCCTTAGTAGGTGAAGATGGTAAAAATTTCAGGTCAGCAGCATAATTATAAAGATAGATTAATTGATTTATTTTTATAATTGTGCTGTTGTCCTGGAAAAAGTAACTTCCAATAAAATATTGACTCTGCCACAGAGACTGTGTTCCTGAGGTATGTAGAAAAGACAAATTATGAAGACATTTGTTAAAACTAATATTTCAAATACTATAGTAGAGATAACAGAGACTTATCACACTGCTACTGGTAACATCAAAATGACACTTCTATCAACAGAATGCAATTTTATTACTGGTATGCATTTTGGTACACAAGACCCTCCCTCATCAGCCATACATAAAAAATATATAGGTATCTGTTCAAGATTTATTTCCGCCCACACTGCACTGTAAAATGAGAATTGTAATTGTGATTTCTATAAAGTGGATTATCAAGAATTTTCATTTTAGATATTGCCTGTTTATAATGTAATCCTTATGGGTGTGTGCAGTATGGGTGAAAATAAATTTTGAACAGATATCTACATATTTTTTATGTATGGCTGATGAGGGTCTTGTGTACCAAAATCATACCAGCAATAAAGTTGCATTCTGATGTTAGAAGTGTCATTTTGATAAGTTTCTGTTATCTCTGCTATAGTATTTGAGACATTAGTTTCAACAATTTTTGAGATAATAATTTTTTATAAGACATTTAATAAAATAAAATAAACAATAAATATTTTTATGTACTATTGTCATCCTGGCAATTTTATGAATGAATACTTTTAAGTTTAGTTTGAAAACTGTAAGACATTTTTGTTAGTATTTTTAGGTAAGGTAAAAGATGTTTGTTTTTTGCAGATTTTTTTGTAATAATTCTTTAAGTTAATTTTTAAAAAATCACATAATTTCCTCTCTCAAATATAATGCTCTGTGACAAATAAAACTCCCACTTGCAATGAACTTAATTCGCCATTAAAACTTTCAGAAACATACATAAACTTAAAAACTCTCATGTACATATTAAACCAGGTGTTATAAATAATTCCTTTTATAAATAAACAAGTTCATTCCAATAACTTACTACCTTGGATTTCATTAGTTTGGAATACATAGCTAAAATATAATATGCAACTCTTGTAACTGGCATTGTATCTGACTTGGCAACGTATTGCAACAAAGTTCATTCAGAAAGGATTTTTGGATAATTTTTTGGAATTTCTTGTAGTTTTTCTTATGTTGCATGTCTAGCATATAAAAGGCAAGTCACATTTAGCAGTTCATATTAATGTCCATGAAAAATAGTAAGAGGTAAGGTAATACCAAAACCAACCAAGAAAATTATTATCCAGAATTATAGTCTTTCAACACAGTATCACACAGCAAGTACAGATATCTCAGTCTACAGTCCAGGGAATCATAAATGTTATGAGAAGGAGGAAACACTTCTCCAGGAAAAGCTGTAGGAAGAAAACTAGCTTGATTCCAGACAACTATTGTTCTTTCAATGCTATATTTTTCAAAACAGACAAGTTTCTATAGAAGATTTGACAAAATAGGAAAGAGAATACTCTAATATTCCATTATCTGAATGCACAGTGTGGAGATATATCTGACAATGCAAATACAGGCTGCAGAAATCCAAGGGAAACCTTTCATAAATGAATCATGCAAGTGAGTTCTGGCCCAAGCTAAACATCTTCATCTGAAGTGGACAAAAATTGAATGGAAGAAAATACTATGATCAGATGAATCAACATTTCATGTAAATCATGGGAATATAGACAAGAAAGTCATATATAGTAAAAATGAAGCTAATAATCCAGCATGTTATTCATGACAAGTCCATAGCCACAGTTTCTAATGGTTTAGTCATGCATGAGTGTAGAGAGACTTGGAGATTTGCATTTTATTGATGGTGCTATGAACTCTGAAGCCTATATTTAATCCTTTAGCAACATCTACATGAATCAAAATGTAAACTTTTCCAAAGATGAGCCCATATTTTCCAGCATGATAACACCTGTTCATACACTGCTAGGAAAACTAAACCTTGGCTGCAGTCCAATTGTATATGTGTAATCTCCTGGCCAGCATCAAACTCAGTTATGTCTCCAATAGAAAATATATGGAGATTTTTGAAAAGAAAGATGACTCAATGCTGTCCTCACATGTTAGAACAATTACATACATATACAACTCCTAGACAAAAAATTAGTACAGTAGAGAGTCGTTAATCGGAACACCAGTAATCGGCACGATTTTCAGTCGGACTGTGTCGTGCTGAATCGAACGTTTTTGATACTAAATTTACTTCTAAAGTATAATTTTCATGTTTTTATATTCTTCAATATATTTATTTTGTTTGTACAAAATGCAGAAATAATTTTTAACGATACGATAGCCTCGATTATTATTATAAAAATTTTTGTTAGGTTTAAAATCAACAAAAATTCAACACGAAGCGACACGCAATGGAGAAAAATTTGAACATCGGATAGGTTAATATATTTTTTCATACATAATCGGTAATCGGAACAAATGACTAATCTGAACCACCCCAGTCCCCAATTGATTCTGATTTTCGACTCTCTACTGTATATTCACCTAACTGAAAGTTTAGTGTACATTTTCTCATGAACAACACAGAGTATGAAACTTTTTTTTTACCATACATAAACAATGTCTATGTATGTTTATTATACCCATTAATCACCCAAATTAACTCAAATGTTTTTTTGTTACAAATGTGAATGAAATGAGAAAAATTAGAATAACAGTTTGACTGTGACAAAAAATTAGAATATTAGCAAAAACAACCAAACAGCCATATAAAACTAAATTTTAATGCAAATTTCCATATTGCTGGGCAGCACAGTATGACAGTACAACATGGGCTGTCAGCACGACATCAGTGACAGATCTAAAGATATTATTATAGCCTTGAACAAAGTAAGAAGAACACAAAAAGAAATTGTGAATTATATAACATGCTCACAGCAAACAGTCTCTAGAGTACTGAAACAACAAAACCATGTTCAAATTTTAACTAATAAATGCCAGAAATGTGGACATAAATGAGCAACGACTGCAAGGGATGAGAGAAACTTGAAAGAATTGTTACTGCATTAAACACTTGCATGCACAATGGAGAGCAACTGGAGTGAACGTTAGTAACTGAATTTGACTTGCACTTTAACATCCGTGTTCCCAAGACGAAGTCATCTGTAACGAAAAACAACAAGCGAGTGTCAGATGGTGCAGAGAGAGGCTCATGTGGAACAAGATGACTGGAATAATGTTCTCTTCAGTGACGAATCCCAGTTTTGTCTCTCCTGTGGTGAGTAATGCCTTCAGTGTGTATGGAAAACAACCAAAGAGGCCTTTGAAAAGAACTGTATGAAGAGATCCATGAAGTTTGTATTGTATGTCATGATCTGGGGATGCACGAGTGCTAATGGCGTAGGACATCTGTGCATTCTTCAGAATGTGTCATTGCACAGATGTATCAAGACATCTTAGAGACATTTATGATACCATCGGCAGGGAATTTAATTGAGAAAACATTTCTATTTGAACAAGACAGCATCCTCTCATACCGCGAAGTCAACAATACATGGTTACAAGAATGACAGATTGCAATCCTGCTTTGGCCAAGTAATTCCCCAGACTTAAATCCATTGAAATTTTGTGGAGTCATGAAACGACGACTTAATGAACGATGAACAAATTCTAAAGAGAAACTAGTAAACTGCATCTCCAGAAACAAATGCAAAGCATTAATTTGCACCATGCCCAACAGATTGAGAGCACTAATTATGGAAAACAGCAAGGCCACAAAATATTAATTTTATTTTGTTGTATTTCCTATATTTAACCCACATTTAGCTAATACTCTAATTTTTTGTCATTTCATTTCCATTTGTAACAAAAAAACGTTTAAGTTAATTTGTCTGATTAATGGTATAATACAGTGTTCCGCAAAGTGTGTGCCGCGGCACACTGGTGTACTGTGGTCAATAGTTGGTGTGCCGTGGAAAAATGTCAAGTTTTGTGAAGATAATGCACCTACACATAGCTGAGAGTTATGCGAGCGAAGCACATCGTTGCACGATAAGCGGGATAGCCCACTCACGCGCTGCATGCATGCGCGTGTCAATGTGATATTGTAATGCTGCGCCCCGCTTAGTCATCGTTGTTACGCGCTTTTGTAAACTGAAACAAATCGCTTTTCCCCAGTAACTAGCCACTAGTTTGTGAATGTGTCGTCGCAAACATAATTGACTTTTTTTATTACAAATAAATAGACCCTGATACATGTATGTGTATATAATGGTGTATATATGTATGTGTATATAAATTCCTTAAACGTACCGCAAGTTCGTCAAGTGAAACTAATGATTCCCAAGAAGCAGAGTCAATGAAGAAAAAAACCTAAGCTTGTTAATCGAAAATATGATGAGAGCTATGTACGTTATGGCTTTATATATTGCGGAGACGAATCATGCCCAATCCCAAAATGGAGAAACTTTGGGTAATAATTCGATGGTGCCCAGTAAACTTTTACGACATTTAACTACTAAACACCCATCAGTGGCTCAAAAAGACAAAGCCTTTTTTCAACGTTTGAAAGACCAGTCTAAGAAACAGGTAACTCTTATGAGTTCGTCTTTCAAAACATCAGACAAAGCGCAGAAAGCAAGCTACGTGATCGCTAATATGCTTGTTAAATCCAAGAAGCCTCATTCTCTTGCTGAAACTTTAATTTTACCTGTCTGCAAAGAAGTTGTCAAGATTATGATTAGCCAAGAAGCCGCTAAGGAAATCGAAAAAATACCTGCATCAGCAGATACGATCTCACGTCGAATTAATGATATTTCTAGCGACATTCAATCAACGTTAATTGAAAAATTAAGGCTTAGTGGAGTTTTTGCGCTACAAGTCGACGAGGCTACTGATATCAGTGGTCACGCGCATCTCATATCAAATGTGAGGTACACTGACGAATATGAAATAAAAGAGGACTTTTTATTTTGTCTGCCACTACCTGGTTATACCACTGCAGAAGAAATATTCAAAGTAACAGACCAGTACTTCAGTGAGTATAATTTGGAATGGCACAACTGCATAAGCATTTGCACGGACGGAACAGCAGCTATGACGGGAAAAATTAGGGGATTTATAACCATGGCTTCTGAAAAAAACCCTAATATTAAAAATGTACATTGCTTTTTACACAGGGAAGCACTGATGGCGAAGTCTCTGCCTGATGAATTGTTGTCTGTCCTACAAGAAGTCGTCAAAATTGTCAATTACATCAAGTCGCGACCGCTGAACTCTCGTCTGTTTAATGCAGTGTGTCAGGAAATGGGAGCAGATCATCAGTCACTTCTGTTTCATACAGAAGTACGATGGCTTTCTCGCGGAAAAGTGCTTTCTCGAATTTACGAGCTAAAAAATGAGACCCAGACGTTTTTAGAGGCCTAGGGTTCAGATTTTACTTTTCTGTTTAAAAGAGAAGAATGGGTAGCAAAACTTGCATATCTGGCGGATATATTCGCCAGTTTAAATGAGCTCAACAAAAAACTGCAAGGCAGGAATTCTAATATTTTAACGTTATCGGACAAGATTGAAAGCTTTCGCGCTAAGTTGGTGTTATGGATCAGCCACGCTACCGATGGTAGTAATGAAATGTTCCCAAATGTCATGGCTGCCGATTCAGAAAAAAAGTGCAGGCTTTGATAGTGAAACACTTGGAGCTATTAGGAGAAAAAATGAACTCTTATTTTCCTAAGTGTGACCTGCAACTTATGGACTGGGTACGAAATCCATTTCAGATAGCATTTCCATTGGACACCTACCGATAAACGAGCAGGAAGAATTCATGGAGCTAAAAACTGATCGGACATTAAAACTAAAATTTTCCGAAACAGAGCTAGCACATTTTTGGCTGCATATAAAAAATGAGTATCCACTGCTTTCAAAGCGTGCTATTGCAATTCTCTTACCATTTGCCACGACCTACTTATGCGAATTGAGGTTTTCAACTCTCACTATGATTAAATCAAGAAAAAGAGAACGCCTGAGGACGATCGACCAAGAGATGAGAGCAGCCTTATCAACGATTGTTCCAAATTTCGATCGCCTGTGCTCAGTTAAGCAGGCTCACATTTCTCATTAAACACTGTACTGATTTTTATAATAAATAAATATTAAATAAACATTGGTTTTTCCTTTGGTGTACCTCTAAAATTCCTTGATTTGGTTGGTGTACCTTGAACACAAAAAGTTTGCAGAACACTGGTATAATAAATATACATAGACATTGTTTATGTATGATAAAAAAAATTTTGTACTCTTGTGTTGTTCATGAGAAAATGTACACTAAACTTTCAGTTAGGTGAATATTCTAATTTTTTGTCTAGGAGTTGTATATGCAAAGAATGGGGGAAAACTACCCATGTAGTTGCTGCACAAGTTTATATCTTCACTCAATGTGATAAGGCATGGAAGTTTAAAGAAACATGTTGCAAAAACTGCAGATTATAAATTATATAATTTAATAGCAAAATATTTTCCAAAAATCTGAGCTTCTGATATGTTTGTATGATCACTTTTATTTATAATACAAGTTAAACATTTATACATTAAATTATGAATTATTTTAAATTTTTATTGGTGAATAAAATTCAGTGCAAATGGGGTTGTACTTGCATTAAGTACAGTATCTTCTTCCAAAAGTATTTAATGATTGTTAATTTTACAATTTTTAAATAAATTTTTAGATTTAATTTAGTTTAAACTATCTTCTTACCAAAATTACTGGAATAAATCACACACAATCAAAAACCTTTGAAAATATTTCAATAAATCAAGAACCTTATTTACCTCTTAAAAATTATTGTATTTGGGGTAGTTATATTTTTTATGATTTTTGTAATGTCTATCATTCAAATTGTTTTATACAGTAGAGTCCTGAAAACTCGACACTCGATAACTCAGCCACACTCCCACTCTTCCACATGTCTGACGCCAGCGTGCGCTCAGCCGTTCAGTCTACCTGCAGCCTTTGCCAGGGTTAGTTGATTTCTTAATCCCGTTGCGTAACTCGATGTGAATGACTGTGAATTCATTAATTTTCATTTTCATGTAGTAAAGGCTCTATGCCTTCATAAGTATGTATTTTTCCTTTGTTTAAGGGTTTTGGGCAGTTTATTCTCTGTTGTATTCTTAAGCAAACAATACATACAAGCACAGTACAGTATTTTCTGAGGAAACACTCTTACTTATTCTTTTTTAACCCCATTCCCGATAACCCGGCATTTTCACAACCTCGGCCACCCTTCGGTCCACATTAGGCCGAGTTTTCGGGACTCTACTGTATATGTTTGAAAAATTATTTTTAAAATTTGAAAGAACACCAAATAGTTTTTCAAATGTTCATTCTGCACATTCTATTTTGGAATTTTGATGGTTGAAAACCTGATTCAGACCGTGGGTACAGTCAAAAATGTTTGTTTTCATTAAAATTTGTGTTACTGGATTTTAAAGGTTCTTGATTGTGTTTAATTTAGTTATATTTTTTAAACTTTTATTATGAATATATAAATAAACAGAATTACTATTTTAAATAAATAAATTATTTGTTACAAATAGGAATTCAGTTTCAGAATAATAAATTCTTAAATGTATTTAGGAAACAAACAGAGAATGGATGATTTATTATTTAAAAGATAAATTTGAACAATTTTATCCACCTGAAAAATGGAATGATATGATACACAAATCCTTCTGGTTACCAGGTATTTATGAATATTTTAAAATAATTTATATATAAACTATTCAGTATGTGATTTGAACGGTATTTAATTTGTAATATAATTGCTTTCACAATTACAGTAATGTCATGACTTTTTATATGATCCATTATTATTTTGGATTTTAACAGTAATAATATCTACTGTTTTAAAGATAAAAAATTATATTAACTTTCAATATATTCATGTACACCTAAGATGCTTGAGGACATTTTTCAGTATGGGAACAAATCTCAACATGCACAGCCATATACAAGGGTCATTCAAGGTTAAATGAGACTTTTATTTCTATAGACCAAAAGGAATGTCCAAAACATGTATAAACAATGCCAATTTTTTGAAATACTCTCCATCTGTATGTAGACACTGTTCCCAGCAGTGGGGTAGGTCCCTGATACCTTTCTCTTAGAAAGAAGTGGTCTGCCATCATAGCCAGCACAGGACAACTTGCTGCAGTTCATCATTTGTCTGAAATTTCATTCTTTTGAGGTACTCTTTAAGGGGCCCAAACAAATGATAATTGCTGGGAGCTAATCACCTTCAATACAAAACCAATTCAGGAGTTGCTCATGTTTCCTTGTGTACCCATTTCTGATCACCTGACAGCTATCAGGGAACCCATCTGACACACATCTTGTAGAATAGTAAGTGCTCATGGATGATTTTCTCGACACTACTGACACTGATAGACACTTCATCTGCAATGTATCTCACGGTTACTCACTGGTTCTCCAGGATAACTTCCTCAACTCATGCGATATTCACTGGCATTACTACAGTTGGACAAACATGTCCATGTGCTTCATTTGTTACCAGCTCTCGTCCTTCATCAAACTGTCGACACCATTCGTACATTCTTGTCCTCAATAGCATTTGTTCCCCATACTGTGAACTCAATCATCTCAAAATTTCAGCAGGTTTAACCTTTTCCTCCACAAGAAATTTGATTATGCACTGTTTCCACTGTTGTGGACACATTATCTTCTGCCATGATCGCTAAAACTGCTATGTGCAAAATATGAGGATCATTCAAAAAGAAACGAGCCGGAGGCTGGAATGTGAAAACCAATGACACAATTGTAATATCGTTGCGTGTATAAGAATGTGTGGTTCCGACAACAGCATGGAAGATCACAGCCCTCTGCTAGAGGGTCACGGGTGCATACTGCGTGACTATAAAGCTAGCAGAAGCACATGTCAATCGTCCACTGCAGTCAGTCGTGTTGTAAACAGTGAAATGGAGGCATCAAAAGAAGAGCAAAGAGGTGTTGTTTGTTTTCTGACAGCAGAAGAAGTAGGGGGAATGGACATTCATCAAAGAATGTCACAAGTGTACGGTGAACACAGCAAGGGTCAAGGCGTGGCACAAGCACTTTAGGGAAGGGCAGGTGTCATTAGCCGATGATGCACGATCAGGAACATTCTGCCGCATTACCGATGACATTGTCCAACTGGTTGATGGAGTCTTTACTCAGGACCGCCGAGTGACGGTCCTGGGTAATGACTGCTCAGATGACGACGTCCAGCAGTACGTTCGGAACTGGTTGACAACGCAGCCCCGGGACTTTTAAGAGACAGCCATTCACTGCCTTGTGTCACAGTGGGACAAGTGCCTCAACAGCCAGGGCCAATACTTTTGACATACAGGTAAGGGTTTGTTCTTAGGCCTCCGGCTCATTTCTTTTTGAATGACTCTCATACATCATGCTTGCTACCGAAATCTTGGAATGGATACTACTACTCCCTTTTTTAGGTTTTATTGTGCTACAGTTAATTTTTGAAATTATAGACCCAAAAGTCTCGTTTAACATTGAACGATCCTTGTATATACTTGTAGAATAATTCATAATCTCTCTAAAATAATATAAAAAGATCAAATCACAATTTATTATTATATAGCAGTTATTTCTGATAAATAATCTCATACCATTTCTATCATGGTAATAATATACCATAGTTAGCTTTGTTATTTCTGTGACATTTGATCTGTGGTGTTAGATAAAGCTAAAAATACCAAGATGATTGATAAAGAAATTTTTTTATAGCTATAGATACTTCTGTCAGAAAGCGGAAACACAGTCTAGAAGAAAAAGAGTCTAAGGAAATTAAATTATCTTCACCATCTACTTCCTCTTTGCTTTTGTCTCAGGTTTTTGATGAGACTGTTCAAGATTTAAACAAAGAATTAGAAAGCGAAAGAGAGACATCAAGATCATTCACACAGCTTCTTAAAAAGTTAGCAGATGAAGAAATTGTTGACCAGGGTAATATTCTTTGTCTGTATTTTAATTATTTCAATATTGAAACTTATCCAAAAACTAATTATTTTCATATAAAGAGCAAATCTATGAATTCTATGAAACATCTTTCTTTCCATACTTGATTCCAAAATATTTATATTCTTTGAAATTTTCTCTATATTGTTACAATGTCTTCTTCAATTTAAAATATTTTCTCTCTCTCTCTTTTAGAAGTACCAACTTTGGACATTATCAAATCTCCATTAATTAATCATCCAGCAAACAATACAAATATCAGTGAAATGAGTAAAACATGGGAAGAATTTACTTTGTGCCAAGAAGACAGTCTAGAAACTAAATTAAAGCAGTTACAGATGAAGTTAGAATCTGAAAGAAAGGCTAACAAGTTGTTCAAAACAAAATTGTTATTAATAAAGCAAGAAGATTCATTTGTATAATAAGTAAAGTGAGAAAAAATTTTTATAAACATAATATTAGAGTATAAAAAAATTTATTGTTTCTTGAGTCACAACAAAAATTGTATATAATATTAAATCTAAAACTTTAAAGTAAAATATTTTTTGTACATACTTGAGCATTCATTTTTGTGAATACCCTCAGGCACTTTAAACAATAATTACTTGGATACATTAATCATTAAGCCAGTAACTTTTCTTTACTTATATATAGTACATTTACATCAAATTACTAGTAGTAAAAAAATATATATACATATATATATTTTTAACATGCCATTTTGTAAATTAAAGCACCAGTTAATGTTTCAAAACTGTCATATTATATTCAGCGACATTTATTTTTAGGAATTAATTAGTACGTATTTACATATATACATGATATCAACATAAATTATACTTAAGAATGCCTCTTAAAAATTACAATTTATATTAATCCTTTTACTTACAGATACTTTTTTTTAATAAAAACATTCTACATTTTTAGCTCTCTCAGGATTGTGTAATTTTCTTTTTTTAGCATTTGATAAATTTTCGCTATTACAAACCTGTAAGTTTGTAATAGAGATAAGTCACAATAATTTGTTCTATCACAAAAATGGCATGCAACATTATGTCAAACCTGGAAAAACAGATACAAGAAATTTTATAAGAAATGATATACTAATATAACTGCTTCAAATCAGTTCAGTTATTAACAAATAGATACTAAATATCATAAATTTTGCTAATTAGTCAAAAGACAAAGTTGCAATTTTTTAAAATGTCAAATAGGATATTCCAGAAAAAGCTCATGTGACTGTATTGATCAATCAAAGTTAAATTCTTCATGGGTCATGCAGATGTTGCTTTAATTTGGACCAATTGATATTTTGATGTAGGGATGTATATTGAACAAGAAATCTTACTTAAGCAATCACGAGAAAAGATGAAACATTACTTCTTTATTTCTACATGCGAAAATTCTGTATATTTTTTTAAAATATAAAATATACAGAATGCAAACAAAAGTAACTTTTGACACATTTGTTACATAAATCTAGTTAAAAAAGAATGATAATTTATAAAAGCTGAAAACACAAGTGTCTAATAAGTTATTGATGATTATTTAAATTTTAACAGTTCTTTTGTGTACAAAAAACATATGCCCAGTGGCTTTGATAAAATTTCTCAAAATTCCATCATAGGAATTTCTACACATGATAAAAAATTTAATCATTCTCATATAAAAAAAACATGGAATTTGAAACCTTCGTCTTTTTTGTACACTAATATATACTTGTTATTTCATATCTCTCAAACAGTGAAAAAACAAATCTAAAATTAGATTTTCTCTAACAAGCAAATATTTAACAAGTTTTTCTTTTTTTTTTTTCAAAACACATTAATATCAATTATGGTTGTAAATTCACATTCATATTATCAGGTCTGCAGTTTCTGAGAAACAAATGTCTTTCCTAAAATTATGAGAAGTTAATATGGGATCATTCATTTCTTCTTCCATGAGAAAGTCATCTGTTATGTATGGTAAGGCAGGACTCATGCTTGGCACTGATCCAAGTCCAGAACTTGGGCTCTGTGATGTACTGTCATTTTTGGCATCTATTAAATGATTGCTTGATTGTGTGCCAAATGATTCCTGTATAATTGCATTTAAATCAGCAGAACTTGAGGGTTGCCATGTACAGTTCTTGATTGGAATACCATTTTGACGAAGTAGGATTTCCAGTTCCTGAATACATAAAAAAAAATATATATAAAATTCTGTACAATAAAGATATTAAATATATTACATGAGATGTTCAAAAAGTTTGGTTCATTTTTGACTATGCTTCACTACACATTACACATTACACAATGCACAGATAGGATTCTTCAATATTCCTACACTACACTTATTTAAATACTCATCCCAATAATAATTGAAATTCTAATATATAATACAGAGAGACATGTTCCATTGCTCTTCATCAATTTAATAATAATTATTAAAACATGGTGTTTTGGTTTGCTAAATTATATGTATTTAAATATATATTACTGCAAGACTTGAATATAGAAAAAATTTACAAATTAGCCCAAACTAATAGCTGATTAGTAAATAAGCTATCTACTTAAATTTTTGAAGCAATTTTCTGGAAAACTTTCAACCAATCACAGACAGTTTTACAGATTTTTTGCAAATGTTCTATTATTTCAAAAATACTATAATAGTTTGAATTCAATTAATATAATCTGATAACAAATATCATAGTCTTCAAATTAATTGTCTGTATTATAATACAGTAAAGACTCGTAAATCGGCACCCCGGTAATCGGAATCGCCAGTAATCGGCACGGTTTTCAGTCGGACTGTGTCATGCTGAATCGAATGTTTTTGATATTAGATTTACTTCTAAAGTATAATTTTCATGTTTTTATATTCTTCAATATATTTCTTTTGTTTGTACAAAATGAAGAAATAATTTTTAACGATATGATAGCCTCGATTATTATTATAAAAATTTTCGTTAGGCTTAAAATCGACAAAAATTCAACAGGAAGCAACACGCAACGGAGAAAAATTTGAACATCGGACAGGTTAATATATTTTTTCGTACATAAACCGTAATCGGAACAAATCCCTAATCTGAACAACCCCAGTCCCCAATTGATTCCGATTTTCGGTTCACTACTGTATATCAAAAATATGTTGTTATTTACTCAAACAAAAATATCAAATTGAGTGTGGAAATACCTGTATTCGAAGGAGTAGTCTTTTGTTATTTTGTTCTAATTGTCGATTCTGTTCTTCCACAATGGGTATTTTCTGTACATCCTGTTTTAGACATCTCATGTAATCCACTGTAGCTTTCAGTATCGTTCCTTTATTCTGCCGCAAATCCTTCACCAGTTCAAAATAGCTAAAATTTTAAAAATTTCACTCAATTTATTTGCAAAATATGTAAGATAAGGAGTAAAAATCAATGGAATCAGTATTATATCAAAAATCTTTTTTTAAAAAAAATAAAAATTTTAGGTTAAAATTCAAGTAAAACTACTCTTTTGTATCCAATTTCGAGTGATTTAACTAGGGTGCAAATAATTAACGAAAAGGTTCTATACTTCAACCAAAAACTTCATAAATAAATATGAAGTATAGAACCTTTTCGTTAATTATTTGCACCCTAGTTAAATCACTCGAAATTGGATACAAAAGAGTAGTTTTACTTGAATTTTAACCTAAAATTTTTATTTTTAGAGTTTTTTTTATAAAAAAAAAATTTATATATATAACATATTCTGATTATTATAGTCTTCTTCCTCTTTCTATTCTGTGGACACTAAGAATGCCTTTTTCATTACAAATTCAGCCAAGCCTACATTAGGACAACCAGATGAGCTACAGAGCCCATCATATCTATATCAAGCTATGCATGAAGATTTCTGAGGCTCTGATCATAATCCATGATAACTTATTAAAGTGATATTGCCATAAAAATTTCTGTATAATCTTAATTATTACAACTAACAGAAATTTTTTGTAAAGCACAGAAAAAATTAATCATAGGCATTACAAAAAACCTAGGAAACTTAAGATAATATCAATGATGAGTTCAAATCTCCAATCAGATGCACATTAAAATTCCAATTATTTTAATGTGCATCTGATATAAAAAACTGCAATGATCATATTTTTTATTATCATTCATACTATATCAATTTAAAAGAACATTTTTAAAAAAGTTTTATGTGATAAGCATTTGTTTAATTTTTATATTAATCTTAGCTGTAAAGTATAAAATAATTCATACCAATAGCTTCTACTTATGAAAGTTAAGATAAAGTTTAAATATTTTATTGAGGGAGAAACTAAGAAATTAAAAATCTTCTGTTTTATTCTTTGATGAACCATCAAAAACAGCTTGCTTAGTGCATAGTTCTTTGACAATATGAGTTATTTTTTAACTCTGTTATAGTTATCTGTTTCTTCTAGAAATTTGTAAATAGTATACACATATCCAAACTTTAAGGATGAACATAATTGCACTGAAAAAAGAGTGGACCAATCTGTCCCAAGAACACCTGAATCATTTGGTGACTGGTCTGCCTTCACATCAATTCAAATCAATTGTTTCTTTCTGTAAGACTAAAAAAGTTGTAATTTATGTACAGTACATTTCATGAATTTTGTTTGGACTGCTATGATCTACAGCAGTGGTTCCCAACTGGTGTTCCGCGGAACACTGGTGTTCCATATGCATCTTCCAAGTGTTCTGCAGATTTAGTCGCAAATCGGAAAGTGTACAATCGTATTCGAGCCACTGAATATAAAAAAATTAAAATCATAAAATTTTCATAAACTTAAATATATGTGTACGACTCGTACTTATGGAGTGTACTACTGCTTCGAATAAGGTAAAGGTAATGAAAAAACCGAATGAAATATGTAAAAAAACATCAGGCACAAGTTTCCCATTAAAGTTATTTAGATATATTTTTTCCTGTCTTAGAATTGGTGTTAATAATATGAGTAGAGATTTTGAATTATAACTGCTCAATTCTAATCAAATAACTGATGGCAAGCTTATGTATTTCATATTAACTTAAGTAAGTGTTCCGCTAAAGAAAATTGCTCACAAAAGTGTTCCGCATCCTAGAAAAGGTTGGGAACCACTGATCTACAGTAACAAGGACAAATTTGTTAGTATTTGAAGGAATTAAGATTAAGTTAAGATCTGAAGTATGAGGTATATTCAGGTCATTGGCCTATGCTCTCTTTAAATATTCCAGTCTCAATTGTGTAATGCATAGCTAACACATCTCATTTTGAATAATTTTTGTAGTCTTAACATAAAAATGTTTGATTAAGACAGTAATTTAGTCTTTACAATGGTTAATTGACTTTGGGCCATCCTGCATTAGATAATCAAAATAATGCGACTGAAAAAATCAAATTTGAATTTCATTCAGGTTTTTTTTTTGATAATGAGAACTAAAAAATTTTAAATATTTTATTCTATCTAATTATCTAAAATTATATTTTTCAGAGTTTATTTAATAACTAAAAATATTTTTAGGCTTAAATGAAATACATTAGTTATCAGTTGTTCTCTAATTATATGTACAGTTTAAGGGGAGGGAGTTGTGAAAGGTGCTGTACATCATTGTACACAATGGAGAAGGAAAGGGTCAAGGCATACTATTTACACATAACAAGGAAAGTAAAGTAATTGGGTCAAAATTTGAATGCAAACCCAAAACGTCAAAAAAAAAAAATAAGTGGCATAAATTTTCCAGCTGTTATGAGATTTTAATAATATAAAAGTTATTTTTTAAATAATTGGCACCACACACAATTTTATTTATTACATCTGTTATATATGAGATTTTGTTAGAAAAATTTTCTTTTTAATTATTATAAAATGTAAAAAAAAAAAAGCTTAATTCTGTACCCATCCCGAGATATTAAACAAAATGGACAAGAAATTCCATGAGAATATGTTATCTTTTTTTTTTACTTTTTGGGTTCAGGAGCTCTCAAAACATGGAGATTTGCATAAAAAACTCAGAGGGTCAAATTTGACAAGATTCCAATACTTCTCCTTGTTATAAATACATAACAGCAGGAAAAGTAAAAAGGAAAAAAATTCCTGTGTTGGCATCCATTTCATTTAATATCTAAAGATGGAGTAAAGATTAGGAAACAAAATTTGGCATGTTAATTTGTGTATAATAAGCATTTGTGCTATTAAATTTTGGTAGTTGTGGGGATGGGGAAATAGATGGGTGATATGTGTCACATCTTGAGGGATTGGACTTAATGAAGATTTTATTCATTAGCATTTACAATTTTTTTTATAAAACTCATAACTACCCTCAAAATTAAGCCTTTTGCTACTTTAGAATAATTAAAAATATGAGACTTGGTTATTAAAATACAGTCAAACCTGTTTTTGTGCGGTCTTTTTCTGTGCGATTTTTATTTGTGCGGTATATGAAAATTTCAATCAAATTCGAACATAATTGACTCCAAAAAAAATATTAAAATTTTTTTTTAAATATTTTTTTTTAATTTTTAAAAACTCTATTGGTTGTTTTCTATGACATCAGCAGGTTTTTTCATTTTTTATTCAGTAAAATTTTTTTCTCATACGTTTATTTCTGTCCCCTCTTATTTTAATAGAATAAAAACCATAAATATTATGTTATATTTGAACAGATGCAGTAAGTTAGCTCCCCTCCAGCTTTAGACTGCAGGTGTGAAATTTCACGCCTTGTTAAATGAAATAAATATAGCTGCAGGAAGTGTTATCAAATAAAATCATTATTTAACGATTATTTTTAACTTTTTAATGTTAGATTCCTATTTAAGTGGAAATAATTAATTAATATAAAAATTAAAATTCTTAGAGGATTTTTTTCCCCATTAGGTGTTGCAGAAAAAGGCCCAAGGAGTTAAAAAAGCAATTCCTAGTTATTTCGTACGGTTTCGAGTTATTTTCTACGTGAGACTTTTTTTATGCGGTCCCTATTCACAGCATAAAAAAAATATTTTTTTAATTGTGTTGCTAAAACTATTTTTTATAGCCACTCGTGAAGTTTTCGCGATTTTTTTTATGCATTTTCTTTTATGTGGTCCCTATCCCCCACATAAAAACAGGTTTGACTGTATTTTATAACAAATGGTGACATATGCACACAAATTTATTATGATTAATAATATAAAAGTTATTTTTTTTTTTAAATAAAACCTCATAACAACAAAGAAAGTTATGTAACTCATTGCTAGATTTTTTTAATGGTATTAGTGGCACCTGAATCTGTTCTTATAAGCCAACTTACTGATTACGTGAACAAACTATCAGTTAACTTAAGAAAATGTTTACAGAACTTTTGTTTATTCAATGGTTCAAGTTCAGAGGATAACATGAAGTATTGCACAAGTAACTAAAGGGGAAGAAGTCGCCAAAAGTACATCACTGTACACAAAAGAAAAGGAGGGAGTCAAAGGTGACTCCAAAACTGTACATGAAATTAATGGTTAGTCCTTTATGTAATACACACAAAATTTTAAATCTTAAAATCAGCTTAAATTTTAATTAATATAAGAATATAATTAGTGAGCTATACATATATAAACACTTACGGATCACTCATTTTTGGAAGAAGAGTACCCAATTCTTTAATTCTGTCATTTATGTTGAATCTCCTTCTCCTTTCAACTATAAAAATAATTACTGATCAGTTTATACAAATTTTTGCAAATAATATAAATAAATTTTAAAAAATGCTGTTAGTCTGATTACATACTCATGTTATGATTATCTTTCTTCTGTCTGTCTTTAGCTAATGCTGTTATTTCTCTGTCGGTAAGAGTTAGCGGTTCCTGTTTTATTTGAGACAGAATGGGTGGGCAAGATGAGGATACTTTGCTGAGCGACTCGGTAAAATTAAAAGGTTCTGACAAATTGGTCACTAGCTGCAATATGTTATAAAATATATATTCTTAAAATGCAAATCTAAGAAATTTCTTCAATTTAACTAAAGTACTACATAATTACAAACATTTTTGAATAAAAATTAAATCTTATGAAGCATTTTGAGAATTACTATTTTACATTATAATTACTGAAATTATTTCTTGTTTAAAGTACTATTTATTGCCATAGGTTGAAGTTGAGAGATGATGAATTTCTAACAGAATTTAAAACCAATTGACATTTTAATAAGAACATTCCCATCATTACCCTGTCACATAAAATTTCAAATTCTGCTGCCCACAAATTTGGCCACTAACTCTGAAGTGCTTAATGGACAAGCTGGTCCTGAATACATCATCAAATATTAATTCACTGTTTATTAAAAAAAAAGCACATTTGTTACCTTAATAATTTTTATTATTAACAGATTTAATAATAAAACAATTTTTTCTATAATAATATCTTAAAATACAAAAACTATTTTTTTATGATGCAGATATTTTTAAACGTTTATTACAGAAAATGAACACCAAAATTTTTTTAATGCATTAAAGATTTTTCATTATGCATATAAAATAAATATGTTTTAAAATGAAAGAAGCTATTAAGATTGTCACAATAATTTAATAGTTACTAACTTGTTCTGATGATAAAATATAATTTATTTTTTGAAAATTAAAATTTCTGTAATAAATAATAAATCTGTTAGTTGTTGAAATTTTCAAACTATGTAACTAATAATAACTTTGACTCAGGAATATATTGATAGTAAGAAGCTATAAGTAGACAATTTATTAAATTCTGAATCTTATATTGTTGCTAAATTCATTCTTTATGAATATTTTTGAGACTTACTTTCAAATTTTGTGAACACACAAATATCTTGAAATATCTTGTAAAGAAACAAGATTAGTCAAAAAATTGTATAAATGTAGATTATTCCCATGCAGAACTATTAAAAGTGCCAATAATAGAAATGCTTTAAAAACTATTTCATACTTCATGTGCAATTTTACCATATAATTTTTTAAAAATCTTTATTTTGTTATTATTGATACAGATTCACAATAGTCATGTAAGACCTTCCATTTGTCTACTTTAGTTTATCATTAAGTAATTGACAGTTATCTGCTAAGATATGAACATTGACATAAAACAGCATTAGTATGCAGTAAATAAGAATCTAAAAAATAGACTTTCTACTAAGCCTGGTGGACTTTAATAGGAATAAAACAGTATACAGAATATTGCTGTAAGTCGAGTTTGTGATTATACAGGGTGGGGCAAAAAGGATAGACGTGTTTTAAAAAAATCACATCATCTGTAATTGTTACTACAAAAGATATTTGTTGGAAGATGTGAGTTAGTATTGAAATAGCATTTTACAGAATCAAGTGTAGTAAACAACATCTCATATGTGGTGTTTGTTATCTGTGATGCATTTCTGGAGGCAATTTTGGCAACTTCCATGCAAATAGCTTCCTTCAGTTCTTGCAAAGAATGGGCTTATGCTCATAGACATGTGCCTTGAGGTGTTCCTACAAGAAATAATTGCATGGATAGATTGGGCGAATGAGGAGGCCAATAGCAAGGTTGTGGCCAAAGTTTTCAATGCTAAAACGTGTATATTGGACATTCAGCACCGCCATCCTGTAAGCCTAGAAGTTTAACAGTGGCATTTGGAACGTCGAGCATGATTCCACTAATGTTCCAAACACCATTGTCAAACTTCTAGGCTTACAGGAAGGCTGCACTGAATGTCCGACGTACACGTTTTCACATTGAAAACTTCGGCTGCAACCTCGCTAATGAATGTCACTGAACCCGGAGGCGAATACGGAAGAGACAACGAATAACATCAATTGATGTTCTAGCTGTGTGGGTCATTGCCCCATCCTGTTGAAACCACAAACATCTGATGGGATACGTTTCCACTGTATGCAAGGATGCAGAAACATATTCTAATGAGATGTGTATGACTGAATAATCCCCTTTGTGTACAACCGTTTTCTTGGTCATATGCAAACACACAGTGTTCTATCGTCCATGGCTTCGTCCCTTCAACTGAAAAGACAATGCTAAGACCTCGCTACTTTCACACTATCTGCCACAAATCTGCCACTCTAACTCGTGGTGAGTTCTAGCCATTTCAAAAATGTCCATCCTTTCTGCCTCACCCTGTATATTTTGTGTATAATGAATCAAGATAATTCATGATTTATATAAAAATTTTCTTCAAAAAAAAGTACTAACTTAATGTTTCTGGAGTACTGATTTGTCTTCAGAATATCAAAAATTTTCAGGATTATTGTTCAAGCAAAAAACACTTTGAATCCTGTTACAAAGTAAATTCAAACAAAAAATTTTTCCTTATAATCTGATATATTAATTACATTATTACAATAGAAAGTGTAGACAAATGATAGTAAATATCTAAGGCAAACAATAAAGATTAAAACAAAAAAATGATACCAATGATAATGGAATAGTCAAATAAGACTTTCCATTCTTCTACTTCAATTTATCATTAAGCAATCGGTAATTATCAGTTAAGATATGAACACTAACATAAAACAGCACTATGTCTCCAATACACTAAGTAATTTAAGAGAGAACTATTTTGTTCATGGGCAAGTAATAAAATTTAGGTATTTAATTATTTGATTGTGAAAATAATTTTTTCAATAAATGTTAAATAATGAGATAAATATACTTGTGTAAATAAAAGAAAAATAATATCCAAAGATAATTTTTGACTTTAAAAATGGCAGTTTTACTTTTTAATGTTTATTTTTTTATTTAATATAGAACTTCAATTCAGTTTAGAGTCTTATGAAAGACATATGTTCTCTTCTAAAAATGCCATTAAAAAAAAAATTCAAACTATAAAGTTGTTTATAACTTAAAAATGAATAATACAAATTCTGTTTCATGTTTTAAGAGAGTCTTCAAACATATCGGTATCTATTTTTTCTTGTAGTTAATGTGAATACAGTATCCTTTCTGTTTACAAGATAAATTGGCAGAAAACAGTACAACAAAAAATATTTACAATAATTGTACAGTATTTTAAATGTTAAATACTGTACTTCATTCTTAGGAGAGAGTATTTTATTTACACTTGTAATAATACTTACTGGTAAAGTCTTTGCTTCTAAATGAAAATACTTGAGATCGGTATCCATCTCTCTTTCTGGAGGAAATACGCCATCCCAAAATTCATCATCCACCTTGAAATATAAATAAAAACCAAATTCAAATAATAATTTAAAATGATAAAATGCTAGTCAGAATGCTTCCAACAGTTAACTTTAATATATTATGAATACTTATGGAAGAAAAAAAAAATAGGATAAAAATTTTGATAGGCAAACATGTATGGACAAATTCACAATCTAGAGAGTAAGAAATGACACTTGTTTTTACTGTCAAAACTTCTTAATTGATAGAGTAACCAATAAAATTTTCTAAATGTATATATTAACATAGCAAAATTAAAATATTGAATGAAAATTGGTTCATTAAATTTTCTTTCATAAATATTTAAATATGTAAATAAACTAATCCATACAATAGAAATGATAAGAAATTTAGATTATACATATTACTTTCAATGCCCAATTTTAAGCATTATGTAATTTTGATTGTATTGAAAAGGAGGTGTGGTATTTATCTCTAGTTTTAAATAAGTGTAAATGATAATAACTGAAACCAACCTTTGAAATCAGATAATTCAGATAACATTTTCAGAGCATAAAATTATGCTTGAAATACAAATTAAATATTAAAAGAATACAATGCATAGTCTCAATTCTAATTGCTTTTGTTTTGTATAGTAATATAAAAATGTCTATAATTAACTCAAAATCTCAAGCAGACTAATGTTATATTTTTGTATCAATTATACGCTAATGTTATAGTTATAATTAGTATTACTATACCAATAGATTTTAAAATGTTTAAGTATTTCATCATCATATTTAATTTTTATTTTTGAAAAAAGCTTAAAGTAAATATTTGATTAGTATTTGTTGGAATGTTGTATTATTGTTATTGTTATCTTTAATAACTTTAATCCTGCAAATCAGGTTGATTATTTTAATATTTGATTTATTTAATGAAAACAGTCTTTGAATTATTTATTCACTCATTCCTAATTTATCACCACATTTAAGTCAAGCTATTATTTAAATGCAAAAGTTGCATTTCTTTGAAATAACTTTTGTACTTTTACAATTTTAATACGTAATAATGAATACTCTAAAGTTAATCTAACTCAATACAAAAGCAGACAACTTGTGTCCATAAATATTTAAAAGAAAACTCAATTTGACTAAGTGATCATAATTACTTTCAGAATTAGGTAGTCCTGCTTAATTTCTATCATGATAAAAACAGTAATATTCAGTCAATATGACAAATACTGTATTGTTAAATTTAACTTTTCTGTCAGTTCTATAGAATATATTGTCACTGAGTATTTATGTGATGATTTCTGTACTTAATAGCAATTATAGCTATTGTTTCTGCTAGCTAATAATTTTTTTATATCATAAGAGGTAAATATAGCATTGTGTGTGTGTGGGTGGAGGGCACTAACATAGTCTATATATACACAGTATGCACTATGCTATATTTATTTTAAGATTATCACAATAATGATAATAATATGTACACAAAATCTATACAAGAGCATCATTCTGAATGGTATTTGCAATCACACTATGCAATGGATTACACACTATACAATAGTATAGATATTTAAAACAACATGGTAGAAAAATCAGTACACATTCTTTAAAATATGTTCAAAATTTAAAAATTACAAACCCAATTTAGTAATACTTTTTGCTAGTTTTAATGGTAATATTTACATACATCAAATCCCCAACTGAAAATTGATTGCAACGAACACCTTGAAGAATAGTTAAACTCTTCAACTATTCTCTTGGTGTATCAGCTATGGAGAAGATCCATGTAACCATATAAGTTGACATACAACTTTTCTTTACTACTGTTATTCATAATTAATAGCAAGATTTCTATTTATAAACAACTTTTTAAACTTACAAACTATTGAACTAAAGCTAAATTAAGTCTATGAATGCCTGAATGAATCAGCTCTTTATTTCCAACTACTCATTCTTTCTTCTTTCACACACACAGAATGTACTATAGCTATGACAATTATTCTTAGTTTAAATGGTAAAATTTTATTCATATTATGCAAAATTTAAAATATGTATGGCTTGCCTATAACATAGCCTTTATGTAATTTGAAAATCTATTGTATTTTTCAATAGATACTTGCATGTATTAAGCTATAAAAGGGGTTTAGCCTGAGGATACCCATTCAACACAGGCAAAAATGTTAGCACTTCCCAATTTTTTTCTGCTGGTTATTTGGTATTTTTTGTATCAAGTTTACCCAGTTTTTGAGTGGTTGTATTGCATCTATAAAGCATATTATTACTTATACCATTAATGAAATAAATAGCATATAATAAGTAAATATTCTTTATCTGTCAGTTTTATTACTGAATTTAGAAAATTAATTATCAATTAAAATTTATTAGTAATATTTAATATTTAAATAAATCTTTAGAATATTTTAAAATGGTATTTTCACTGTTATTTGAGCATCATTAACTAAACAGCATTGCTATAAGCAAATAATCTACAAGCTTAGAAGTATCATCTATTGAAAAATGTATTTTTTGAAAAATTGGAATAAGAATATTCTAATTAATGAAATAAAATCAATAACTAAATTTTACTGCATTATAAGTTTCAAAACATCCAAATATGCTTAACCTGAAGATGGCCATTTAAGATAACCAAATAAACTAATGTTTTTGGCTTAATTAAAGAATTTGCTAGAAAAAAGAAAGAAATGTGTTTTGAAACTTAAATACAGAAGTTCTAGCTTACTGTGCATAGAATTTACTGCATTATCTAAGATGTAATAAACTATGCATTGAACTTATCAATTTACTGTTTTTATGTAAATGATAGAGGAGAAAAATAAAAATAGCCACAAATGAAACTTCAGAGTTTATTTATTTAAGATGATGATAAACATTTTATCACAAAACTAATCTTTTCTTTATAAAAAATCCAGCAACATGTTGCTTAACTTTCCTGGAAACATTTAAAACTCCATGTGCATTGCCATCTGTTATGATATTTTATTATAAAAATATGAAAAAGTTTTTAGATTACTATAAAATGACAAAAAGCTTAATTTTGAGAGTAAAGGTGGGTTTTATATAAAATTGTAAATGCTAATAATGAGTAAAATCATCATTAAGTCTGACTCTACTAGAGATACATATGACCCCCCCTTATCTTTCTATCACCTCAACCTTTAACCACCAAAATTTAATAGCACCAATCCCTCTAATAAACAAACCTTCCTGCAAAATTTCAGAAGTTTTCAACAAAAAGCACAGGAGTTATTAAGCTTTGAAGAGGGTGAAAAAAATCATGCCCTCCACACACACATACAGAAATCACCCCAAATGTTTTTTGCATTTCTTGACATTTCAAAGTTCTCTGAGTCCAAAAACGTAAAACTCTGGGGGGGGGGTCATTTCTGACTGATTACCACACTTTTCCTGTTATATATAACAGCTGGGAAAGTAAAATGAAGTATTTTTCCTGGATCTTTGCTGCTTATTCATTATCAAGTTTAAAAAAAAAAAAAATTAGATTATTCAAATTTTTACAAAAACTTTTTGTTAAATATTTATTAGTAGAAGAGCTTCTATTGTGTAGTTTTAAAAAATTTTTATATTACAAAAGCTATATTTTGAAATGAAAATTATTTTTAAAAAATTTATCTTTTCTTAATAATTTACTGTAATCTTGTCTAGAAATATTTAATTTTTACACAGATTTCAATTATTTAGTTTTTGGATTAACTGCAAAATCATCATCAAAATAATAAACTTTTTGTAATAACCTACATAATTTGTTAAATCATTATTTACTTTCATTTCATACATAGTAAGCTGAAAAATATTTATTTTAATGGCATTTACGAAGCAAAACAGAACAAGAACAAATTTTAGCATGTTTGGACTTTATAACATTTCTAATGATGAATTATTTATGCTTTTGTTTTTTTTAAATTCATTAAAATAATTTCAATAAAAAACAATAGTTCTATATATATATATATATATATATATATATATAAGGGGTTACATGAACTTTAAAAAAATATCAGTTTTTAAGTTCATGTGGCCTTTTATATGAGAGTTGTCAAAAAATTCATGGAAAATATCTTTTAAAATTGCTGCTTTGCAATAGTGTTTCATTTGTGCCAGTAGAGGTCTGAAACTAATATGCAAGATGGCAACCTGTTTTGAAATCATGGAGACATGCAATCATTCTATAAATGCATAAATCCAGCCTATCTTGCCTTCCTTGACTGAATGTGCCAAGAGAGCTGTAATTTTGATGCAGTTTCACCTGGGAGATTCAGCAGTGCAATGTCTCAAAACTCTCAATGAGCACTTTGTGAGCAAACCCCATCCAAGACTACTGCATTCAAGTGTTATCAGCACTTTCAATCTGGGTGCATCAACCTTGACAATGAATATGAAGGGCATCCAAGGGCTGTGATAATTCCACATAACACTGATGCTTCTAATGTCCTGTTTGATGAAGATTGATGGGTAAGTACCAGAGAGCTGGAATGCAACCTCAATCTCACATGGATCAGTCATTACCATCTTTCATGAATACTTGCATATGAGGAAGTGTTCATGTTGGATACCTCATCAGTTGAAGCTGAACCATATGGCAGATAATATGAATTTCTGCAAGTTTACGCTGGAGAAATTTAATGGCAGAACATCAGAAACAGTCACCAATATACTGACAGGTGATGAAACCTGGACTTACTATTATGACCCCGAAATGAAAAACCAGAGAAAGCAGTGGGTAGCTGAAGACAAGGATGTCTCCATCAAGTTTCTTTGGGAGCACAGTGTTGGAAAAGTCATGGTTGCAGTTTTTTCTGCCATTGTGGCATCCTTTCACCTGTCATCCTGGAACAAGGTGCTACAGTGACTGAGGAATGGTACTCTTCTGTTTGCCTGTGAAAAGTGCTTCAATCACTCGAAGAACATCCAAGGTCCAAGCTACACAAGAACATGATCCATCACAATAACGCTCCCAGACACAGAGCCAAAGTGACTCAGTTGTTTTTGGAATCCAGCAGGGAGGTCCAGCTTCCATATCCTGCTTATCTGCCAGACCTGGCACCTTGCAACTTCTTTCTCTTCACACGGATGAAGAGAAATTTAAAAGAAGGAAGTTTGATTCAAAGGAGAAACTGGTGAATGTGATGACAGCAAAGTTACTCAAGTTTTTGGAAGTGGATTTGCACGGATGCTTTTCAGACTGATTTTCTAGAATGAAAAAATCCATTGATTTCAATGGAAAATATTTTAAGAAACAGAAATATCTGTATGATTTTATTGTGTTTTCCATGAATTTTTTGACCATCCCCACATATAATATATATATATATATCATGTGTACGTATGTATATATATGAGACAATAAAAAATTATCATGTGTTTAAATATGTACAAGAGGATAAAAAAAAGACTTTGGCATCACTTAAATAATGTAAAAGTACTTTAAAAAAGTCCTCTAATTGTGAGAAACCTGAAATCAATATTGTAATTTAAATAAAAGATTGCCACTGTCTATGCTTTAAATGGGTTCCTGGTTTGGATAGAAAGAAAACAGACATAAAAATAATACAAATATACCTAATACCTAAATAAAAGAGCAATCAAATTTACATTTCTTTGAATTTGTTATTAAAAACACAATTGAAGTGCATGAAGTGAAACTTTATATACAATCATCTCATGAAGTGAAACTGTATATACAAACATCATGTTCATGAATGATTTCTGTTTAATCAATATACAAATCATAAATTAATGTTGTTATTCTTCATGCATATTATTATTCTCTCGTGAATGACCTATAGCACATACATACACACAAAGCTATTAGATATGGTTATTTATTAACAAAGTGAGAACTTTTAATAATAGATAATAAAAGTCTAAAAATTCATATATGGGGATCAACATAGATAATACAAATAAAATTAACACTTATTGAGTATTTATTTTCATGTCTTTATTACTTCAGATGATATATCCATATCATTATCAATGTTATATTTTTATCTGGAAGCATTATGTCATTAGTAACATGTAACTATCAAAAACATTACTAGTTAATTTAGAAATCAAATTTTCATCACATTCTTTAATGCATCTATTCATTTTTCTGCTATTCTCTTTTTTCAATTATCACCATTATTTTCTTACACATTTATTTATTGTTATATTAGGTTAAGTCTAAAGATCAAATGCTTATATTTTATATAAGTAATAAAAGCTTTCCATTTGTGAATTTCCCTTATTTTATAGTTTCAAAAATGTAATTCTCACTATTAGCAAAAAGCTAAATAGATTTACTTGGAATCCATCTCAAAGCTATTTATAAATAAAATAAAAATTGTTTTGTGAATTAATATCTGTTCTTCAAACATTTCATATATCTTAAGCATATATATTTGAATAGATAAACATTTATAAATAAATCTAATTAATTAAAACTTTTGAAAAGGTTTTAAGTGTAATAAGTCTATTTATTTATATATTTATCAACAGGATAATATTTATCCAGCTGAACATCAGCTGGCTGCACTGATAATCCAGATTTGAGTTTGGATCAGAATTTCAAAAATTTTTACAGGTGGTTTGATCATAATATATTGATCCACTCATCCCTTATATCTAGTTGGCCCATTCTAGATCTTATATCCACGAAACCATGACAGACATAAAAAGATGCCCTTTTAGTGTCCACAAAGTAAAGAGTCATAAAAAAAAAATTTATAAAAATATTTCTTTAAAATATAACATAGTCTTTCTTTTATTCAAAAATCAAAATTTAATAAATTAAAATGTTAAATTTCAATAGTTTTTAAAGTATAAAAATTAAGTTGCTATTCAAAATTAAATGGTTTACTTGTTGTTTACAGGGGAAAAAACATATAGATTTGTACATAAATTTGAATTCATAAATAAAAAAAATTCTAACTTTCAATTTTCCTTAATTATTAACATGTTTCATTTACCTTATTTAAACTTTTTTATATATTATTATCTACAACTGATAAAGATAGTTAATCAATGATTAAAATCAAATTATAAAGTCAACAATTTGCAAGATCAATTTATTTAAAACTAAGTAGTGAAAAATTGCGAACGATTTAAGAAAAAAAAACAATCTAATTTTAAACAATTATTTTGGATAAATGCCAATTATTTCATGCTATATCAATTTTTTTATATAAACTTTTACATTTGTTTGTCCTAATCCTATAAACACAAAATAGATGAAGCGATAAGTAAGATGAGAACTGGTATTTTTATTACTTGTACATAAAACTAAAGTAATATATTGTATAAAAAGTGGAAAATATATGAGAAGTCATATAAAAGATATGGTAATTTAATCTATAAGCATGCCAAAACACAATAAAAATTTAAATACTTTATATAAAGCAGAATTTTTATTTATTAAGTGATTAAATTACTTAAAAACATGAAATACCGTATAATAAGATTTTAAAATCATATACTGTATTTCACATTTAAACTGCACAATGTAAATAACGTTTTCAATTATAAATGATAATTAAATCTGCAAAAAACGAAAGTATTTTAAAAACCTATAAGAAAAAAGTATTTTTCTAATAAAATTTTATGTAAGCATATATAATATTATATATATAGCTACAATCTACAATGTTTTTCTAAATATAGTAAACTCTTAAAATAATTTAAACAACTTTTAGCGATTAATTCTAAAAGTTTTTCCACCTCAAAAAACACACATTTAAAAAGGTTATTCAGAAGACACGTGTTAAACAACAAACGTATTTTCATTGGAAGGTCGAACATTTAACTATTTAATCAAAGAAGCATTTACAAACCTGGTTTATCCTTTCGGACGTACGTTCCACGTCGTAGACCGGCATGGTCGCCTTTAAAAGCAAACAAAACCACCAAGCTACACCCTCCAGATCTCTTATCGCGTTACGTTTTATCAACGTCCATCATCCGGCCGATAACTGAGATGCAAGACATTAAAGTGAACAGACTTAAACATCCAAAAAATTCGAAATCGAACGAGTTTTAATAAAATAAAATTCCGTTCCTTTAAAAGTATCCGCACGATAATTTATACGATGAAAGAAAAGATATGACCTATTAAAAGTTGCATCTATCGATCTATTAAGTGGCTACGATACTCATTAAATACGCTTTAAAAGATACGCAAAACCCGATTATATCAATATATCTTAAAGTAAAAACTATCGAGATGAAATTAATTCGCTCGAAATTCTTTCAAGTTTCATCATGAAGAGACGACTACAAATTCCAAAATGTTTTACATTAAATTCCAAATTCGATCATATAATGTCAACATGATTTTAAACAGACTTACCGGAAACGATTTCATAATTTAACATCCATTTCGTGAAAATATCAAATGACAAATTAACATAAGATCGAATTAAAATAATACAAAAATGTACATTTTGTTTACAATAATTAACATTCCGAGTTATTTGTGCTTATATTTTACCAATAAGTTGATATGAGATAAATGTAGAGAAAACTTTATGCTTATATACCAGACATTAATCGATATGAAAATCCAGAGGTCAAAGATCGGCGTGTGTGTACTAATTATTATCAGTTGGTTCCGACCATCCTTGGGAATGAAACATATGAAGATCTAGAATAAGATTCCTTCCAGTATTTCTACATAAATATATAAAATATTTTTAAAAAATGAGAATTTTCGATTTTATTTCTAAGGATTTAAAGAGATTTTCTATTATTCGAAAGCATTTGTCTATGGTCTTTTATAGAATTAAGTGTTGTACCAGTAGATCAGATTACGAAATCTTCGTTGAATCAAAAAATTAAGAGCATAAAATTCATTAACACGCCAGTAAAAAAGCAATATATATATATTATATTATACATATATGGAGTATTTAAGTTGTCCGTTAATAATATTATAGGTAAGTTCATATATATAGGCTACACAGTCTATTTATAGATTATAAACCAACACTGCATAATAATTAATAATTAATTTTTTCATCAAATGACCTTAATTTGTAATATGTTATACAAAATTAATTATTAAAACTAGTACATTTTATAAAATCATTATTTAAATATAAAGAAAAAATAATAATAAACTTCACCTTAACGTCAGAAACTTCGCTTTAAGCCAAATAGATACAGGATACGAATTTATGTAACTTGATATAAAAAATAATTTATTATATGAAAAAAATAAATATTTGAAAATGAAGACGTAAAAATGTAAGCAAGTATTGCAATTATAAAAAAAAAGAAAAAAACTGCTGTAACATTTTACAGTAATTGCTCAATATTTTTTTTTTTTAAACTGATAATTTAACATCATCCAATTTTACAAGATTCGCCGTGTAACGATCTTTGTACATCGAACGTTAAAAAAATATTAAAATATTATAGTAATAGTTTTAATTTAGTTGCATTTAAATCTTCGACAAATAATTAGATCGTCTTTTAACAACACCCAGAAAAAAACTAAAAATACCACCTTAAAAACATCTTACCTGTTCTAGGTCAAACTAGGAAGAAACGCGATAACAAATAGCATTAAAAAAAAAAAAAAACATGAAATATGAAACCGTAGGATATTAAATTTTCCTCATTAACAAACTGGCATATTAAGCATCTTAAAAACTTGCTTGGCCTACTCTTAATGTAGGTTTTAATAACGAATATCAAATATCATTTCTCCTTTCTTAAAATTTTGCTTTACTAAATAATTACAAACTAATTTATTTTTCTACGTTTGTGTTAAATATTCCTATACAGAAAAAAAAAAGGTAGAAGTTGTAAAGAAATCACCGAAATGACTTTCGTTTTAACAAAAGAAAAAAAAAATGTTTTGTCATCCAAATTACAAAATTTTATATAGTACTTAATTTAGTAGCGTGATACGTAAAGGTCAAATTTTAATTAGTAAATACGGAAAATGAAATAATAACTTAAAAAATAATAATTGTGAATCCTGTAAGTCGAATTTCTATTATTATTTCACTAATCCTACAATCGAGTATTGTTTCGTTGATTTTAGAAAACAAGCAAAGAAGCAGCCTTTATTAAAAACGTACAGAATTAAACAATGATTTTTAATATTATAACTTATAAGTGAGAAAAACAATTACAAATCTCAAAAATAAAGTATATTTGGGATTCGTTATTATTTGTTAAATATAAAAATTAAAAAATAAAACTAAATTGTATCAACATATAAAATAAATTATTACAGAAGACATTTTTTTTATTTTAACTTCTTGCAAATTGTGAATTTATCATGAATGAAAACCTTTAAAAACATTAAAAATAAAATATTACAAAACAAATATTTCAAAAATACAGTCAAAGTTCGGTTTTCGAACTTAATTCGTTCTTAAAAGTTGTTCTCAAACCGAAACAAGTTTTCCCATAAGAAACAATGTAACACGGATTAATCCGTTCCTGACCCCCAAAACGAAGTCTTTTTTTAAAAAAAAATACCATTTTAGCTGTATTTCATGAATAAAATTTCCTAAAAATGCAATATAATATTATCTATATCTATATATATTATAAATGCATGTATATTAAAAGCAAAATATTCCATCACCACCAACCGAAACCGAAACCAACTCTTTAAAAAAAAGTGCAATAAATGGGAGACTAAACTCCGACTGCCTGGATGAAATACAGTATAACGAAAATCAATCAAGACAGACTACAAGTAATTTATTCACAATTTCCGGAACATTACTTTTCAACTGCTTTGATTTAAATTTTAATTTAAATTAATTAATTGATTTTATTTTTAGTTTCAGTGTAAAGGCCAAAGTTTTAACTATTATTTTTAGTTTTAATTAATTGGTTACCTAGTATTAGTAAATATTAATTATTGATGTTATAATATATATTATATTATTATATATTAATACATTTTTGTTATTTAATTTGAGTTAAGCACATTTTTAAACACGAATTCGTGAATGTCATTTACATTACGCGAATGGCAATTAATGAGTACGGAAGATCAGAATCTTACTGGAACGCGCATAGAAATATAATTTAAACGAGCAACAATTATTTATTGTGACATCGTCACAATGCCGTCTGCAATTTTTAAACATATTTTTAATTTATTTAATTTAAAATATATGCTCTCCACCTCAAATTAGTAGTGTCTTCCCCTTACATCATACTTTTCCTGTTACGAATAGAGTCGTGCCGATCATCTAACTCCCTTCGGAGGTAAAGTTTTGAATTGAAATAACGTTACTTCCGGTTTTCATCGGAAGTTCGTATATAGTTAGTTGGGGCTTTCAGCCCCTAAGCTTTCCGTATCTGGTTTCGACGTTCGTCTATCTAATTCCATTCTCGAGATTAAGGAACGACAGTGAGCCTTTATAGGTTTAAATTTGTTCGTAAATCGAATTATTTGTAATCAGAGGCGTCCGAAACCCGAGGTTTGATTGTATATATTGTATATATTGTAATATCATTAAGCCGGAATTTCTTTCTTATTAAAAATAATAACAACAATTAAATTGCGTAATTGTAATAATAAAACAACTTTATTTTTTGTGATATTTTATAGAAAATTAAATTTATAGATCAAATATGATTTCTAAAATATTAATACATCATCGTTCAATTTTTAAAAAATAGTACTGCGTTTGTATATTTTTTGAAATCTAAAAAGAAAATTACACAATTTACAGCTACAAATAACTTAAATTTATTTAAACAGTAATATTTACAAAAATTCCAGGCGTGATTTCAGAAAAAAATTTAAAATAATGCATTCCAAACAAGCACAAAATGCTAAAAATTATGTGATCTAAATTTCATTCCATTGGCACATTCGTAAATGACGGCTTCCATCCCAATATATTATATGCTTGCTACTTCGATTTGCATTAAATGTATTGCCAATGTTTGAGAATAAATTTAATGTTAGAATTAATTCCATAGATTCAGTTTGTATACGTACGAAATTATTGTACGAAGTATGAAGTTTCTCTTAAAAACGCAATTAAAACTGTTTATTCGCAAGCAATCTGAATAGTTTATTCGACAACTGAGCAATTTTGCTTATCAGATAAAATTTAAATTTGGATTGCAAATATTTATGAAATCCTTTAGATAGCTAGACTAAATATATTAGGCTGCAATTTGAAAAAAATTGTAGACCTATAAATTCCCACTGTCGTCCGTCTGTCTTTCCTTAATCACGAGAACGGAGTTAGATAGATGAATGACGAGACCAGATATGAAAACCTTACGGGCAGGAGGCCCCAATTAACTATATATGAACTTCCGATGCAACCAGAAGTCACGTTATTTCAATTCAAAACTTTTCCCCTGAAAGCAGTTAATGGATGATTGGCACGACTCTACTGTTAAAGGAAAAGTATGATGTACAAGGGCAAGACACTACGGTACTAATTTGAGGTGGAGAACATATATTTTAAATTAAATTAATTAAAAATATGATTAAAAGTAGCAGCACGGCATTGTGACAATGTCAAAATAAATAATTGCTCGTTTTCATACAATTATTTTGTCATAAAACAAATTTCTATTAGTTATTCACATGATTTAAAACGTTTGAATCTCAACATTTTCGTCAAGAGCAGAGGCAATCCTTTCATTACATTAAAGGCAGGAAATCTAGAGAGATCATATATTAGTAATAGGTTCAGATATGTTTTGTGTACAAAAACATGATTTCGGTGAACAGTTTCATTGTGCGTAATTTTATACACATACATTAGTATTTGTTCCATTAGTATGGATTTTAAAGAGCTTGATCCTTTACAAAAATTTACTGAAGTTTTTATCAAGTCTCCAACAATCTGATAATTAATTATGTACTTTGATAAGGAGTACATAATTAATTACCAGATTGTGAACACAAAATTTAATAATGTGAACACAAAATTTATAGAATCAGTACAGACAAATAATGGACAAAATAAACAAGAAATACAATCTTAAAACACAAAATTTCAAATTTTATTCTAAACTAATAACTTATAACAATTACTTATATTCTATATATGAGGATCATTCAAAAAGAAACGAACCAGAGGCCTAGGAACAGAAACACTTACCTGTATGTCAGAAATATTGGCCCTGGCTGTTGAGGCACTTGTCCCACTGTGACACAAGGCAGTGAATGGCTGTCTCGTAAAAGTCCCAGGGCTGCATTGTCAACCAGTTCCAAACGTACTGCTAGTCATCATTGTCGTCCAGCTTCTACCGTCACTCGGCGGTCCTGGGTAACAACTCCATCAACCAGCTAGACAATGTCATCAGTAATGTGGCATGGTGTTCCTGACCGTGCATCATCGGCTAATGACACCTGCCCTTCCCTAAAGTGCTTGTGCCACGCCTTGACCCTTGCAAGGGACATGCTGTGTTCACCGTACACTTGTGACATTCTTTGATGAATGTCCATTCCCCCTACTTCTTCCGCTGTCAGAAAACAAACAACACCTCTTTGCTCTTCTTTTGATGCCTCCATTTCACTGTTTACAACACGACTGACTGCAGTGGACGATTGACATGTGCTTCTGCTAGCTTTGTAGTCACGCAGTATGCACCCGTGACCCTCTAGCAGAGGGCTGTGATCTTTCGTGCTGTTGTCGGAACCACACATTCTTACACATGCAACAATATTACAATTCTGTCATCGGTTTTCACATTCCAGCCTCCGGCTCGTTTCTTTTTTGAATGATCCTCATATAACTTTGAAACAAAAGTTTCAATTTTTTTTTAAGGAACTTACAATATTAAGTTAAAATACTATAACAAATACATTACGTTAACTTTTTTCCTCTTCTTTAGGCTATAAGAAATAATTATTAAATCTTAAGTAAGATTTAAACTTTCATTCAGTAAATAATATTTAACAATGGTTACAGTAGACCATTATATACATTGTATAATATTACACAATAAAAACGATAATGCACAATGACATTTATTTATTTATTATAAACATAAAGTGAAGTCCCAGAAACCATTGAGTACTGCCTCCATTAATATAACAAAATAATGACCATTTAATAAATAACAAAAATTAAGACAAAAATAATATAAAATTTATAAGAAAACTTCAGTCTCAATCCTAGTATTTATTTCCTCTCCCAGCATTAATCCTTTGCAAGTTCATTATTTTCAATGAGATTACCTCAAGTTAAGATGCAATAGGTATGGAAAAAAACCATCTTGGAGAGAGATGAATTAAACCAGGAATTTTCCAAATGATTAGATGAAGTTGATATAGAGATTAAGAGAAGATGAAGATGGTAATATGATTGTGGTAAAGATGATAAGAGAAGTTAGCAATAATTAGTCTGAAGTGTAACTTATTTACATATATAAATGATGAGAAATAATGATGTTTGGTGTATAACAGGTTGAAAAGCATCTCTTTCCACGAAGACCTACTAACATGTTGACAGATTGACAGAGACATAAACAGTAAGAATGACTGGATTATAGAAGAGTTTGGCTGAGACCACTGGAACTTGATGTCTTACATATATACTGTATATGATGTAAAAATAAATATAGCATATTGATCTTACTTCAAATTAATTGTATTTATTTTATTAATAAAGAAGGACTGTGCTGATTATGATGATGTAATATTGGGAGGGACTTTTACCATGATGATGCTTGATAACAGGGAAGGGGGAGAGGTAGGAAATGACTTGTCTTTTGATGATGTTTTTTGTCATATGGACAACCTCTTTCCATGATGCAAAGGCTGTTGAAGTTGAAGATAAATACATTGAACATGTTGTAATATGACTTCAAATGCTACTTAAAATGATATTTGAATAAGATTTATATTTCTTATCATTCAGTTATAATAAAGCAATAAACTTGCTAGGTAGATTTTTGGCCATTATATATAATATAATAGATAGAAGCCTATACAAAGATATCAATTAATTGATCAGTCTTAGCTTCAAAAGTTTTATACAGATACAATATTCATTATATATCTATAATCTTTAAAACTTCCTATTAATACTGATATGTATTTTGAGTTTAAGCTTCTCTTTAGTACAGTTATTTAAGTTTAACATTCTAATATTTTTTTACTTAATTTATTAATTGGTGACTCAAATATTCAATCAAAAACTAATTGTATATACTAAATAAGGATCAAAATATACAATTTTATAAATAGATTTATTTTAGTTTTAAATCATTCAGTCAAATTGATCAAAAAACTTGATATGTGTAAAAGTTTCTTATCATACTTATTATTACAATTATTACCATCACCATAGGCATCAGTTTTAATTATCTACATAAGAATACTGATTTATCCAGTTCTTTCTTCCATCTATCAATCTTATCCATTGCATAACAATCACATTTTTAATTAAAATTTCAGGCTTCATATAAATATCAGTTTATAGAGTTAATAATAATAATATTTAAATATTATATAAAAAGAGTTTTATTAAGAAGATTTATTATTTAAGAAATCAAATTTTATTCATACAAAATTAAAAAGTATCTTACATCAGCAGAACTGGCAGCAGAACTTGTAGGACCTACTGAAAAAGGACTTGATGGACTGTTGAATAGTGGTGAATTCACATCATTTTCCACAGGTGTTTGAAATGAATAATTTCCCTGAGTATTGTTAATAAATTGAAGACTTTCCTGTTTTTGATTTTCTTGGATGTGAAATATAGTAGGATTTTCTAATTTTGACTCTATCTGAAAAATTCCATTATAATAATTAGGTCATTCTTTTAAAATATTTGTATAAATCAAATTAATTTTAAAAAATTACAAAAAACATGATATTTAGGTTTGATAAGTTAATTTTATTAATGGGCAGTATATAATGAACTTAACATGAATATCTACTGCTTTAATTATTTTTTAAATTGAAGAAATGTAGTCAACCCTCACTAAGTTGAACTGATTAGGTGCAGGCATTTGCCATAGTTTGTTAAATAAATTAATTAATTACAAACATGATATTTAGGTTTGATAAGTTAATTTTATTAATGGGCAGTATATAATGAACTTAACATGAATATCTACTGCTTTAATTATTTTTTAAATTGAAGAAATGTAGTCAACCCTCACTAAGTTGAACTGCATTAACAGGTTGCAGGCATAATGCATAGGGTTTTTTCACATAATAGTCTTATTAAGTTAAAACTGTCAGTACATTTAACTTGAACCTATCTTCCTATACCTTCTGTCCTTGATAGTTCTGTGATCTTTGATCTTCTTTTTCTCTTATATCTTCATATTTCCTTCATTTTCAATTATCTTAATTAAACACATCATCACACCATTATAACCTTGTATCAACATCCTTTTACTGATGTATGTTACCAGCATTCTGACTGGATTCAAGGGGTGCTTGACAATGCACTCAAAAACATCATAAATTATATACCATTCTGTAATCATTCTGTGAACAGATTCTTGAGTAACAGCTTAGTAACAGGAAATTTCAGCCACCCACAGAAAAATTTGAGAAAATCAGATATTAAACTTGTTAACTTGAAATTCTACTTCAAAGTTGGGACATTTTACCCCTTAAACTTTATCTTAACAAGGTTTTACTGTAATATCTTTTGCTGTTCAGAATAAACTTTTAATTGACACAAAAATTGATACAAATCTAAATTTTCAGACCTAATGACAATAGGATATTAATAATAACTATTCCATTTTTAAAAGACTAATAATAAACATTTTAATTAATTAGAGTTAGAATCTAACTTACATGAGAAATAACCAGATATAAACTCATCACTGTAAAAATTAGCACACAAAGGAATTGTCATATCACTGCAAAACTTGGTATGTAGGCAAGCAGATATGAAAGTGATTAGAGTTATAGTGTGATGGCTCATTCTGTAATGCCAGCAGAGAGTGTTAAAGTGTGGCCTCCTTGACTTATTAAAAAAAACACACAAAGGCATCCTGTCTGTAGTTTACCTATTGCAGAGGGACACTGTATCACTAGAGATGTCTTTACATTGCAATCGAAGACCATGTGAATAAATAACTGAGTTTGAGAAGGAAAGGATCATCGGATTGAGAGAAGCCAGATGAGCATCTCACTGAATAACCCACCACTTAGGCCATTTTCTGACAACACTGTCAGGACAGCCTACGTGTTGGGACCAGTGGATAAAAGAGAGCTCACACACAAGGGCTCACTTCTAGTAGTGAGTGATCCAAGGTCCATGACAGCCCAGTGGTATGTTAGTGGTATCCTGAGGTCACATGTGTTGCCTCTCATGGCAGGGGTCCCAAGAGCCATTTTCCAACAGGACAATTCTTGACCACACGTAGCAAGGGTATCACAGGACTGCCTCTGCCACATTGCCACACTTCCCTGACCTGCCCAGTCCCAACTTGTTACCAATCGAACATGTCTGGGATCACCTGCATGCCAAGTTGGACAGCCTAGGAGTTTGGCCAAACTAAAGGGACCATTTACAGCAACTGTGGACTGAGATGCCACAGAACACAATATGGCACCTGTATTGCCTCCATGCCTGCCCATATCACATCTTGTATTCACACTAGTGGTGGCCCAACCGAGTACTAAAACCTCCTTTCATTTGTAGTTTTCCTTGCAATAAATGATCCTTTTGCTTTCGTTTTGTAATCAGTTACTTATATTACTGTTACACTCACACATGTACAATTTCATTCAAATCTGAAAATGCCTTCTTGGTGCACTAATTTTTATGACAATGAGTGTACTTTATTGAAGAATTTCTTTTGATAATTCAAGTCTTTCTTGCTCAAATGCAGGAGAAATACATATATTTACTAAACTTTTCTGGCCATCCTAAATGTTTTCATTACCATAAAATCCACCAACCATTCAGTAAATGTTGAATTTTGTTATATTAGGGAGCATTTCCCACTAAAGATAAACTTGAGAGGCTTGAAAGAACTTGGAATTAATTGTTAAAAGAAACACTCCAACAAAGCATATCTAGACAAATCTTAAATGTATTGAATACCATAAGTTAAATAAATCTTTCTGTATTCACAGACAGACATTTTTTGGAATATGGAATAAAATATCATTTTGCATATAGAAAAAATTAAAAGACAAAAGGATTAATGTTATTTAACATTTTGAATTTTAAATTAATTTTATATTGAATGTCATACAAGTTAAAAGAAATATTGGTAGTATGAAACTTTTGGACATAATGCAAATGAAAGTTATGTCTGAAATTCAATAATAAAATTGTGTTACAAAGAAAGTTCCATTTCCAGAGAACTAAAAGATGAAAAATGATAAAAATCTCTTATTAAGAAAGGAAAGTTTTTATTTTTATAGTGAATATATTAAAATGTATAAGACTCTAGTAGAAGTACCAATTGATATCATTTGACGCATTCAAATACTGCAAAATGGAACAGATATGATATGATATGGACTTGTCAATAAACCATTTGAAATCAATTCATTTATAGATCTATTCAAATCATTTAATTTTTAATATTACAGACTTTAGAAATATTTCAAATGCTTTGGTTAATTTTATATCATTTAATTAAGAGATGCACAGTTTTAATGACAATAAAACAATCTCTTAATTAGGATTTTCAGCAAAAATGGAACCCCTAATAAATAAATAAATATATATATATATATATAATTCAAGATCAAGTTATTATACAAGATATTAAATGATTTTAATTGTTTCTAAGTAATTTTATATTTCTGATCAAACTTCATCTATAAAAGAATAAATAAATTCCAGATAAATTCCAAAACTTCTCCTTATCTCAAAAATAAATTCAAATACATGTTTTAATGAGCAGAAAATTCAATTTAATTGCCTAAATATTTGCAGAATTCACTTTCATTTTCATTGTACAAACACTATAAAAATAATAAAATAAAATAAGTTTGGTATAATGCAATTAAACTGTTATCTTTAATACATAAAATACAAAGTTTGGAATTGGTGATTTATACAAACTGATGTATTTTACAAATATGATTCATCTTTTTCAATATTATTTGATGTATGAATTACATATTTTGTTTCATCCATATTAATATACTTTATTCTTAAATTTTAACAATAAATTTTACTGAATTTATAGGATGTTTGAAAGTTTTATTTATATGAATAGAATTTAATTTTTTATGGACAAAGGTATTTTCATAAATTAATTGGTTATAAAATAAAATAACAGTTGTTCAGGAAGTTATTTGTTAATTGGTTAACAAAATTTGAAAGTTCTCCAAAAGTTTCAAAATTAAAAATAACTTGACAATCATTTGTTTTCAATGAATTAAAATATTTTGATGAAAATTCCTTTCATCAAATAATAAATCTTTCAGTTGACTTGTCTAATAATAAATTATTTATGCAATAAAAGGATATTTGTTTTAAGTTTTGGTTTTAATGCATTATTAATGTATAATAATGTATTTAATCCTAATGTATGAATAAAAATTAGTTACAGGTTCAGGAAAAACAGACCTATTTTGTTATGATTTATGTAATTGGATAATATTTTAAATATATTCATCAATTCCATATACATATTCTTATTAAAAGGTATCAAAATTCAGATGTCCTATACATTCACAGAAAATCTGATACAGTCACAGACAAGAAAGATGCCTGAACTGAAGAATTTGACATTTTTCTAAACATGTGAAATGTATAAAAATTATAGGAAAAACTCTAATGTTAATTCAATTTTGATCAAGAGATTTAAGTACTATTAGCTGGTATTAATGTAAATAAGGGCTTATAGACAATTCTGTCAATTAATCATAACAAAAAATATATATAGTTCTTTTTAATGTTTTTATGATTATTTTGTTATTTCTCCAATCTTAAAATACAAGTAATTTATTTCAATCTGTTTCTTATATTAACACAAGAGTTTGAAGTAAACATTAGAAAAATCTTTAAAAAAATATATTTTTGTTTTATTGACGAGTGAAGAATGTTTATAGTAATATTCTCCAATTGCATTTAATTAGCAGCTGTAATATGATTTGTACCTGTAGATGATGTAACTCCTATTTCTAGACAACGTCTTTTAATATCTGTTACCATTAATATCCAAAATTGTCTATTTATACTGATATAAACAAAAATTCAAATAAAACAATAATTAGTACAATTAAAAAAATAGAATTAAATTTACTTTGTTAATAACTTGATTACAATTTTGAATAGAAGCCAATATTATTTCTGTTCTGTTTCTCATTTAAATATATTTATAAATGTTTTCTTCTGTTCAAAAAAAATGTATGCAACTATCATTTTTTCTCTATATGCTGTATATATAAAGCTTATTAAAACTCGGGCTAAGGGCTGAAGGTGTTAATTAAAAGATTCAGTTATTCAAATGATCTAATTACTGATTGACAACGGAAGTGTTAAAATGTTCTCATCTTTCTATAATTTGAAATAATCTTAATGAAGATTTAATAACTTATTTCACAATTATTATTTGAAATAGTCTAAAAACCAGAAAATAAACTGTTTTTAAATTAAAAATAAATAAAATGTAAAAAAAAAAAGTATATAACTAATACTGTGACAATATTAATGAGAATACAGAAATTAGACAATTCCATGAACAACTAAAAAACATTTAATGCTAGAAAGGATTAAGGATTTAAGGAGTCTAAATTTTAATTAAGATTTAAATGTTTTTCAGGACTAGACATCCCATTATCAGAATCCATATAAAAAAAAAAATTCAGTAACAAGTTGCATAACTTTCATGGCAAGAGTTTAAAATTGTTTTCAGTGCCGTCTGTTATGAGATTTCATTTAAAAAGTTTTATATTATTAATTATTATAAAATAGCAAAAAGTTTAATTTTCAGAAAAGAGATGAGTTTCATAAAAAATTGTAAATGCTAATAATAAATAAAATCTTCATTAAGTCCATCCCCACTTGAGATAAGGCACATCCCCTTTATCTCACCACCCACTCAACCTTTAACTACCAAACTTTATTAGCACCAACTCCCTAATACACAAATCTCCCTGCAAAATTTCAAAAATTTTTGACAAAAGGCACAAGTTATTAAAGCTTCAAAGTGAGTAAACAAAATCATGCCCCTCCCCCACACACCCCATACATACAGGAAAAAAAAACCCCAAATTTTTTGCATTTCTAGACATTTCAAGGTCTCAAGTCCAAAAATGTAAAATTCTTGTGGGGGTCATTTTTGATGATTGCCATACTTTCTGTGTTATCAATAACAGCAGGAAAAGTAATAAAACAAATGTTGGTAACAATTCTAATGGTATATAAATCCTCATAATGGGATATGTAGTTCCAAAAAAATTTTAAAATCTCAGTTAAAAATTAGGTTCCTTAATTCTTTTCTAGTGTCAAATGTTCTTTAATGAAAACTACTCAGCTTTCTGTGACTGAACTGTAAATTGCAAAGTTCAATGCTAGTAATGAAATACAGATTTATTGAAGTTTTACATCTCAATAAATTCACCTGCAAGACTTAAACAACTTTTGATAAACATTTTACAGACTTATAGTATTATTAAAAAGTCAACTAGATCTATTTCAAAGCTGTATATACTTTCAAAGTCAATAGTCTATGTCTTTCATGATACCTAAATTTTCAAATTAAAACTGATATATTTCATTTTTGAGATTAAATCAAAAATAAAGATAATCTGTATACAAAATTAATACTCCAAATCAAGAAATTACTGTAATGTGATCATATCTAATGTATTTTACACAAGTCTAAATGTTTTACTATATTTCATTTGATTCTAATAATTGAGACATGCATCAACATCACTTTGTACTTGCAACATTAATGGAAAACACGCTATGATTACATATTTATACCGTGAAGGAGTAAAACGTCACATTAATACTGTGAAGACAAGCACATTTATCAAATAAAAATTCATGAATGAATGAAAAACTTCAGAAATAGCAAAAAAAAAAAAAAAATAAATGTGAGTGACAAAATCATTTGGGGTGTCCAGTAATTTTAACAGTAGTTAAAATCATTGATGAAGTCAATATTTCATTCATGAAAATAGATTGTCAGAAGATTAAATATCTGAATGTAATAAATATTCAAGAAATGGTGCCTACACTCTGTCTCAACTAAGCTGATAGTGATTTAACATCATAATGTCACAAAATTCACCATGATAGGTCAAGTACTGAAGAACACCAATATATTTGCACACAATATAGTTCAATCAAAAAATTCATTTACAAGAGTCCTTACATTATGAAATTGTTCACAATAAGCAACATGGAAAGTGTTATAAACATTCAAAACACTTTTAACACTTGCCTTCCTTGTACTTGGTAAACAATACTTTGCTCTCAGCAATTATGAACAGAACTAAATTTCCCACTCCCTCATGATTTGAATTTTTATTATTGTGTACTTTGTTTTTAGTTTTCATATGTTGATTTTAAAATAAACAAAGTATTATTGTGTGCTTATTGTGAATATTTCGTAACGTAAGGATTCCTGTAAATGTATTTTTTTGATAGAACTATATTGTAAGTATATTGGTGTTCTTCCTACTGAAGAATGCCAATAAACTTACAATATATCAATAGTTCATCTATCACAATAATTTTTGTGACAATGTCATCTAAAATCACTATCAGCTTAGTTGAGATGGATTATAAAATGCCTTATCAAACAAGTAAAATTCTTTTTTCTTAAATTGCATTAATTAAGAAACTTGTAGACAGATATAAGATTATATTTGAAGAAGTAAGAAAACTGTTTAAAAAAATACTAAAACCCTTTCATATATATATGTATATAATTTTTTTTATTTTATAAAAATATATATATATATATATATATATATATATATATATATTTTTATAAAATAAAAAAAATTATATACATATACAGGGTGGGCCAGCGAAAACGAAACGGCAGAGTGTTCGTGTTCGTCCAAGCAAAGCACTCGGACAGGTCGATTTTACTCTCGAGGGGACATCTTTTGCAATAGTTTTTGCGATTCTGAATATTAACTAAACAAACAATTTTTTCAAAATAAATGTTTGTTTAGTTAATGCAAAATAAATGAGTTTTTAAAATTTTTTGTTGTCTGTTGTATTCAGAATCGCAAAAACTTTAATGCAAAAGATGTCCCCTCGAGAGTAAAATCGACCTGTCCGAGCGCTTTGCTTGGACGAACACGAACACTCTGCCGTTTCGTTTTCGCTGGCCCACCCTGTATATATGAAAGGGTTTTAGTATTTTTTTAAACAGTTTATATATATATATTAGTAATATATAAACAGTAATATATATATATATATATATATATATATATATATAGCCTTTACTGTTCAATTTAACTTCTTATTTAACTTACTATACTTAGGGTAGGCACAAAACACATTGCACGTATAAAAAATCGCACAAAAAAAGACCGCACAAAAACAGGTTTGAGTGTAACTAAAATTGCACACTGCAGACTGCATTCACAAAACTGTTATTATGATAAAAACTATTATCATTTAGCTAAGTTTGTCTTTATTTGTCTTAATTTACATTTAATTATACAATATTTCAATACTAATATCAAGTCAATAAAGAGTTTATAGTTGAGGTATAGCTTACTATCCTCCATTATACAGACATTGTATAATGGAGGACATTTATAACAAAGTAGTTTCTTACAAATATTCATTGAATAACTGTAAATTATAAATATTAAATAGACAATAAGTGATGTTTTAAACTCAATATTAGTATTATTACCAAATGTTGCACAACTCCACTCTAATTGAGTCCCTAAATTTTATTTGCTTGTCTAACTCTGATTAATAGTAATGTCTTTCTGTTTCTGTATTCTAGTGAATGATAATGTTGAAACTATTAGTTTAGAATAAGAAATTAAATTAATGGAACACCATCTGCATTTCAGAGATGATAAACAAAAATGAGTAAAATAAGCAGAAACAAAAAAATTAAAATTGTACTACTCAAAAGGAGAACAGGATGATAATACACTTCAGTGGAGTGCCTTTCCAAATGGAGGGCAGTTGGCAATTCTAACCATACTCGAAAATATTTTATTGTAAATTTTATTACAATAAAATTAAAAATTATCAAAACATACTTCACTAGCACTGGAAACATTAATAGTTTCACACCACTAAATGTTTTCAACTTCCATGTCATTGAATTCTACATGTGTGTTCTGTTCAATGCATTCCAATTCAAAATGACCTCTGTAAACCTGAAACTGGAATCAAGTGGATTCCAAAAAACATTTGTGAATTGTTACATTTTACATGTTTTGCTAGAAGCTGAATAGGTTTAGTGGTTCTGAAGTTATCACATTTTCTATCAAAATTTTTTTGCATTTACTTTTAATAATTGAAAATCTGCCAATTATTTTTGACATTATATTGTCTGATTCAGATTTTTCAAATTCAACCAATAATCAGTAATCCCAAATTATATTTAAAAGAAAATTCAAAATAGAAATTTACCTTTGGAAAATTATATGTTTTATTATTTGTAGATTGTTGCACACTTATGGAATTTGGTAACTTTCCTGTTAATCTTTCATATTGTTGTTCTCTCTTACTTTGCTGTTCCACTTGTTCTCTCATCAATTGCTGTTTAAGATTTGTTCGACTCATTTTGGTTGTCTGGGTGGAACTAAAAAATAATTTAAATTATTGTATATTCTTTAAAATTTGTAAGTATATAAATTTTATATATTTAACAAATAAAAAAAATCCAGCAACAAGTTGCTAACTTTCCTGGCAACATTTAAAATTATGTGTATGGTACTATCTGTTACAATATTTTATTAAAAAAAACATTTTATATTTTGATTATTATAAAATGGCAAATGCTTAATTTTGAGGGTAGGGACGAGTCTTATAAAAAATTGTAAATGCTAATAACAAGTAAAATCGTCATTGAGTCTAATTCTACTTGATATATGACCCCTCTTTATCTTCCCATCAACCTTTAACCACCGAAATATAATAGCATTAATCCCCCTAATATATAAACCTCCTTGCAAAATTCCAGAAAGTTTTAATAAAAAGCACAGGAGTTACTAAGCTTCAAAGAGGGTGAACAAAATCGTGCCACACACATACACAAACATGCACACACACACACACTAATATCCATACATACAGAAAAAACCCCTGAATTTTTTTTGCATTTCTCGATATTTCAAGGTCATGAGTCCAAAAATATAAAAATCTTGAGGGAGTCATTTTTTGACTGATTGCCATACTTTCTCTCTGTTATATATAACAGAGCTAGGAAAAGTAAAAATGAAAAAAAAAAGAAGAAATTTAAAATATTTATAAGTTCTTATTAAACTTGTTTATATTTTTTGAAATATTTTTAAATTCTGAGATATCCTAGTATATATTGAAAAGCTACTTGTAATAAGAAATGATAATATACTTTGAAAAAAAAAGATTTTTTCTTTTTTAATTCATTCATTAACTAAAACTTTTTGGCTTTAGTTTATAAATGAATTAAAAATTTAAGAATTTTGTTTAAATTATATAATTATTAGCTATTTATATTTAGTTATTACATATTTTATATTTTAATTGTATACAGTAGACTCTCCACTAATTGAAACTCAAGCAACTGGCAAAAATATCAAAGAAATAATGCTTTAAATAAAAATTAAAATAAAATCAATTTCTAGAAGAAACGTAACTTGGTATGCCACACCGTGAGAAGCCCATGCTTTGCACACCATGTTTCCCCACTGCCATATACACTCAAACCTGTTTTTGTGTGGTCTATTTTTGTGCGATTTTTTATTTGTGCGATTTGTTTTGTGTGATTTTTTGTGTGCGGTATATGAATTTCAATCAAATTGGTATACTGCACAAAAATAATTGCACAAAACACATTGCACGTATAAAAAATCGCACAAAAAAAGACCGCACAAAAACAGGTTTGAGTGTAACTAAAATTGCACACTGCAGACTGCATTCACAAAACTGTTATTATGATAAAAACTATTATCATTTAGCTAAGTTTGTCTTTATTTGTCTTAATTTACATTTAATTATACAATATTTCAATACTAATATCAAGTCAATAAAGAGTTTATAGTATGAGGTATAGTATTAGTTAGGCCCATTTTTAATAATAACTTTCAAGCAACCATATTTATCTGGCATTACTGATCCGTATGGGTGCCAATTAACTGAGCCAACTGTATATAATTAAAAGGAGTAAAATTAACTTAAATTTTACAATAAATTTTTGTAAAATTTTTGTTATAATATTGTCTTTACAGTTTAAAGAAAGACTTATCACTATAAATATTGATGATGATAATTTAAAATTGGGATGATCATATAAATGACATCCAGCTCAATAATTGCTCAAAGTAAAATGTTTTAAGAACAAAAACATTTTAAAGATTTATTAAGCATTATCTCAAAGAAATTAAATAAATTATTATTATTTAATGTTAATTTATTTTAAAAAATCCAGAAAAAATCTAGACATTAATTTAAACCACAACATCCTCAAATCAAATGACATGCTTATAATTGTTTCAATTAAACTCTTCAAGCTAAATTCCTCCCAGGCACAGACTATATGAATTTTAGCATTGTAAAAAAATGAGATTTTTCTTATTATTTACTATTCTTAATAATAATACTTGGTTAAGTTTGTTAAAATTACATTAGTTTGCAAAAAGTAATTTTCTTTCTATATAATGGCCTGTTAATCAAAATTTTGATTTTTTATTTAATTTTTAATCCATATTATTTTAAAAAAATAATATAAATAAAATTTATTTATATTTTAAAATAATTTTAATCGGGTAAAAAAACATTTTTTTTTGCAAAGTTTTGCAATGAATGCATGATTTTCAATGTACACAAGCACTCATTACTTTTTAATTGAATTACTTACAAATTATACTCATTAGAATAATTTCATTTCAATGACTAATTATTTAAAAAGCAAGTTTAGCTATTTTTTAAGAATATAATTATATTCAGCTTCAAATCAATATCACATTTTGATATTTCCTATTTATTAACAAAATAAAAATGATTTATTAAGCATTCTACTTAATAAGAAAATAATTTTTGAATATAAGGATTAATGACATTGATGAAGGCATCGTGAGGGTAAGATGAAGTAAACACTTATTAATTAATTAAGTATTCAATTTCAATATTGTAAACTTTCTTCTATTGAATTGTATTATTAAAAGTACTTACCTCAATTCATGATTAACGATAAACATATATCTACGTAACTTTACGTGAAATCGAACGCGAAAAAGTTACGAATTATTTCGTCAAGTAGCATCATTTACAGACCACGTGGAGATGCAAGTGTTTGGGATTTTCCCAGACAACGGTTCAGATGACGTAACAATGTGATATCATCGTCTACAGTCTGTTTCGGTAAACACTAAACTCATCGACGGAACATTTTTATAGAACCGTCTTGAAAGCGATTATACCAATTTCAAAATATATATAAACGTTATAATAGAAATAATACGTGTAATTTATTATAAACACAGTTCCTAATTTATATAGATCTCATTTATTGATTATTTATATTAGAGTAGGTAGATTTTATTGTGTTTAAAGTGTACTGTACTGTATTTACCAAAACATGTAATGCGGTATATTAATATTAACTTAATTCTAAATATTAAATTTTTTTTAAATTCCTAAACAGAAATAAATTTAATTAACTGAATCCTCTTGAAACCTTTTAACTGGTGCGGTATGCTCAAATTTCGTAAGCGAACGTATTCGGCTCCCTCACTGGGTTCTATCTCTAGCTATGTTCTCTTTGTCGACCGTAAGTCTCTTTGTATGTGTAAATTTAAAAATAAAAATTAATTAAATTTTTATTTTTAAATTTACACACACAAATACGAATAGCTCGATACGAAAAATTCTATGTAATACATAGAATGGTCTAAAAGTCTGTTGCATGGGCTAAATTATGAAACGCTCGAACCAGTATTCAAAGGATTCTAAAAATGTGTCAAAGCGTAGTCAAAAGTTTGCATATAGGCTATAAAGTAGGCTATATGAAGAGTATAACACTCCGTCCTCCTAGCTAATTAGATTTCTTAGATTTCTTACTTAGAGTTCTGAATATGGTCCAGGTTTCCGCTTGTTCATAGGAAGTGATCCGGAAATATTTCCAAGTTGAAGAAATCCCCAGATTCGGAGAGATGAATTGTCTAAATATAAATTTTTGGGGGCCTAAAAAATGTAAAGCTATTCTAAACTAACTAGATTCAACATTTTAAAAAAAATTGTTAAAGAAATAAAACAAAAGAATCCTACACTGTATCCTGTTTTGATAATAAAACAAGAAAAATAGGGAACTGTTGACTTCTTGGTGGTTGAATGGACAGTGATTTGGCAATGGAGTTCGGCAGTTCGTTTTCAAGTGCAGCTCAGTGCTTAAACCGTTAAAAGAGATAACACAATGATTTTTAAATTTTTATACGAAATGAATCATTGTCGTCTTAGACTGCCTTCTGAGTCATATGACGAATGAAGATTTATGTTGAAGATTTTCAATCAAAACATCTATGAATCACATTAAAAATCCAAAAGAACTGATCAATATATTGGATAGTTTCTTAGCCATAAATTATTAAGTTTTTCTATTAAAAACATGCATTTTTAATTTTAATTGTTATAATTTGTGTTTCTTATTGTTTTTAAAATGTTAATTAAAATTAATTCTGTAGAAATGATGTTAAAGTTCTTTCTATTTTATTCTAAAAAACACGGTAAAATTATTCATTAAGTTATTGTTTGGTTGTTATTACAACAATCTAAACGAATTTTTAATTGATAAACCAAACATAATTTTCAAAACTACTTAATTAATAAGAAGTTAGAATTTTTCTCTTGGGGTTAATTTCTCTCGAATTTGATTCAGACTTAAAATGTGAAGTCAAAGATTTTTTTAATCGAACATTTAAAACCTTTGATAAGTATTTAAAAAAATAAATCATGATTAATGAGTCTTAGGCTCAAATGGTTAGATAACAACCTGAAGCAATTTTTCAATTCTAATGACGATCTTACTTGATCGTCAAGCCAGGGATTTAGTAGCGTTAAAAAGAAAACAACTATGTAGAAAGCAAATTATGACTTATTTATAAAAGATCTGCAATAAATAATTTTTACGTGAGTACAGTACTGTACTTTATTTAATATTATACTATTGTGTAATTTTTACTTTAATTTCGTTTTCATCAGTATGTTGTAGATTGCAATGGAAAACTAGTCTCTGTTAGACAATTTTTTCGTGATTTCTTATCAATCATGTGTATCAGATATCTTTTTTACTTCTGTACTACAATTAAATTGAGTAGTTTTATTTAAGGTATTTATCTTTTCATTCTTTCCGTACCAAGTTTGACAAAATTGTCTCGCCCGATTATTTCGGATAATCGATGCTCTACGGCAGTGTGAAAAAACTTTCACCGATCCACAGAAAAATGCTGATGCTGGTGCAATTGATTACGGGTGACGTTTAAATAGTAATATAGAGTTACCGTACGAAATTTGTTACGTACGATAACTCTAGATAAGCATATATAAGCGTAATAAATAAGCATAATTAATAGTCGCATATAATTGTCAGTCCGCGATGAGAAAAAAATTGAGAAACACTGCTCTACTGTATGTAATGCAATTAAATACAATAGTAAGCAACTCACAAATGTTTATAAAAATTTTTAAATGTACAGAGACATTGTTGAAAAAACAATGTCTCTGTACATTCTAATGAGTCATCCTTTGATTCTATTCTAAATTGAGTCATCCTTTGTAACTGATTGTTTAATAAATTATATAGAACAAATAAGGTTGGTAAAGCGTGAATTTCAGAAACATCATTAAATATTTCAACGAAATTTAATTAAATATAATAGGCCTACATAAGTTGTTTTAGATATTTTGTAATATTTTAAATTTTGATTATTAAGCCGTACTTAATCTGTATCTTATATTCAGACTTTCTGATTATCTTAACAACAGTTACAGTGCTTAACATGTTCAAGTCTAGAAAATATTTTTCCAAAATAATTATTTCGACCGTATCAATGGCCATTAGATGTTAGAAACTTGGGACATCGATACATTGTCTTCGTTCATTAGATTTGATTAACATTGTTCATCGGGGCTTGCGAGGATTTGTATGTGGTCAGAGGCAGAGCGAGTCCCTTTTCCTTTTTTTTTTTTTTTTTTTTTTTTTTAACAAATGAAATGAAATTTATATTATGCTTCTTTATTAAATTAACCAATAAAAAGCAGTTTTAAAGATTTTATGTTTTGTTAGTAAAATTAACATTAATTTATAGGACAAGAACCACTATGGTCTCCTTAGTTTACCCCGGGCTTCAGGAAAAATTCCCAGTTCCCCCTCTCGATGGCCTTATTGTTCATACATAATATTTGCATATACTCAATGCTGTAGTCGTAAACTGAGCGGAAGATATACGGTTTCATTACGATATTTTTCAGCATATAAAATTGGCTTCAGAAAAAAGATAAAAAGGAATTACTTGTAAAAAAATGAAAATATTGGTTTAGTTGTTTGAAATAAAATATTGAAATAAATAAATATAAAAATTCGTACAACCAAAAAGTGTACAATATTTCTACGCAAAAAATACAACACAGAATATAAGATGCATATTGTCGTATGCTTTTTTGTACGACGTACTGTACAGCTCTGAAAATAGGCTGTATTGAAATATTTAGTATTATGTTTATACTATTGAAAAAAGGATTTCTGTTAGACTAGATGTTGCTTGTCAGAGAGATTAGTAAAAACTAGTTAGACTCGCGTAACTGGTTATATAACAAAGAAACAAAGAATACACAAAGATTACACTGTCTTGACTCACGGAAGGACAGCGCTGGAAAGGTGTTGTATTTATTTATCTTAGAAAAATAGTTAAAAGAAGAAAAATCGATTTCAAATCATCAAAGCATAGAAAATACGACTAGGCCTAAAACATTTCTTTTTCTAACTAGTAAGATCAGTCGATGATGATTCAAAAATGTGAATTACGAAATAATAATAAAAATAATAAAGGTAAAAATAATAAACTATGAATGCTTCTAAGTAGCAAGCAGTTAAGTAAGCAAACTAATGAAAAGCAATGGTATTGAGACAGTGACCCTCTATACGATTAGACTCAAGCCAAATAAAGACTCGATAGCATCACAGAGTAAAGAAATATATATCGGATAGCATTAGACCCGAGCCAAATAAAAAAGTCATATACGGGAATCAGAATTGCCGATTTTCGGGGGTTAATCTCTCCGCCCTCCAAATGCCTATAATAATTCTGAATATCTCGTTCGAAAGATAATTGTTTTCGTAGGTAATGTACAAAGTTTAGAATTTTTTATAAAGAGGTTGCTGAAATACGAGTATAGACGAGTATATGCAATCGAAAAGTGCAAAAATCACCAAAAAGCTATTTTCTTCTTTTCTCCATCTGGTACTGCAGACGATCCTAGAGGAAAAACTACTGGATCTAGAAAGCTCAAATTTTAAACTTAAACCTTTTTCGTTATCAGCGAGGCAGTGGCGTAGCGTAGTAGGGGCGGCACTTTTAGGGGGCGGCAAAATTTCACAATAAATAATAATATCTTGTAAAAATTTGAACCTGTACACAATAATGATGATTGTTCTTGCTGAAAAGTTCTTTAGAATTACTGTATATTTTAGTCTTTTAAATTGAGATACCTAAATAAGGGGGCGGCGGAATTTTCTTCCGCTCCGGGCGGCCTCCGACCCACGCTACGCCACTGCAGCTAGGTACTCGCCAAGGTCTGCATAAGGTCAGGACACGCTCTCGTAATTCTATGCTACAGCGGCCATGTTGGGGCATATCGATAGAGATCACCATACGTGGTCCCTGCGTGAGTCGACTATTATTACGTATATACGTATCAGAACGTTAAACAATGGGTTATTCTGTGGCACCTAATTGTAAAAGTAAGTCTACCGCCCTTCGATTGTTTAGATTTCCTGCAGATAAGCAGAGGAAAGCGAAATGGGTGCAGAACTGCAGACGGGATAAGTGGCAGCCAACTGAACATTCTAAACTATGTGAGAGTAGTGTATATTATGTATTTTTCTATAGGTACTGTCTTTGAGATGTACACTCAAACCTGTTTTTGTGCGGTGGATAGGGACAGCATAAAAGAAAACGCATAAAAAAATCGCACAAAACTTAACGAGTAGCTATAAAAAATAGTTTTCGCAACACAATTAAAAAGTATTTTTTATGCGGTAGATAGGGACCGCATAAAAAAAAGTCTCACGTAGAAAATAACTCAAAACCGTACGAAATAACTAGGAATTGCTTTTTTAACTCCTTGGGCCTTTTTCTGCAATCCCTAATGGGGAAAAAAATCCTCTAAGAATTTTATTTTTTATATTAATTAATTATTTCCACTTAAATACCAATCTAACATTAAAAAGTTAAAAATAATCGTTAAAAAATGATTTTATTTGATAAATATAGCTGCAGAAAGTGTTATTTCATTTAACAAGACGTGAAATTTCACACCCGCAGTCTAAAGCGGGGGGGAGCTAACTTACCGCATCTGTTCAAATATAACATAATATTTATGATTTTTATGCTATTAGAATAAGAGGGGACCGAAAAAAACGTATGAGAAAAAAATTTTACTGAATAAAAAATGAAAAAACCTGCTGATGTCATAGAAAACATCCAATAGAGTTTTAAAAAATTTTACAGGAGTCAATTATGTTCCAATTTGATTGAAATTTTCATATACCGCACAAAACAAATCGCACAAAAACAGGTTTGAGTGTATACGTGAGCTCACATTAAATTATTTGTTGTTCAGCTTCATTTCGAAGAATCTCAGAACTGTTAATCTCAGCTTTTCTGTCAGTGAGATTACACATTTTTGCCAGAGATATGAACAGTACTTTGAATGTAAAAAAACTGTATGGAAGCAAAAACTCATTTATGCGTACTTCTGCTGACTTCCGAAAATGGTATTTTATTATATTCGTATCTTGTGTGTTTACAGAGAAAGAAAAATATCATCAAATTGTGTTTAATATTATCCTTTTTGATTAAATTTTATATAATTAGGAAAATATGACGTTTAAGCCTTTGTAAAGCTAAAAATGTTCATTAATTAAACGTTAGTCCAGTATTTATTTTTAATGCATTAATATTGTATTGGCAAATACTTTAAAATAAAATTTTGGATAACTTATGTTATTGCATTACTTTACAAAGTGCTTATATACGTAATTGCATCAATTTTAGCACCTATTTAATTAGTTTCATTCACGACAGCGAGTGATGTGGATGATTGTTTCTTTTAAACTATTTGATCGAAAAGTTACATAAAATTGGGGATGCATAATCATCCGAAATTATTATTATAATTTTGACTGGAAATCACTGCATTTCTGCAATTTTAGTTTAATTAATGTCGTATAAAACTGACTGCTCATACAAGTTTGCTTAAAACATGCGACTCAAAATACCCCAAAATGGCGGCTCAAGAAGTAGGTCACGCGTGTCCTGACCTTCTTATACAGAGACCTTGGTACTCAGAAAACTTCCAGTTCGATAAGTCAATGTTCACGGGGTTCCCCGCAGAGCTATTTTACTTTTATGGTTCAAGTTTATGCTTGTAAGGATAAAATTGCATCGAAACGAATGATTTTTATTGAAAACGTTATCCAGAACATTATGCCAATAATGTTTTGGATAGCATTTTGAAATTAAATTTATGTCAATTAAATTTTCTTATCACGATTTTACTAAACGACGAATTAAAAGCATTCGATCGGCAGCCGGGTCACCAGCGCTAACCGAACGTTCGTCATCGTCTTAGGTTTTCATGTAATAACACAATCATTAACCAAAAAACAATTGACATCCAAATAAAAACATTTGAGATGTGAAAAATTATAATTTAGACGATCAAATTTTTTTTTTCTAAGTTTTTCTTTGGTAAAGATAAGCTTGGCGCTTCTAAACGGTACCCGTAAGATTTTTATTCTTTCCTACATTTCGCTTTGAAGCGCCAAGCTTATCTTTACCAAAGAAAAACTCCTAAAAAAATAAATGTGCAGAATTACAAAATAAGCGCTAAATAGATTAATACAAAAGAAAATTTTAAAATTTAAGTCCTCAATTTTATTACTTATTATCCGAAATTCCTATACATATTGATGCAATTAGTACTTATTTTTCATTTATTTTTTCTGATAGTAATTTATACTGACTAATCTGTTTATCATTCTATCCCAAAATGCTATTTTAGATGCAGTTTTTTGCGTTTTTGCGCGAAATCGAACATATTTTTAGACCCATCTAAAATTCTCTAATTAGCCTCGTAAAAGGTGGAGCCTAATTCTTAACGGTTATCTTACGTACGGGTTTATCACACCAAATAACCAATGTAACACATTTTAAAAATTCTTTATTTCTCTACTGTACACAATTTAGAGAATTTTAAAAATGTGTTAGATTGGGCACTCGGTGTGATAAACTCTTACGTAAGATAACCTTTGTAAATATAAATCAAATACTATAATATAATGTAGTAGAAGTACGAAATAATCTAATAATCTTAATCTTTGCTGTTGGTATTATTTGCCCGAGCAACACCGGACTCATCTGCTACTTACTGATAAACAATGTAGATTATTACGCTCGTAACATCAACAGCTTCAAATATTTTTTTGCATTCAGCTCATAATCTGTTTGATATTTACTATTTCTGTATTATATTTACTATAGTCTAAGTATTAATTCTGCATAATATGATTACAAAGATAAGTTTAAATATAAATGCTGTATAATATAACTAGTAATTTTAATATAATAATTTGCTATATTACATTTCAAAAAAAGTAAATTTTCTTTAATCAAACGCGATCGCAACCTTTAGTTTGGTGATCCTGAACTAGGTCATCAAAATTTTTAGACCAATAAACCACTTAATTTTTAATCTCTCTTGCTGCAGACTGATTCCTGAATCTAAATCATGCTATAATCTCTTCGATATCTAATATTTTATCTACTTACATTAAAATGAATTAGCTAAAATCTTTAATAAATACAACGCTTTTATCAATACTCACAATACATTATCTTAATTATATAATATGTAGATAGTGTAAAATAAGTTTTAATGATAAATTACAATTTAATCTATAAAACTATATTATAAAATTATTAATAATAGCATTAAAAAAATCATACATCTTTTCCTATGTGATCAATCCGTTCAAAGAGAAGGTCTGAAACGTTTACGTTCTTCTATTGTTAGAAAGTGCAAGCAAATAGTGCAAGTTCTGACAAAATTTTCTGTCCTAGACTTCATGCAAATTAGTTCAAGGTCAAAGTGGTAAGCGCTAACAGGAAATTTGAGGTCTCAAGAAATTGGGCATAGCACGTTATATAAAATCCAATTTTGATTTAAATTCTTAAATATATAAATATTAGTGTTTAGATAGATTTATTTGCGCTTGTAATTTTTATTTTCAATAATTTTAATGAATATCACGTTATCATAATATAAAATAATTAGATTATCTATTCAGCGTTTTAATTGAGTTAATTTTAATAATTTTTGTCTTTTAAAATTTAAAGTTTATTATTAAAAAACTAAATTTATCATCCAAATATTTAAAAAAATATATAATAACGTTTAGTAATCGAATTATTTTGCGTTAAACCTATCACAAATTTCAGTTTATATTTGCTATCTATTTTGATGTAGAATATTAACTTTCCTGTAATCTTAATATTGCTTTAATTGTCTTTGATTGCTTAATCAAATATTTTACATTTTAATACAAAAAAATTAAGAAATTTTACTGGTTATCAGTAATAAATATAAAATAAAAACCTTAAAATTAATAAAAAATTTAAAGTATATATTTTAACTTATTATATTGTACTACTGGAGAAAACGTTGTGTTTAAATTGAAATATCTCAAAAGTTTGTTTTAAGTTTTAATTTAATAATGCATGAATTAATGTTTCCAGGAGCAGTATTTGAAAACTTCACAAAATAAATTAATAAACAAACAAAATAAAATAAATATTGAAAAGAATTATTAATTTGATATTAACACAAGTAAGTTTTTCCAATAATAAATAATTGTAAGTGCAATCAGAGTTTATTATTTCTACTTCAATTTATCATTAATATTTGTATTACAAATATAAAATAAAGTTTTTATAAATAAGTTTATCAGCTGCAATCAATAATCCAAGATTGTACGATTTAGCTCACTAAGTAAATAAAGATAACTATAAATTCTTAATGTATTTGAGAAAATGTAATTTACAGCGATCGCGCTGCATAAGGTCAAAATCGCCACTTGGCGATATCTTTATTATTAAAGTGGCGATAAAATCCTAGTCCGCTTGTTTCGATATTCGGCGTAAAATTGAATCACATTTCAGGAAAAACGCAAGACGCTGAGCTTCCGTACAATGGGAGTCCCGTGCACCACATATCTAGCGATTTCATGACGTCACACGGCAAGTTCGGGAAGAAAAGTAGGAAGTGATGTTGAGAACTGAAGGTAATTTTGTGTAATGCTGCCTAGCGTTTCCAGATTGGGATTTTTTATCAACCGATAGAAATTTTGGGGAATTTTTTGGACTAACTTTTTCCACTCTGATCTTTTTTCAATAAACTAAAACAAAAATTTTGACATGACACAACCTATGAAATACTATTTAAACATTGTGATCAAATGGGCTGTTCGGAATTATTCATTCAAAAATGATTCCTATTGCTAGCAAGGGGAGGGTCAGACGTTCGGAGCTCCGATTCGAACGAAACTTGGCGAGCACGTAGCCTTAAACATAAACAACTTGTCGTCCAAATAACAGAACCAAACTTTTTAAGCGTTTCCAAAAATCGGGCCTATGAAAATTTAGTGTTTAGCTTATAAGTCTTTGGAAGTTTCATCTCCAACAGTGGCGATAGCCGAGTGAATAAGACGCGGAGCACTGGAGCTAGATGATGTAGGATCGGAGATTTGGTTTGGTCTAGTTAATTTTATATGTAACTTTATTATTTTATCGCATTATTATTATTCCTCACATTTAAATTTTATAAATCAAAAAAATCAAAATTTGTGACGTCATTTCCTGTTTAGCAAAAACAAGCCTCTATAGATTTAACTTTTTAATGTTGTTAAATAAGACTTATTTCTTCACGTTTATTTTCAGATATTTTAATATTGTGTCCTCACAAGTGAATACGCTTCAGACGTTACTGCATGAACGAAAAAGACAAGTGATATGAAAATAGAGTAGCAAATCGCTGCGTTTTATTTAATTGTTACTTATATAAAAAATTTCCTCGTGCGCTTATGGTTGTTACACTACAACACTATCATATCTATTATTAAAGCTGAAAAAAATGGGCATTTTCTTTGTCACTGTATGCCAAAAACGGCCACTAGGGGCGCTCCTATCTATTATTTAAGTTAATTTAAATTAACAATATAAATTATTTTATATTTATTTCATATTTTTACAGTATAATACTCAGTACATTATGCAAAAAAAAATTCTTTCTAATTCTATTACTCTATCTATCTTTAATTGTATTGCGACTTATTGGTAACTCATTTGTACGCTTTATAATCAAGTCTTTTTCTTTAAAATCTGCAAAGTAGCACTACATTCTAAAAACGCTTGTTTTACAAACTTTCCTTCTGAAAGAGGTTTTCCGTGGCCAGCAACTTGAAAACTAGCAGCTGTAATGTTAATTTTTGGAATCAAAAAAGTTTTTAAAACACTGGTTTGTGAATTATATTTTTTTTCTTTTGTAAAAAATATGTTCTTCTTTCTTCATCTGTTGAAAGGCCGAGATTAGAATACAACTTTTCAAAATGTCTTTTTACATTGTATGTACGTAAAGTGACTTTTTCGTTACAAATTACACACGCACACACACAGTCGTTTTATTCTTTTCAATCACACCATATTTATCAAACCATTCTGTTTGATATGGACTGGAATTTGTATCGTTTGTTTTTATTTGTTTAACCGCCGACTTAGTACAGGGCTACAACTAAAAATATTTATATTTAGAATACAATAATTTGAGAAGAAATTTCTTATTAACGTACTTGATATAGATAGATTAGACATTACATATATATACTTTATTTTTTAATATTTTTGATTGTCTGTTCTCTCTTTTGTGATAAAAAATAAGTTTATAAAACTCAACGCGTGGGTCATTTAAAAAGCCTGCTAGGTCAGAGTCTGACCCGCGGATCATACGTTCGCCACTACAGGTCTAGAGCCATAGTTACGCAAGCACAAGTAATTTTATTTAATTTTATTATGAAAGCATGTTAGTTATTTAAAAACGTTTAACAAACTTATCATTTAAAAATATTAACATTTTTTAAAATGAAAAATAAATAAAAACACGCATAAAATGCTTCATTAAACCGAACTATTTTTTCATGTTATTTTTTCGGCTGCTCTATGATAAAAAATATATGATAAACGAAGTACGCGGGTATTTACAACTATTTATTTTCTGGTCTGAGTTCCTCAAAAAGCACATAGAAACTCTAAGAAGCAATAATTTTTCGCTAGACTCACTTTTGTCTATTGCGTTTATTTTTCTGTCTACGTCGGACTAAAATTTTCCGCCGCAGGTTATTCATTGCAATGGACTGCAGAGAGGCTGCTCACTTTCAACCGAGAAAAGAGATAATTCTCGATACGGGAAGACACCCGACAGTACCCGAAAGAAATCTCGATGTCATCTGAAAGAAACATCATAAGCGCGTCGTCCGTCGGAGTATTTATCCGTCCGGGCAAACATCCAAATCCTGTGAAAGAGGCCTAAGGCGTCAGCCTACCGCTCTGGGAAACGCTGGATCGGTCTGAACGACTGTGAACGGTCGAAAAATTCTATGAATTTTTTTGGGCGGATGTGTCGGCCCCTCCAGTGTGAGCCTGACCGAACTTATTATGGAAATAAGAAAAAATAAAACTCTTTGTACTCAAAGGGCGAAAAAAGTTAAAAATAAAAAATAGCGAGTTTATAGTACTTTAATAATCATTTTAAAAATGAGCATAATGTACTTAAGAAATGAAAACATAATGTGAAATATAACAAAAAAAAAAAGCACTTCGTTAACAATCTAAGAAATATTTAATGAATAAATAAAATATTAACATTTATTAATAATAACATTTAAAAGACGAATAAAACAAATGAAAGAATAAGTTTTTTTTTTAAAGTATAATTGAACAAATCTGTTTTCTTTACGCGAACAAACACTAATTCATAAACTGTATAAACAAACCAATTAACAATGGCGTGAAGAAATTCATGTAAACACAATTAAGTAAGCGTATTTTTAGTAATAAATCTTAAATAACTAAGTATGACTAAATTTTACAACAATTCGGAACGATCTAAGCTGCACTAAGAAAACTGTGTGATCCAGTTTGAATTAGATCATTGAATATCCATATAATAACAAACATTGAATAAAATGGTCGCCATATTAAATTAACCAAATAATAAAAAAAAATTCTGAGATAACTTTATTACAAAATAAATATGTAATTTTTTTTAATTAAAATTTTGAGCTATGAAATTACATCGCCTATTATATGCAAATAATTTAATTAATTTACATTTGTAAAATTTTAGTGTAAAGTAATATCTCTCAATTACTTTTACACGAAGAATTTTTTTCGCGGAGTAAACTGAAATTACTTAATATTACGATCGAAATAAGCTTTCAATGATAAATTGCCATTCACAAATTGAGAAAATATTTCAATTTTCTGTACATTTTTTAAACTTTAAATTTATTCTATATTAATTAAATTCAATATGAGATATATTTAAATGTTTATCCAAGTAAATTAACCATATCTACATCCGGATCTTTTATCATCATTGTCTGCTTTCAACCTCAACGACGCCATTTTGATTACAGGAAAAATAATAAGTACTAGTACTTGTAATCATATAGTCTAAATAACAGAATTTCAGATCAGAAATTGAGCAAACTATTTACGTTAAACAAGAAAATTTAGTACAAATGCCTTTGAATATGTAGAGGAGAAAAAATGAAGAATAGAGTTGTTGCCTGTCATGAAGGTAAGGAAACGAATTGTCAGTTTTTTATTGCATTTTTTATTAGAATATTATATTTCATAATGAAGAAAAGTCCAGAATTTACACTAAATAATAACTAAATACTAGATATGTGATTTTTATAGTTAAGCTAAATAAAGGAATTTGTATCTAATACAGGGTGGCCCAAACGTCAATTAACCATGTTTTGTGTTACCTGTTCCAAGTAAATTTGCGAATATTAATCGTAAACTTAAAGCGTTGTAATTTTTGTATTGCTTAAGAATATTGTTTTGAGCAAACTTTTATAAATTTTATTTGTAATTAGTTGTGTTAACCGTTTCGAATTTTGTAATTTGAATATTTGTTGGAATATTTCAATTTTCCAATTTGAACGTATTTAGTGACGATCTATTATAATTGACTATTAATAGAATGAAAACGGTTGATTTCTAGTAATCTGTCGATGTTGAATTTTAAGTTAAAGTTTGTAAGTAATAAAATATTTGCACAAGGACAAGTCTTTGCAATGATTAACGGACTTTTGGATTAACGGATTAATCTATATCAGGGGTGGGCAAGCAAGAGTTCAGTGAGAGCCGAAATGTAGGTTTTACAAAATGTATGGGAGCCGCAGTTTTGTACTGTCGTGGCGGATAGTATGGTAAGGCGCGCGATTTTATTATATAACATAAATATAAAATAAATATCGAATTTTTTTAATAAACATATTTTCACAAAATTATAAAAATAAAATTGTAAAAATAATAATTAAAAAAAAAAATAAGAAATTAACACTTTTAGCAAGAGCCGCATGTAACTCAAAAAGAGCCGCATTTGCCCATGCCTGATCTATATTATGACGTTATATTTGAAGCAAGATTCGATTGATTCAAAGACTAGAATAAAAATTAATCTTCTGTCTGCAATCATTGCAATTTGCGACATAGATTGCAGTGTTTTAAACGAATTTGCATTTAAAAACAAGCAAGCCTAATATTAAGCTTTATTAATGCTTTTACATACAATTTTTGTATGTATAAGCATTCGTTTTCACACTTTTTATACCTGTAAACCTCATGGTCTGGAAACTAAGATTGCTTGCACAATTTGCACATTAATTATTAAAGTGATGTTCATCAGAAAAGATCATTATGACTGTCAAATAAATTTAAAAAATCAGTTCTGAACTCTGATACATTGAAAAATACAAAAATCAAATATTGGTTAAAAATTGTTACTTACACTGCAACCAGAATCAGTGAGATCTATAAGGTAATATAATTCTCTGTAGTACAAAAAACAATACGCCTCACACGATTGCACTTTGTCGCTCAGATACTTCTTACCGAGACTCAAACTTATATTGAAACCGCAAAAATCTCAACATTTTGAAGTGCATGTACAGAGACAAATGAAACCCTACTGCAGTCAGAATGTTAAATTAAATAATGCAGAAAACTTGTTATCCCTAGTCCAATGACATGGATGCGAATATCTGGCTTTAGCGAGACAATTCATATCCAAATACTAATATTTCAAATAGTGAATGTAATACAAATAGTTTTTTATATTCTGATCGCAGAAATCTTTGTTTCTTAAAAACTATATTTAAAAAGTTATGAAAATTAATAAATTTATAATTATTGAAAGATAAAATAGATAACACAAATTGTAAAAATTTATGTTTTCGTGAATTTACAGATTCTAATCAACGACTGGATCTATTTATTATCAGTTTTTGTGAATCATCATAACAAGTATAAGTTTTCGAATGATTCATTAAATATCCTACGAAATGTGCTCAGATTCTGGAATAGAAGTTTTTCTGTCTGTATGTATATATGCATGCTGTCTTTTAGTTGTATTAAAACAAATAGAAAACAGCATACTTGAAATTACTTATTTAAAATAACCTTTGCCGACATTAATCGATTGTAATACAGTCATCAATGCAAGAGAAAGATATTTCATTTGCAAACATTTCATGAACTGAAATGAATCTTCAATAAGACAAAATATTTTACCAGAGCACGATTACTTCGATTAAGTAAAACATAATGCTTTGTAACACTTTATGTGAATCGCCGTTAAGAGGAATAACAACTAATCTTTATAATTAGTTATTATATATATTTAAATATTATATATAAATTCAAAGCATTCATATATTTAAATAATTTATAAATTTGTTAGAAAATAAGATTTTCAGAATACGTGTATATGATGTTAATTCTCGACGAATGCAAAAAGAAAAAAAATTATCGTAAAGCTACTGATATATTTTTTAGATGTGCTTTCTTATTTTAGTGAAGTTTAAATTCTCTTTTTTTATCATTTGAAAAGTTTGGGATTAGAAAGTTTCATGTGTTTTACAATTTTGGGCTCTGAGAACCTTGAAACGTTGAGAAATGCAAAAAAGCATTTGGGGGTAATTTCTGTATGTGTGAAGGCATAATTTTGTTAACCCTATTTGAAGCTTAATAACTAGTGATGTAACGAATAGTATATTCAGCCTCAGCCGAATACCGAATATTCGGCCAAACTATTCGGCTTGATTAACGCACGTTCGAAAATTGGCACGCAAACCACATTATGGCAAGGATCGCGCACCCTGCTCTCTCTATTGGCCCGCTGTCACTACTATTTTTTCTTCCAGTAGGTCTAAGTTATTTCAATTAATTAATTAAATTATAATTATTAAAGTTAATATAAGATGAAGCCTAACGTCTACCTCTAATGCCAAATTGGTTTATAATTTATGTAATAGCCGTAAATAGCCCGATATGATTCGGCAGTTGTTGGTATTTAGATGTAAGTTATAACTTACATCTAAAGTTATTTTATTTGCAATCGGTCTTTTTAACTCTTTAATTAAGCACTAAAATTTTGTTTTTACTACGTATTTGTAGACTGAATAGTACCCTAAGGATATATTTTACTGGGGACACATGGTCTAGTTTCTCCCCAGTTGTGGAACAGTTCAAATATATTATTGGGAGTTTCTATTTGTGAAGTTTTGTGATATTTTGTTGCTATTGTTTTTGTCAATATTTTTAAAATTAACATGATTTCAAATGTTACCTTTTGCATATAATGCGAGATGCTCATTCTTTCCTTTTATATATAAAATAAATTATATATTAGTTACTCATCTTCTAGAAATAGATAAATAATTCTTCCATTAAATACGATAAGTTTCAATAAAATGTTTTGTAAATCATTTTAAAATATCGTAAAAAGTATTAAAATATACGCGAATACGAATATAACATAATTAACTAAACAATAACATTAATGCCCGATACATTCTAACCTACACGTCATCAATGCCATAAGATATCAGACTAGATAAAGGCTATAATATTATTTAATTACGAAATAATTTAATACTAGAGTTAGATGCTATTTCTTATTAACTTTAATAATTATAGTTTAATGTTCAGCATTAATAAAAGTTACCAAAATGATTAATTTACTGTGTTTTTGTTATTTCTTACTCCTGTTTTTAGGTATTAGGTATTCGGCCGAATAGTGAAAAATAGGCCGAATACCAGGTAGTAACCGAATATTCGTTACATCACTATTAATAACTCCTGTGCTTTTTGTCGAAATTTTCTGAAATTTTGCAGGGAGGTTTGTTTATTAGAAGGATTGACGCTATTAAATTTTGGTGTTAAAGATCAAGGGGTAGGGAAATAATGGGGGCGTGTGTATCTCCAGTAGGGTCAGACTTGATGACGATTTTACTCGTTATTAGCATTTACAATTTTTTTTTTTTTAAATAAAACTCATCCCCACCCTTAAGCGGTTTGCCATTTTATAATAGTTAAAATATAGACAATTTTAAAAATAAATTATGATAACAGATGGCGCCACCAAAATTTTAAATGTTGCCGGGAAAATTGAGCAACTTGTTGCTGGTTCATTAATCAAAGTCGTAATTTTAGTTTTTGTTCTTACTTTCTTTTTGTACTGTATCTTTTTTAAAACTTTTTGAACTTCCATAAAAACTACATAAATCTATTAATAAATAGAATAAATATTATTGATTTGTTGTGAAACAGTGTTGTATTGTCTTGGAAGTGTTGAACACAAAATCGTGTTAATAACAATCACATGGCTTTTTCCACCTTTATTTAGTTGATACGGTACACGTTTCGGGCCTTGTGCCCCTCATCAGTCAACTAAAATAATATAAGAAATAGTGTATACAGCGTTTTAACATAGTATTAAGATTTATAGTATATTTAGCCAGGTGGAAAAAGCCATGTGATTGTTATTAACACGATTTTGTGTTCAACACTTCTAATAAATATTATGTTGAAATGTATTAATATTAACTTAGTTTTTGTTCTTGTTCTCACATTAATGTTTATAAAATAATTATTTACATATACAGTAGACACTCGTTAATTTGAACTCAGGTCGACGGTCTAAAGTCTAAACAGTTCGAATTAAAAGGAGACAATTTGCAGATGCTACAGAACGAAAAAGAAAAAGATTTTAACACCACATCGCAAATAGAATAATGTTTAATCAATGAGAAATACAAAACAAAGATACAGTATCGCATTTAATGGAATAAAGAAAAAAAAATCACAAGTCATGACATGCAAGCGCCAAAGGATGACCGTAAACCGTTTTAACTGTACGCCAACTGATTTGAAATGTTTTTAAATTTCAATTAACTTAATTTTAATTTATTAATGTATTTTTAACTTAATATATCAATTTTAAATTCAATCGTTAAATTTCAAAAATGGAAAGTCAATCTACTAACACGCGCTCTTGATTCGAATAAACAAGAGGCGGCACAATGGAGTTCGAATTATTAGGAGACTTTTACATTGATTTAAATAGGAATCAGAAGGGACTAGTGATCAGTTTGAATTAAGAGGAAATTGAAAGTAACGACAGTCTACTGTATATGTAGGCTATATATTGATATATGTATGTAGGCCTGTATATGCAAAACATTTGTGAACTATTCTATAAAATTGGAGTGTAGATATTAATCACATTATCATCTTCATTCCAAAATGTATTTCTTCTAATTCATGTTACTGAATTTTATTCTAAAAATAAAAATATTTTGTAAAAATGACAGGAAATACGATGGCGGAATTTTATGTTCGATTCGCCATTGTATAGCTAAGAAATTTTAAAATTTATATTTCAATAAAATTAATCTAGAATAAAAACTAATTTAATTACCTTGAACATTTTTTTAGAATTGTTAATAAAATTATGAAAAATATAAATTTAAAGTTTATTTTTTAAAAACTTTATTTTAAAACGAGCAATTATAATTTTGATATCTGAAATTTTTAATCATATTGTTAATTTATTCAATTTAAAAGATATGCGCTCCACCTCAAATTAGAATTGTGGTGTCTTGCGCGCCTGTACATCATACTTTTCCGTTATCAATAAAGTCGTGCCGATAACCTTTCTAATTCCTTTCAGGGGAAAATGTTTGAATTGAAATAACGTGACTTCCGATGTAAACTAGAAGTCCAAATATAGTTAATCGGGGCCTTCTGCCTTTACGCTTTCCATGTCTGTTTTGAAATTTCATTTATCTAACACCGTTCTCGAGAATGAGAAAAGACAGACGAACCGACGTACAACAGTGGGAACTTATAGGTGTGCAATTTTTCAAATTGCAGCCCAATTATTATCGCTTGTGACTAACTTTCTTAAAAAGTGTATTATACTTACAAAAGTTTAATGTTTCATGAATATCATGTAAAAAAGTATTTGAGGAAATGAAAAACAATTCAAGAGTATTTTTCCGAAAGAAAGATACATTTAATAGAATAGAATGCATAATTGAGCATTTTAGATAAACATAAAAAACAAGTGTTTAAACTTAAATCGAATTTCAAAAGGTTAATTGAACTCTCATCTATTTATAACATTAAATATTGTAGGCATTTTAGACGTTATTATTCTTCCTTAAATAATAAATGGTATTTAATTTCATAATTTATGTTAAAGACATTTAGAGATTTATTTATTTGGAAAATCCCAAAGTTATGAAATTTATTATAATACGGTAGTGTTATTGTATAAATACAAATTGAAAAATTTGTAACTAAAGTTTTTTTTTTCTTTTTCTTTTCTTTTCAATTTCTGATCGAAAATGTTTGTCTATGTGTTCTAGTAAACTTTTTAAAATGCTTTTTAAATGCTTTTTTCTTTCCTATAAACATATTCAACATAGTCTAAAAAGTAGTTTAAAAATTATATTTTTCAACTATTTGCAACAATTGACTTAGCATATCTAAACTGATCATCTGAACTTCAATTAATTGGAAACAGTTCCTGGGAGTCTATGAATGAAAACGTTCAAGCTTTTATATAGGCATAAAAATAACCGTTCCTGCAATATCTTTTGCTAAAACACACTAAGAGTACATTAAATACGTATAAAGTTTAAAAAAGGAAAAAATGAGGTTGTAATGAATACTCTTTAGCCATTAAATATTTAAAATACTTTTAAAAACTTACTTTTTGTCACAACAAGATACGTAATGAAAGATGAAATTTTGTAATGAAATACCCTTCAAAACTTCTGATTTTTTTTTTACAATTTATAGAATATTTTTAATTATTACCGTCTATTACTGAATAATTCTTTAAAATACAACTTTAAAAAAACCAGTAAAAACAATTTTAAAAAATGCATAGATATACTTTTTATAGACCGAATACTTTTAGCAATTCGTATGTTGTAATGCGGTTATGATGACATTTTTCTCCTAAAATTATCTGTCAAAAAATGTGCCTTATGAAACCATGTCACATAACTATGTTTGAATATTAGAATAGGTAATTATAAAGAAAATAAGAACAAAAATCAGCTACAACATCAATGAAAAACTACAAAATGATTGGCAATTAGAACGTTTGTCAATTAAGATAAACTTATGAATGCGTTACAAAATTAAAATGTTAAATTTATTTTTAAAATTATAAATGCCAAGTTATTTTAAACTTATTTTTGGAATTAACTCGATTTCGGCCAAATAATTGTAATATGAATTATTTCAGGAGAATGTTCAAAAAGTTTAAAAGCATATAGGCCTAATATAAAAGTTACTTTTAATGCATTGAATTAAGTTTCATATTCAGTTTTATAATATGTTCAATTCACAGAAATACCCTGAGTTAGTAAACTGATACAAAATAACTTTGTATCTATTTATTAATATTATAAATCAGTTTATTTACAAATACAGTATGTACTCGTAGGTGTATATTTTGATGAATCGATTACAGTTTATTCTGTACAGAATTTATTCTTGTCGTTTTTAGCTCTAACAATCTTTATGCTTAATTAATTACATGCAATTTGAATTCATTTCAATGAAGAAAATAGCGTGCTTTTTAATTCTAAAATAAAATAAAAAAAAAAACTATCTTTTTATTCCTCATACTACCGATTTCGATGTGAAAGAGTCCAATGATGAGTCTGTTTTATATTGGAATAATAGATACAGTTTAGAAAATTGAGATAGGCGAATAGTACGGTAGAATTTTTTTTAATCATGAAAAGTATTTAATGCAAGTAAACTAAAACATGCTTATACTCACGCACTAAAACACAAATAAACAACCACATAAAACAAATTACTTATATATAACTTGATAAACATAAAGCGAAATTTAAAAAGTTTCCTTTCGTATCTGTTTAGAAAATTTCTGACTCTAGTATGAGAGGAACCGTTAGTTTGAGCAAAACAAATAATCGATTATTGATTTAAAATATTTCGATTAAAATTGAATATGATCCAATACAACTTTAATGCTTTGATAATATATAAATTGAAATTAAAGCAAACTATTGATTGATCGGAGGTCGGATTATATATATCTATTTATTAGACTACATCTCACAGCTATGACAATGTAATATATCGAGTTAAAAACAATAATATTTTTATATAAAATAAAAATATATATTTAAAAACACTATTTTACTTCTACATAAAATTATTATATAATAATACAGGAAATCAAATTTATATAAGCCCGTTTCATGTTGGAATAAATAATGGATATAAGATGAAAGTTGAAATAAATGATAACTAATTAACATTTATATTAACATTAATATAAAAATCTATAAAGATAAATAGAAAAAAATTAATAATATAGATTCCAATGGAATAAAGAACAGAAAGGAAGGAAGCTTTTTCCTCCTGAATATTAATTAATAGTAGCCTATTTGAAAAGCTAACAAAAAGAGCGACGCAAGTTTTAGATTTTCCTTATCATGCTCATTTTGCTTTTCTTTTCAAACATGAAAAATTATCATGCCAGTTTATCCTCTCAATTACATCCAGGAAAATAAAAGTATTTAAATTTAATATATCGTAAATTGCATCGTTAAGTCATTAAGATAGATTTATCAATTCAAACATTCTTATTAAGCTAGCGATTAGTAGACATATCAACTAACATCGAACAAATAAACTATATCGATGTATCTGATATACTGGAATTCAGACATTAATGCTTCTGCGTTAATGTCTGAATTCCAGGATATACTGAAGAAAATCATATTTCTTTATGAAATTCTATCTCTGATTAACAAGGAATTTATCTATCTTAATTTCAAAATATATCTTGCAAGTTTTATTAAAGTTTATAAAAATTTATAATATCATAAATTTTTGAATCTGAATTTTCAAATTATGATCCGACAGAATTGCAAAATAACCAAATAGTTAACTCTATTTAGAAATGTGCCCTTTTAAAATATGAACTCCGCTATAATTCCGGTTTATTGAAATGAAAAAATATATATATAAATATATAATATTAACCCACGGCTATATATAGCTTATCAACTTTTCGCGACAACTTCCTGAAAAATTAAACAAGTTTACTGATAATTTTTTAAAGTGAACTTTATACCCTTTATAAACGACATAAAGTTTACTGTTTAACATGAAGCGATTTAAAAAAAGCACATCTACTTACCATCAACGTACAAGGAACTTCGAAAATAACTTCGAAAATAAATGCTAAGAATGATTTTTAGTCAGTTATCAGTTAACTATTATCAGTTTTGTTATTTTTGATGGATAGGCAAAAGTACAAAACTGTTCCTCTTATCACATTAGATTCACCCATTTCTGTCGTTTTATCAGTTCACCTACACACTTCCACTTCATGTGATATTACAATTAGAAACAAATAATGTTGATTTAAATTAAAAATGAAAGTATATCGTATTAAAATATTATTTGTATTTATTTTATTGTAAATAATTTTTAAAGTTGAGTTTATTACTATTAAAAATACATTGACCTAACCTTTTTTCTTTCATTGGTAGAAGTGAGAATTGCGATAACTTAACATGACTCAGTGTCCTTCAAACTAAAACAATAGTTTAATCAGACCAGTAAAAGCTGAATTATTTTATGAGGTTTAAAAACTACTTAACATTCATTTGTTATAAAATATTAATTTACTCTTCGTGAAATGAGGTACTCAACTTTCACATTCTCAACTTTATTATATTCATTGTGAACATATTTATGTATATAGTCCATATAATGAACTGAAATCAAATATTTTTAAATAAGTATATGTTTCATAAAATATTAAATTAAATAATTTCTTACATTTTGTTAAAAATTTTATTAATTCATCCTTCAATTCTATGAAAATTAATATTTAATCATAAAATGGAAAGATATCTTTCCTGTTATTCAATATTTCCTCAATGACTCATGTTTACATTTCCTCATTTTGTTAAATACAAAAAAAGTCCTTTTTAATTAGCGAAAGATGAACTGGTAAAATATATCAAAGGTCTTTATAGAAAACTTTATAATCGTTATCTATTAGACCAATTATCTGATAATTTTGATTAAATTGTATTATTACCGATAACAATATTTGAAGTCTGATGTTTTTACAGATAATTAAAATCGTCTTTCGTAATTAAATCACTATAATTATAATATAATTTATATTGTTATATTATACTTCCATGAAGTGTAACAATATTGGATACTTACTCATAAACGAGTTAACAAATTCCCGTAATCCGAGTTCTATTTATGTGCTATAAGACTATAGATACTACGTATAACGCCTAATTAATTTTATAAAAATTTATATAATTAATGATTTCTATGAAAACGTTATAATATTATGTATAGTAAATCATTTTTTTTTACAGTTATACTCTACTTACTCTTACATCATCTCATGTTATTTGTAAATTAATCCTGACTAGAAAAACAAGTGTCTAAGAATATTTTGACCTCGTAATGATGCTATGTGCCTAGAGCTAATCTGTTTTGTTAATTTATAATGAAAGTGAGTATCTGTTCAAACATAGTTTTACATACACACTTGTTTTAAATAAGATAATTTTTTTTCTAAAAAATTATACTTATGTAATTATAGTATTAAAATCTACATAGTTTCTTTATTAAAAATCTATATAATATCTATCCTTTAAAAAAGTTATTTGTATAAATGAATAAAAATAAGATATCTATTCTATTATATATATACAATATACATAATACAATAGTACTATAGTGAATCAGCTTACTTCTATAAATCTTACCTCTCTGTATCGTTTTTCTGTACAGGAGATGCTAATGATAATCCTACGATAATAGGAGAATTTTTTTTCTTTATCTTTCCATTTGTTATTATCTGTCGGAGCACAATTGTTTTTATCCGTTTTCTGGAAACTTTACTTTTTTTTGTAGTAGATGATGGCATGACGGTTGACAATTTTCTATACAAAAAAATAGCATCGATAACAAATTTTCAGCTTTTAAAATGAAATCACAGCCTTTTCGTTAAATGTAATTACCAGTTTCAGACGAGGGTGTATCTGCGACAATTAGGACAGTTCCAATTTTTTCTTCCAGTCTTAGTTTTTAAACCAGAGCATGTACAAATTACTAGAATTGATTGGAGGCTGCATAGCACCCACTTGCTTATCATCAATGATGCAGAACTAGTTTACTTAATCTGTAACAAATCATATCATATATTCTGTCTCTAGAATGCAAATAGTCTTTAAGTAAATTTTTACTTATTTACTTCTACAAGTATTGTTGCTGTTATTATTATTAATTACTTCTGTTATTAATACTATACTAAATTAATTTATTTTTAAAATTTTACGGGTTTGACATTGAATATATTCAAATGATAAAATACGAGTATTTTTTTTTCTTTTTTCTAAATTATAATACTACTTTACATAAAAACAAAGCAAGAAAAGTATTAAGTACTGAAATATTTTAAAATATTTTAAAAATTGAAACATTATTTATTATATAGTTTTTTATTGAATTAAGAATGAAAAATTTTTTAAGTTGGAGAGGGAAAATCGAACAAAGCAATTAATGCCAAACAGAAAATAGATGAGTACAATAAAAGTCATTACATGGATGAATGCATAGTAAGTTTAGATTATTTCGTAATTAAAAATTAAAAACATATTTTTTAAAAAATTATTACTATAAATATAATCATTAAATATAATTTTTGATTTATTTTGCAATAAAATTTCTCAATAAATAATGTAATTTTCAATACTATTTTTTATTTAATAATCGAGAACAAAATGAAATATATGAATTATCATCTAGCTTTTTAATTTTTTTTTTGTAATTTTAATTTTAAAAACTTAATATTATATAGGCCTATATAACATTATATATACATGCATTACATATATTATCATATTTATATATTAAATAAATAAATATAAGTTATAAATTTAAGTCATTATATATACATAATAATTTAGATTTATGAATTATTATTAATACTGACAATTTTAAAGTAATTTAATGAATAAAAATATAAACTTTTATACAAATATTTTTCAAATTAGAAAAATGAGAACAAAAATAGAAAATATAATGTGTTGATAAAAAACTAATGCTTTAACATCAATATAATCAAGGATAATTTAATATATTTTATTATATAATTTATTTAATTATTAAGTAAAATTTTAACAAATTAGTTCTTATTCATTTACATTATTACTAAAAAGTATACATTATAAATTAAAGTGTATTTATACACATACATACACTTTATACATTTACACATTTAATAATGTTATGAAGAAGTAATCATAAATACATTGATTAATTAAAATTACATATATGTGTATGTGTGTGAGGGGAGTGGAGGTGGAATTTTATGCTATTAAATTATTAAAATTCAATCATTTATATAAATGTTTATAATTATTACAAATATTAGTCTTAAAGTATTTATAAAATTAAACTTGAAAATTTTTGTTTCTAAAATGACATTAAAATTTACATTTATAGTTTTTTTTTCGAGATAACAATAATTGTTAATAATTATTTTCCGAAAAACAAATAAATTTTATGAATATTATTGTTTTCTTTATAGAATATTAACATTTTTAGAGACATAATTGTAATTTTTTGCTACAACTTTCAGATAATTTATCAAAATAAAACTAATAAACTTTCAAAAATATAAGTAAAATCAATATTTGTAGGTTAAACCTTGTCGTTTTAAAAGGTTAAATTATTTTTAAATAAAACAATTCAGTCTAAAATAAATATTTTAATAAAAAGTTTTGAAAAATTATCTCAGAAAACTTATTTTAAAAATGAAAAATTTTATCATCTTTGGAAAAGAGGAACAAATCTTATGTATATTGTTAGGGGGTCGACCGGCGAAGGTGTTGGCACGTTTAACTCAAGAGAATATCGATACTACTTTGTGTGATAGTGGTTTGTTCTTAGGTGAATATGCAACTTCAATTGAAATGGATCTACAAAAATAGACTATCCCTGCTATTGATATTATATCTATTGTTTATTTCGGGGATTAGAAACTAATCCAGGTCCGTTGTCTAGATCACCTTAATATGGTGGCCATACAGATATGCAAAAGAAGGGGCGGGGGAGGCCTCGCAATGTTAATCCTAAAGTTACAGATAAAACAAATACTGTATATCTGAAATTGTGCCCAGTCAGGAAATTCATCCAGAAACACAAGATTATGATAGAGGCGAACTAATACATATACAGCCATATAACTAATACCTAAAAACATATACAGCCATTTTAGATTATTTACTTCTATAATTCTTAATGCGATAGCTTACGCCTCACTAATTTGGAGTCTAACAAAATATAAAAAAATTGAAATAATCGAACATAAATTCATTCGAAAAATTTTTACTCTGGACTGTAACATAGCTGGATATGTTCTTAGAACTGAACTCAATAGATTTAAATTAACTCTCTTCTTTGTAAAAAGATTTATTAACTTTATAAGATCAAAGACAATGGTAATATACCAACAAAATTGTTACACTTGGTGTATAAAAAAATCTTGTCAAAATCCCCAAAAAAGTTTCTGGATTAGTCAAATGAGAAATATTGTCAACGAATATGGAGTTTTTATAACTCCATTGTTAGAAAATTCAGAAATTAGCGATTTAATAAAGAAGCAACTAATTCAAAATACATTAGAAATTACTTTTGCTCAAGATATTGAAGAAATGCATAAGAGAAAAGAACCAAATAGTATAATATTATTCTGGAACTACCCTTTTAATAATAGTTATATACTATCTAATATGCCGTTTACAATCAAGAAATTTTTTATCCAATTTAGATTAAATACCAAAAATGATTATAGTTAATAATAGAATTTACGAATTTTCTAAAATAACCTGCCCAAGATGCCAAGATTTATTTACCAAATATCACATGTTTTGTGAGTGTAAAAAAGGACACGAACTAAGAAAAAAAGCGAATTTAAACCAACTAAATTTCTTTAAAGAAGAAAGTCAAATGTATCGTTTATTTCATGATGCACATTCTGTAATGATTTACAAACTATACAATTATGCAAAAACTTTTTGTAATCAATTTTTTTAAAATTATAAGTACTTGATCTGATTCAACTAATGAATGTAATAAGAAGAACTGATGATAACAATAATAATATCATTTGGTATGTTTAATATGAATACAATGTAATAACACCCTGCAATAACAGGCTACGGCCTAATATGACTAATAAATTTATTATTATTATTATTATGTATATTGTTATAACATACCTTTCAACATAATATGATATTGATAATATAAAAATACATTTAATCATAAACCCGACCCTGTTTGTAATAGCGTAAAATATTTTAGCAGCTATTTTACAACTCGAACTATTATTTATTTAATAAACAAATACATATTTTTTAGTATTATAATAGTTATTTTTGAATATTTTCATAGATCTTTCCAAAGAAAATTTATAACTTTCAGAAATAGAATTTAAAAATTTGAAATTTAAATTATAATTAATTTAAGTACACCATAGAAGAATATTATAAAAAATTTTCGGGCTTATATATGATTATAGTTAATAATAGAATTTGAAAATAATAGAAATTGAAAATAAGATCTGAAAATATTTCATAAAAGTAAATACTTTGTTATAGGGAATATTTCATTAAAAACGAAGATTCTTAATTATAAAGACTAAAACAATATGTAATTTGCGTATATTTTCTATAATATTAACAGAACTATAACAGAATTTTAAAATTATTTATTAGCATTATATTGCAATTTCTTAGGATAAATTTCAAAAAATATGTAAATATATATTAAAGTGATGCAAATGTTAAAAAATACAACAGAATTAAACATAACCGCACTATAAATAAATTCACTCGACTGATAAATTTTTAAATTTATTATATACTGTATCTATATTTTATTACATTTTATTTAAAAAAATGAAGATAGAGCTTTGTTTATATTTTAGTTAATAATTTACCGGTAAATGCTTTACTACTATATTAAAAGAAAATAAGTTTTTGTTATTTACAGCTTTGTTTATATGTATCAAAAACTTTTTAAAACTAATTATAAAAAACATTAAAATTATAAATTATACTTCACTGCACAACAAGATAACAAAACTCTATTCCTATAACGAAAGTGAACATCATGTACAGTACTCTACTGTACATAAAACACAAGCTCCGTTGTAATCACACCAACATCAACAGATTATGTTTTAAGTCAACTTAGTCGTTCTAAATATTTAAGTATAGACTTATATTAATTAAACTTATTATCCATAATTAAAAAAAAAAAAAAAAACTGATTTTGCAAACACTAGTTTCCTTTAAATACATTTAACATTTTTAATTATATATTTATAACTTACATAAAATACTGTATCTGTAGTCTAGAAACGGCCTCTCTTGCATCCCTATTGAATTGGTCTTTGAATGCACTCAACCTGATACGTTCGAAGGTCAAACTGAGATAATGCAAAACAAAAGACTGATAAAGAATTGATTGCTGTAATAAAATTGATTGTTTCTATTGGTAATAACTATATATCTATCGGTAAAAACTTCCGATTTTTGTTTTAATTTGTAGTATAGTTTAAATGGAGATTCAAAACTGAAACGAATACTAGACAGGATATTTTCATCATATTCAATAAGAATGTGATGCAGTACTATATTTTATTTATAGTACATATCATAAAATTTGTAATATTTCATTATTACATAATATATATATATACATAAATTAGAAAAAAATGAACAAAATTTCAGCAAATATTAAATTTCCGCTACCTGCAGTGAGTTGTGTGAAATATAAATTTATTAAAATATGAACAGATTGATATATAAAGGTAGTTCAGTGAAAGATAATGGTAAAATTTTATTAGTAGGAATACTGTAAGTGCTATATTACTTAACATTATTAAGAATACTTGTGAATGACTCATCATTATACTCTATCTATTCAGTTAAATTTTTAAAATAGGTCAAATAGTAGTTGTACATTTATTTCCTATCACTGCTTTATTTTTCATATTTTTACAGGCCATACATTTGTTCAGATAAACTTCGTATTCGTATTTTTAATATTTATTCTCATTTACTTATAACTTTTTTCCTTTATATTTTATTGCTATCATTTTTGTAAACTATCTTACTAGTTTATAATTTATTTTCTTTAAGCTATATTTATCCACAATTTTTTCTTTCTCATCATTTATCTCACGTCTTGTTTCCCATCCTACTTTTTCCTTTTTAATTTGTTTTTTCCTATCATGTTTCTGATAGCTCATCTCTATCTCTTGAAATGTTTTCCTTTATATTCTATGTTTTCACTAGGTATTTAAAATGTAAAATACTGCAGTTTGTATATATACATAACTGTATATATACTCTATATAACTTATATATCTCTCGTATAACATGGTAGTTAGGTTCCAAAAGTTAGTAAAAGTATATTAATCTTTTTCGTAATTAAGAGAAATATGTTTAAGGGTTAAAGCAATCAATTATTAACTAACAATCACAATTAAAAGTATTGCACGTTAATATTGATTTTTTCTTCACTGCTAAAAACTGTTAAACAAGGATGTTTTGTTTTTGGCAAATATCGTCTTCTGAGCTTTCCTGTTGACCTTAATTTGAAGTATCAGCAACATCTTAATTTTTTCTACTTTTTTCATAAAATCTGATACTTTCATTTGCTCGAGTTTGCCTAAGAGATCTTTAAAAATTTATTTATGTTTTATTTTATATATATATATTATATATATATATATATATATAGTAACTTTTAATTTAATATGTAAAAATAAAACATGCAACGGTCTTTCGGGTTCTTTCCTATAAACCAGGTATCGCCGTCCTTACGAACGACAGCGACATCTGGTTTATAGGAAAGCTAGAATAGGAAGCTAGGACAAGGAATAATAAAATTATGCGATCAGATTAAAGAAAACTGAGCGAAAAACACGAAACAACATTGAATTTTCAATATTCTAAAATCTACGGACAAACATGAGACAACACACATGCTCACTTGAATAAAAAAATATCGAATGATAGTTTTTGTACTTAAAAATTGTGACATTTAGTCCGTGGATGTTCTCGAACCGTGTTACAGCGAAACCGTATTGTAAGAACACCACACTGTACGGGGATATCCCCAATTCTCGAACCGTGTTAGAGAAAAACCGTGTCATAGGAATGCCCTGTTGTACGAGGGTTACGTGTATATATAGGCCTATACGTAGGCTGTTTTTTTTTCAAACCTCCGATGGTCCATAAAACAAAGACAAGTGTAAATAACAAAATGAATTTATTACCAAAAGTTAGGTACAAACATGTTTACTTTTCGATATTTGTCTACCTGTGGATGAGCTTTGCAATCCGTTCTTCACAGAATTTTGCCGCCAGTGACTTGAAATGGGCCTTAACGTTGTTTTGAAGATCGTCATTAGTCTCGAACCTCTGCCCTTCTAATCACGTTTTCAGTTCAGGAAAGAAGTGGAGGTCTCACATTAAAGGTAGGAAGTCTGAAATTTAGTCTCTCATTAAAGTCTCACATTAAAGGAAGTCTGAAAGGTAGAAGCTATCTTTCAGACTTCCACCCAGCTTGGAACTTTTTAAACATCCAGCGTGTAGCCCCGATTTAGCGCGACTTCCATCTCTTTCCTGAACTGAAAACGTGATTAGAAGGGCAGAGGTTCGAGACTAATGACGATCTTCAAAACAACGTTAAGGCCCATTTCAAGTCACCGGCGGCAAAATTCTGTGAAGAACGGATTGCAAAGCTCATCCACAGGTAGACAAATATCGAAAAGTAACCATGTTTGTACCTAACTTTTGGTAATAAATTCATTTTGTTATTTACACTTGTCTTTGTTTTATGGACCATCGGAGGTTAAAAAAAACCACCCTCGTACACACACACACACACACACACACACACGCTAAAAAATAGATGGTTTTTGGGCGATTTCATTAAAAAAATCAACGAAAAAGTATATGTTCGAAGTACAGTAAATTATAGTTATAAACAATTTAATGTTTAATTTTATTGGGCTCTATATCGCCCAATAATTTTACTAATCTTCCTATTTTAAACCTTCATTCGTCAGAATCTCTGTAAAAATTTCAATGTGCCTGGGCTATAATATTTCCTGCCTTAGCTGAAGGTCAGCATAACGTAGCATAATCTCCAATAATTTCACCAAAATACTTCTTGCGACAATTGAACATGCAGTATTACTTTTCCAGTTCGCATGACTTATATTGAACACGTAATTGTGTTTTTCAGTGACGAAATGCTTGCTATGGAGAAAGAGCTGCGAAAGGAAGATAATGATGAAAATTCTGACAATGACCGGGAAATGAAAGGAGAGCGGCTATGGAAAAAGTAGAATAAAGATCTTTTAACTTCAATATTGTGGTTCATAACACGACAAAATTTAGTTTGTCATTATAAATATTTTCACAAGTTCAAACCAAAGTTTTCGCAGACAAACTACAACTACGAGCAATTGTTTATTGTGACGCCGTCACAACGCCGAGGATGCAAATTTTAACCATATTTTTAAATCATTTAATTTAAAACATGTGCTTTCCACCTCAAATCAGTAGTGTCTTGCCCCTGTACATCATACGTTTTCTTTAACAATAGAGTTGTGTTAATTGGTCATCTACTAACTGCGTTCGGGAGGTGAAATTTTGAATTGAAAAAACGTAACTTCCGGTTTGCATCGGAAGTTCATACATAGTTAATTGGACCTTCCGTTCCCAAGGTTTCCATATCGGGTCTCGGATTTCATCTAACTCCGTACACGAGATTAAGACAGACAGCGGGAATTTAGAGGTCTACAATTTTTTCCAATTGCAGTCCCCTGAGGTCACGGGTCGACGCGAACTAACGGATTGCAATGCCGATGGGAAACATACAGCTTTGACTCTGACTCTCGTAGACATGACAAAATTTGGAAACAAATGTAGATTCGTTCGAAAGCAAAATTGTCGCGTTGTGAAGGCAAAAAAAAAATTCTTAGCCGTCAAAAAATAAAATATCATGGCGAGCGAAAGTTTCAAAGTTGGATTAACAGTTGCTGACCAAGTCGAGCGGAAGTGTCAAATTGATTAACCAATCAAATTAAGAATTTAGGAGACAGATTCTTTAAAAAGCCAGAAATTCAAGGAGAAAGAATGGTGGCTTCTCCCCGGTTCAGTCTTTTTCTTCCGCGTCGGTTTCCCCGTTGTCTCGGACTTCATTTTCGTTCATTTCGTTCATTATAAAGGTTTTTCGGTATTTTTAATATTAACTTTATCCAGTTTGACGTTGCGTTAATACTCGAAACCCGCAACCCCGACCGACCGATGAATCTTTCCGTAAAGCGAAATAATATTGGGCGAAATAAAATTGAAATCCTAAGAATTTGATTGATTTCATCCGATTAATATCTTTTTCGGCCGAAAACGGATGAAAAAGATATTTATCAACGTATTCAAACGAATTTCGGGCAATTTTCGGAGATGGTCAAGCCTCGAGACGTAAAATTTCAGAAGATCGTCTTTCACCTCTCCACGGTGGCCATTCTGCACCATGTAAATGCCAGAGATAATTTATTTATCAAATTCCAAACACAAGAAAATGGTTGAAGCAAAATTTAAAAAGAAAAAAAAAAATAAAATTGATTTTTTTTAATTCGAATTTTTACGTAATTCGAACATTGTTGACGCGTCTTTTAACGTTTGTTCGAAATTCGTCACGCATGACGATTCGCAGTCAGCGTTGCCAGATTTGGCTACTTTGCGCCAAATTGGGCTACTTATTTTTCAGTTTGGCGTTAAAAAAAGCATTTGGCGCACTGGCTACTTTTTGGGCTACAAAAATTTGACTTGGCTACATTTTGGGCTGGTTACACAAATTATTTAATCCTTTGTTTTGCGTCTAGAACGGTAATACTTGTGTCCTGTCTACTCGTTTTGTTTTTATACATAGTATAATTTATGTAAGTTTTATAATTTATCAGTGGCGTGCCGTCATTGGAAGCGATGGAAGCGCCGATTCCACCTTCTAATGACCTTCCCTTGTATTTTATAAAATATAAATTTTCATATTTTAACGTACTTTGAATTAATTAAAATTAATATTTTATTATAACTGCATTATATATCTTTTACAAATTTCTATACTACATGTGAAAAAAACGATAACATTGCTATTGTATATTCGAATAATTCGGTGGCGGAAGGAATGTCGAAACCGGGTCAGTCTCCAATCAGCCAGATTATATAGGCATTAGCACATGCGGTTTACAGTGCACCAACCTCACCCGGTTTAGCTGGTAGAAGCGACACACTCGTAAAGAGTACAGCTTTATATCCCGGAGCGGTTGTGGGCTGTTAGCCACCTGCCTGTCAACTTCCAAGCAGCCAGATTATAGGCATTGGCGCATGCGCTTTACAGAACACCAACGTCACCCGGTTTAGCTGGTGGATGCTTCACACATAAAGCTTCTAATTTTATATCCCGGACCGGTTGTGGGCTGTTTAGCCGCCTGCCTGCTAGATATTCGGCCGCCCTAGCCCGATTACGTGAATCACGAGCAGACTAGATCAACGGCGGGCAACCCCGGCCCGCGGTCCAGCTACGGCTCGCGAAAAGTTTCTATCCGGCCCGCGAGATCTTTAATAGATTATTAAATTGGAAAAATAACTAATTAATAGTTAATTTTCCAATTCTTTGTAATTTTCGAAAACGATAAGAGAAATAAATGTAGTATAAACTTTTTATTTATTTATTTCATATTTGCAGACTAAAAAAATTACGAGTCACAAAAAGGCGTCAATTAACTACTACGGCCCGCGGAAATAACGTAAAATTTATTCTGGCCTATGTTATAAAAAAGGTTGCCCACCCTAGACTAGATTTATAACTTAACCCAACCGATAGGAGTTTACTGGCATGTTTTTATGATAGTTCTGTATAGTTGACAGGAGTTTTAAAAAAACTCCATTAAAATATTTGATATATTTATTCTGTATTTAGTCTGCTCTCCCATCTTATATTACTTACGGGTTTCAATGTTAAACCGGTGATATTACGATTATAGTATGTCCCATCTGTAAGGGAATGCAGAAAAAACGTGTACAATTCTTGTATAATGTTAAAAAATTAACTGTTACTTTGGCATCATCATTTACAACCAAATTTAATGAATGAGACGTACAATGGTACAAAAAAAGCTCTAGAATTTATTTTCCTTAAATGTACGATCTAAGTATCGGTTGTCATAAAAATTTGTCTTTCCAATGTTTTCCCAAGATTACAGATATTCAAGTACAAAGTAACTGGTTTCGACTTATTTCTACTAAGAAGTAGTTAAATAATTAAGAGATTAGGGAATGGGGACATAAATAAAACCCTGATGAAAGAGCCGAAATTTTACTTAAACAGAAGCTTAACTGAACCAATCTCTTGCCGAGTACAGTGGAGTCTCATCTCTTCATAATATTAGATGTAATAAAGATAGAAATTTTTCCAGTTCAATGAGAGTGACCGAAAAGCTGTAAATTTTCGACATTTCCGTGTACACCTGGTACTAAAACGAATTGCAGTAGTTAGAAAACAAATGACTATTAAGTTTAACATATTTACATCTATGGTGAGGAACGTTTAAAATTTACAACGGCCCCGTCGCGTCCTTTGAGATATACTAGTGACGCGACAAAAGAGGCATTTGACATTGACCGATATCGGCACCCTCGGGATTTGGCACGGACACACCTACCTGGACCGTCTCTGATTCCATCATTAGCCACTCGTAGGGAGCTACAGTATTTCACTAAGTGGATTGTTTTAAGATTTAAAAAGTAAAGAACATTTTGTTATTTTTATGTACGTTTCTTCCCAAAGTTATATTTAATTATAAGTTTCTTTAAAAGTATATTCGTACAATTGAAGAATTTTTTGTACTAGGTATGTATTACGTATGGTTTTGTACTAGGTATGTACTAGGTATGTATTCGTCACACATTTTGTTTTACCAAGTAAGTTTTTCTGATAATTTTAATATTAGCCCTTATATCGTGGCTAGTGATTCAAAAATTTATTTTAAAAAAGTTTTGGCTCAAGACCATATAATGAAAAAGAAAACATTATTAAAAGAGAAAGACCGATGCCTAAATTAAATATAAATACGTCAACAAAAAATTTTCGACATTTTGACGATAAAATTTATGACGAATGACGATTCTTTCGTAAAATTGAAGCAATTTGGAAATCAAAGAGGAATAGAATTTAACATTGATAGACAATATAAAATAAATATTGAAAATTATAAGATAATTACAATTAATAGATATATCTAAATTAATAGATGTTATATGTTTTTTCTCAAAGCGAGAATTGGCATTTAGAGGGCGTAGGAAATTTATTGAATCTAATAACGGAGGTAATTATATTGAACTTTTTTATTTATTAAGTACGTCAGATAATCTATTAAATATACATTTAAAGAAGTATACGGTTTTTACTGGCTTATCGAACAAACGAATACGAACGGGCCCTGACGCGCAATTAATTGATTGCCCCTGAAAGTCGGCTTCTTACAGAAACACAGCTTCCCTATCATCAAATGTCACGGCACGCCACTGTAATTTATTTATTATTGGTATTAAAATGGGTAAATGGGCAAAGTGTTCTCGGTCCTTTCGGAAAGAATGGCTTCAAGATAAAAATCTTAAAGGTTAGCGGGAAATTTTTCTCATTAAGTTGCATTTTTAAATATTTTGGCAAATGGCGTAATTTTAAATTGATTTAATTAAATTTAAACTTTAAGAAAAGATAGCTGCAGTAAGTATTCAGTCATGCTTGACAGGAGAATTTTTAGTTTATAATAGCTTGTTTTTTAAAGAAAATTTAATATAAATTCCAGTTAAATGATATCCTAGAAAGAAAGAAATAAGAAAAAAAAATTGCATCTGTAAACAGAAATGACTAATGGAAAGTGCTATGCTATACGGAATGGTACCAAACATGGTTACTAGGGCCTAATTTTTATAAATTTTAATTGTTTATGATAAAATTAGTAACAAACAACTTGTTACTAATTTTATCAAAAACAATTGTAACTGTTTGCCAACGTCAGCTTCTTGTAAATGTCTTATATATATAATAAAATAGTGATTTCTTTACAAGAAACTATTGAAATTGACTGGTGTGGTCTCATTAACAGACAAGTACTAAAATAAAACTGAGATAATTAAAATATAAAACAATATACACTAAAATATAGTAAACAAAACAGAAAGTTTCCTCATCTCTGAAATTACATGCATATTTACATGTAATGATATATAAACGTTCGAAGTATGAACCATCAACGAGGTTGAGGCCGAAGTTTTAAACGCGAAAACGTGTACGTCCAACGTTCAGCGCCGCTTTCCTGTAAGCCAAGAAGTTTGACAATGGTGTTACGGAACAGAATGGGGTTGCAACTTTTACGTGCACTCCTTCACATTCGATTTTATTTATTTTCCAGAAACATACGTGTAAGTGAATGCCTGATGAATTAATAAAAAGTATTAATAGTTCTATGTACGAATTAGGTATACAGTCAAACCTGTTTTTGGTCGGTCTTTTTTTGTGCGGTATATGAAAATTTCAATCAAATTGGAACATAATTGACTCCTGTAAAATTTTTTAAAACTCTATTGGATGTTTTCTATGACAGCAGGTTTTTTTCATTTTTTATTCATTAAAATTTGTTTCTCATACGATTTTTTCGGTCCCCTCGTATTTTAGCATAAAAATCATAAATATTGTGTTATATTTGAACAGATGCGGTAAGTTAGCTCCCCTCGGCTTTAGACTGCGGGTGTGAAATTTCACGCCTTGTTAAATGAAATAACACTTCCTGCAGCTATATTTATCAAATAAAATAATTTTTTAACGATTATTTTTAACTTTTTAATGTTAGATTCGTATTTAAGTGAAAATAATTAATTAATATAAAAAGTAAAATTCTTAGAGGATTTTTCCCCCATTAGGGATTGCAGAAAAAGGCCCAAGGAGTTAAAAAAGCAATTCCTAGTTATTTCCTACGGTTTTGAGTTATTTTCTATGCGAGACTTTTTTTATGCGGTCCCTATTCACCGCACAAAAACAGGTTTGACTATTATAAATTATAACAATAAATATGCAGGATATAAAAATATAACCTGTATATTTATTGTTATAATTTATAGTTTGAGAGTTCTCTGTAGTTAGATATCGCACTGTACATTGTAAGTTTTACAATAATAGATAATTGAAATAAAGGCTGCTAAATGTGTTGCATTTATTCCATTAGTTCTTAAGCCTGAATGAATACTTAATAAGTATAGACTACTTACAAACCGATGTTAGTGCTTTAAATTTTAAAGACTGCACTTATTAAATCTAATACTTTATACGTGTTGACTGTGGCATTTGGCTCAAGATCAGGGTTGTTCCAAGCCTTTCTATAAAAGGTACAGTACTAAAAAGTTTTCTTTAAAAAGTCGACCAGTAATGTGCAATAGTATTTTTTTTTAAAATCAATATTAAGACAACTGTAGTGTTTGTACCAGAGCCCCTTTAGCCGCCACTCGAAAACATCGAGTGACGTTTCCACTTCCCAGGACGAGGACCTAGGGGTTGGATTTCGGGAAGCAGTGTTGGTGTTATGTGACGGTGTCGTTTACTGTAACGAAGCGTGATATGTAAATGATTGGATGCGACGAAAAACTAAATAATGGTTCAATTGTGAATGTTACGGCGAGGGGTGTTTGTAAGGATGTGTTGTAATGAAACCGTCGAAATCGTTTAAATAACGAAATTCACGCTTCTTCATTCTCCGCATAGTGCAGTCGTGCACCGAAGACCTCGATGTCTTTCTATCTTTTCTCCGCTCCTCTGCCAACACCAGCGTTACGTCGTCGGTCCTTTTTCTTAGGTCGTCGTCTAGCTTGTCCATCAATTTGTTTCCGGATTCTAAAATTCGTTCCGATTGATAAACTAATACCCACCTGGCGCCGAGGACAGCTTATCGCGGTCCAAACTGGGTCAGACGGAGCGTGTAATTTGTGGTATACCTGGCGTTATCTTGTAATAAAAAATATCGTAACTATATTACGATATTTTTTATTACAGGATTTTTAATTAACTATATTAATTAAAAATCCTCACATTCGAGCTCCCGGGTTGCACGTCAAACGAAAGCGTGCTCGCTTCCGTTTAACGTGCAACCCGGGCACTCGAAATTCTAAACAATAAATGGCGAAATAAACGGTTTTACAATACAATGATTGTTTCTGTAATAATAGCATCGAAACAATTATTACATTTTCAAGTCAACTATATGATTTATTAATTCTGTTTTTCTATTTAGTATTTGAATATTAGTTTGTCTTCCTACAGTTTCAAATACCTGTCGGCAACTTATATAACATAATGTTTGGTGTGGAAAGCCAGATGAAAGGTGAAAGGAGAGAAAAGAAAGACCGCCGATATGGTTGAGTCTGAGGAGGGTATTAATAATAAGGATGGGTAAAATAAAGCATAAGTGTGCACTCTTGTATTATTTCAAATTTCAGAAAGAAACTTTTATCGCATTTACATATTTATTTATATTGTGTTATCATTAGTTTTACATATAAGAAATATGAATTTGAAATCTTAATAAATAAATATAAAATGTACTCTAAAGCGTATCGAATCACTTTTTGATATTTTAAAATACGACACCGACAAAGGCGATTTTGAAAGTCATCGATGAACTTTTCATTTCATTTTCGGTATCTGGAAATTAGGTTCCAGTCTAAAAAGTCTTGTAATTTATACTTATTAATTTAACGTTTTACTACTTTAGTAGGCGTTCAAGTAAATACTGTATTTTCTATTTGTTATCTAATAAAATTTTACCCCTGTCAACAAAGGAACTTACTGTGCAAACTGCTTTTTATTCCGATAATTTTTCTATTTTGAAATAGATTTTTCTATTCTCTATTAAAAAGATTTTACAAACTTTTTGTTCTTCCCGTACTGCACTTTTCTTTGATGATTAAACCCCCAGTTAAAAAGCAAGGGAAAGAGCAATGTAAAAGCAAACCAGTGGCTGAGTGGGTAAAGCATTACCGCTAAACAGCAGTGGCGTGCCGTCATTGGAAGCGATGGAAGCGCCGATTCCACCTTCCAATGACCTTCCCTTGTATTTTATAAAATATAAATTTTCATATTTTAACGTACTTTTAATTAATTAAAATTAATATTTTATTATAACTGCATTATGTATCTTTTACAAATTTCTATACTATATCTGAAAAAAAACAATAAGAATGCTATTGTATATTCGAATAATTCGGTGGCGGAAGGAGCGTCAAAACCGGGTCAGTTTCCAATCAGCCAGATTATATAGGCAATTAGAAAAGCCTTACTGTCCTTAAAATTTATTATTATTTATAGTCGTCTACGTGGACGTTATTTATTAATAGGACCTTGTACTGGTGTATTGGCACAGTAATGAGAGTTAATTCAGGAAAAATTTCTTTATTTTATCATCTGTAGTAGCAATATCCGGATATTGCTACTACAGGTGATAAAATAAAGAAATTTTTCCTGAATTAACTCTCATTACTGTGCCAATACACCAGTACAAGGTCCTATTAATAAATAACGTCCACGTAGACGACTATAAATAATAAAAATAATAAGATTATATAGGCATTGGCACATGCGGTTTACAGAGCACCAACCTCACCCGGTTTAGCTGGTAGAAGCGACACACGCATAAAGCATCTAATTTTATATCCCGGACCGGTTGTGGGCTGTTAGCCGCCTGCCTGCTAGATGTTCGGCCGCCCTCGCCCGATTATGTCAATCGTGAGTAGTCTAGATCAACGGCGGGCAACCCCCGGCCCGCGGGCCAGCTACGGCTGGCGAAAAGTTTCTATCCGGCCCGCGCGAGATCTTTAATAGATTATTAAATTGGAAAAATAACTAATTAATAGTTATTTTTCCAATTCTTTATAATTTTCGAAAACGATAAGAGAAATAAATGTAGTAATTAACTTTTTATTTATTTATTTCATATTTGCAGACTAAAAAAATTACGAGTCACAAGAAGACGTCAATTAACTACTACGGCCCGCGGAAATAACGTAAAATTTATTCTGGCTTATGTTATAAAAAAGGTTGCCCACCCTAGACTAGATTTATAACTTAACCCAACCGATAGGAGTTTACTGGCATGTTTTTATGATAGTTCTGTATAGTTGACAGGAGTTTTAAAAAACTCCATTAAAATATTTGATATATTTATTCCGCGTTTATTCTGCTCTCCCATCTTATATTACTTACGGATTTCAATGTTAAACCGGTGATATTACGATTTAGTATATCCCATCTGTAAGGGGATGCAGAAAAAACGTGTACAATTCTAGTAGAATGTTAAAAAATTAACTGTTACTTTGGCAGCATCATTTACAACCAAATTTAATGAATGAGACGTAAAATGGTACAAAAAAGCTTTAGAATTTATTTTCCTTAAATTTACGATTTATGTATCGGTTGTCATAAAAATTTCTTTCCACCTCTTTCCCAAGACTACAGATATCCAAGTACAAAGTAACTAGTTTCGACTTATTTCTACTTAAGAAGTAGTTAAATAATTAAGCGATTAGGGAATTAGAAACATAAATAAAACCCTGATGAAAGAGCCGAAATTTTACTTAAACAGAAGCTTAACCGAACCAATCTCTTGCCGAGTACAGTGGGGTCTGATCTCTTTATAATATTAGATGTAATAAAGACAGACATTTTTCCAGTTCAATGAGAGTGACCGGAAAGTTGCAAATTTTGGAAATTTTCGTGAACACTTGGTCCTAAAACGAATTAGTTAGAAAACGAACGACGGACAATCTGTTAAGTTTAACATATTTAGATTTTTACAGCTACGGTGAAAAACGTTTAAAATCTACAACAACCCTGTCGCGTCCTTTGATATATACTAGTGATGCGACAAAAGAGGCATTTGACATTGACCGGTATCGGCACCCTCGGGATTTGGCACGCACACACCTATCTGGACAGTCTCTGATTCCATTCATTAGCCACTCGTAGGGAGCTACAGTATTTCACTAAGTGGATTGTTTTAAGATTTAAAAAGTAAAGAATATTTTGTTATTTTTATGTACGTTTCTTCACAAAGTTATATTTAATTATAAGTTTCTTTAAAAGTATATTCACACAATTGAAGAATTTTTTGTACTAGGCATGTATATTCTTCACACATTTTGTTTTACCAAGTAAGTTTTTCTGATAATTTTAATTTTGGCCCTTATATCGTGGCTAGTGATTCAAAAATTTATTTTTAAAAAGTTTTGGCTCAAGACCATATAATGAAAAAGAAAACATTATTAAAAGAGAAAGACCGATGCCTAAATTAAATATAAATAGATCAACAAAAAAATTCGACATTTTGACGATAAAATTTATGACGAATGATGATTCTTTCGTAAAATTGAAGCAATTTGGAAATCAAAGAGGAATAGAATTTAACATTGGTAGACAATATAAAATAAATATTGAAAATTATAACGAGATAATTACGATTAATAGGTATATCTAAATTAATAGATGTTATATGTTTTTTTCTCAAAGCAAGAATTGGCATTTAGAGGGCGTATGGAATTTATTGAATCTAATAACGGAGGTAATTATATTGAACTTTCTTATTTATTAAGTACGTCAGATAATCTATTAAAAATACATTTAAGGAAATATACGGTTTTTACTGGCTTATCGAACAAACGAATACGAACGGGCCCTGACGCGCAATTAATTGATTGCCCCTGAAAGTCGGCTTCTTACAGAAACACAGCTTCCCTATCATCAAATGTCACGGCATGCCACTGCTAACTAGATATTGTTAGTGATAAAATTTATTATGCAATTACTCGTATGTTAATTTGCGGCACTACAGATGTACAGTAAGTATGTATAAAAGCACTATACTAGAAACACGTTAATGGATATCGATAATTTATCGAATTTTGTATCTCTCAGTTTTTATGATTTATTAGCAATTATTAGCGAAATTGACTCGGCTAGAGAACATTAAGGCATGGACTGGTATTAACATGGAACAATTAATTATAACTGCCGGAGACAGGGAGAACATTAAAGAAATGTTCGCTGGACTCCAAATGGAATTAGCACAATAAGAAAAAGTAACTGTGAAAATCGAATGCAATAAATATTTCACTAAACTTTTATATCTTTGAAATCGCTTAGAATGAGAGTTTTTCAACGTAAAATTTGAAGAGAACTGAAATACTGGAAATTATCGCCATATGAAATAAAAGCGAAAACAGCGAAGTTCAAAAAATTAAATAATAATGTTATTAAAATGTAAGAATATTATAAAATTCATACCAAAGTGGAATGAATTATAACGGAGAACAGAAAACTATTTTAATTAATATTAATAAAATTGTTATGTAAATGTATTAATAATTACCAACTGTAAACCAAAAAATAAACTGCAAGCATGTAATTAAAAATAAATAACTAAATATTGACGTGCAACTTTTAATCATGATGTTTTACTTCATTTAAAATATATGCTCTCCACCTCAAATTAGTATTGTCTTGACCCTGTACAGGGCATTATATTTTTCCTCTAACAATAAAAATGTGCCGGTCATTTAACACCTTTCGGAAGGTGGAATATTTGAATTAAAATAAAGTGTGTTTTGGTATTCTATTATGTTTATTATTTACTTAAGCAATAAAATTGTGTTTAAATACGATTTGAAATACGCAACAGGGCATAAATGAATGAAATTATCCGACTGTATAAATACGAACTAAAAATATTTGCAAAATTTACACATAACTGTACTCAAAAACTACATTATTAATAATTCAAAAACCATATTTGAACTTCATTTAAAGTAGAACTACAAATAACATTTCGTGAAATTTTATTTTTGTTATCTTTGAAATGAATTTACATATCTGTAAGAAGCAGAGTAAGGTCAAAGACCAAAACTCCATACATTAATGTGCCAGATATTCATTTTATAATGTTGAAACATTTATTCGTTCACATATATAAGTAACAACAAGAAAAGACTACAGTGTGAGCTGACTAAATATGAAATATAAATACAGTAGAGCATCGATTATCCGACTCAATTGGGGACTGGGGTTGGTCGGATAACCGAAAAGTATGAAAAAATACATTATTAGTATAGTGTATTAGGCCTGGTTTAAATACTAGCCTCCCTTTCACGGTCGAGCCAGTGCTGCCAGCTAAAACATGCAAACATTTAACAAAAATAATATTAAAGTAGCCAAGACATAACCAGATATTGTAGCGCCACATCACTAGCGGACATTTGAATTTGCCGACTAGAACGCAGTCGGTTAACCGATAAGTCGGTTAATCGGGGTTGGATAATCGATGCTCTACTGTAATAGTACATATGACTCCACAACTGGCTCTGAAAGTTCTGCGGAGTGAACCATTGCCTTGCATGATAAAAATACTGATTTGTGTACTGGCGTTAGGGTTATCTGGATAACTCCTCAGATCTTTGAGCTCAAAATCTGGAATTGCCATTCAGTTAAATATATTTAATAAAATCTTCACAAAAATCACAATGAAATATCGCAATGTTTTAAACACAAAATTATGTCTTTTCCACACAGAGATATCTTGTAATGTGACTTATTTAATGTGCTAAACTTTAAACATATTTTTACAAAGTTTATGAAAAAAATAATTACTGTATAGAAAAGTAAATAAAAACAGTTTATATAAAAGACAAAGTAAATGATATCTGCAGTTCGAGTCTTCATCGAATTCAACTAAGTGTATTAAGCGCAAAGCAATATTAATAAAAAACAAAAATTTCATTATTTGTGATAAAGTATAATAAAAATCATATTCATATAATAGCGACATTTGCCAGTCGAAATTTCTATAGTCGTATGACTAAATTCACTAGAATTTTGCAAAATGTTTGAAATTGTGAATAATAATAGCTTTGAAAAACGATTTCCACGCGTAGTTCCGCATTTAATCTGTGGTTGGTTTCTGCTGTACTTAAAGGAAAACTCTACGAATCCATTTTGTTATAATACATATACAAAAACAGATATAAATATTGATAGTCACAACACTACAATAAAATGTCTCCTGCTTAAAAATACTTTTTTTTTGTTTATTTTCGAACACTTATAATAGATAGTTTTAAAGACATTTGATACTGACTTCGATATAATAACTATTTCGCTCTACAATCTGCGATGTATAAAATTTTCGGTGCTGTTGCTATGTAAGTTGAATTTCCAGAGCGCTTTGCAGACACCGTATTATCTTCCTCTTTTTGAGTTGATTCCAAACAAGGTGAACAACAGACGTGTAATATATTGACGTCAGTATTACGAGTGTTTACTGTTGCTTTTCTCCTGTTCAAACAGCAACCTTCAAAAGTGACTCAAGCTAAGTAACATTTTATTTGAATATTTGATGTTTGACCATGAAAATTTCAAAAATACTTTAGGTTCGATAAGTTATCTATCAGTCGAGCAAATCCAAAGATTAAAGTCCAAAATAGAAATCGTGATTAAAACTGTAAATCATTTCTTAGTTAATTCTCACTTCTTAGTGGTCAACTTCTCTTGCCAATTGAGTCACCAAGAGTTTGTATGGGGTGCAATTTACAGCGTATCTGTTTTATCATATTTTAATTTTATCGTGGAATCTTTTTGTTAATTAATAAAAAGCAGTATGAAACATTTAATTTTCAGTAGTAACAATTACATAAATTTATGGTGGTAAAAACCAGCACTATTTTCGAAATTTGAAAATAACAATTATTTATTATTACAGTGGTGCCTCGTATAACGTACGCCTCGAATAACGGACGCTGCGAACGACGGACTTTCTGTTTGGCCGTTACGTGACTCGAGCAACGGACTGGCTGCGAACAACGGACTTTCCGGCATAATTGGTGACTGCTCCACGGGTGCGTTCTTTAATAGCGATCGCTCTGCGTCTCCGCTACCGTTTGTAGGCATTTAGGAATGACGGAGAAAGAAAGAAAGATGGCAGCGCCCGCACTATCAATAGTATCGTGATGGAGGAATCTATAATTCTAAAATATGAGCTTTTAAGGGCAAAAGAAGGGTCCCGATTGTAAAATTTAACCATAAAATGGATTATTTATTGAAAGAGCATTAAAATAGCCACGAAAAAATTAGAATGCCGGCTACCATTCGAAAAAAATTCGTAAAGACACATCACCGCGTGCACTAACTCTCGCTTTCACAATTTCTAAATTTTCATTCATAAAACCACATAATGAACCCAGAAACGAAACTATTTGAGCCATGGAGGACGTCATGTTGCTTTCCACCGTAAACTACTGCTACAAGCGGCCGTTTTTGCCGTTCGACGACGCGCACTTCCACCGGAATTTAGGAACGCGTTCCGCAGAAATTTTTAAACGTATGTCGCTCGCGCGGAGTTACGCGGAGGAATAAAAGAACGCACCCCATGTTCATTTTTTAATGATACAGTACGGTTATTTTATGCTGCGGAACGAATTAGATGTTTTAACACGTATTTCTATGGGAAAATGCGTTTCGTATAACGGACGTTTCACTTAACATACGTACACCTGGAACGGATTAAGTACGTTATATGAGGCACCACTGTATTATTATGTTGGGTTGAGTGAGATATACTCGGTTAACACCGGTGGCTGTGTACTATGTCGGACCAAAGTCAAGGCATAGTGACCAAAACAAAAATTAATGAAGTGTATCAGTGTGTGTGTCTGTATTCAGGAATTTCCTCACAATATGACATGTATTCAATATAGTGATCTTCTGTAGTGTGATGTATGTGTTTCTATTCAATTGTAATGTGCCCAGGCTTTTGTGTACTGTGTGTGGTATGACACCTGTAGAGGAGAGAACGACAGGTACAATAAGCGCCCTATCCATCCTCCGCAGATGCCTTATTTCCTGGGCGAGTTCTGTGTACTTGCTAATTTTTTCAGTGCATGCGTTTTGTATATTGTGAGTGTTTGGAATGGATATGTCTATAATGTATGTGATTTTATTGTGTTTGTCAATGAGTGTAATGTCTGGTCTGTTGTGGTGCCATAGTACATTTTGTGCATGTTTTCCAATACTGTCTGTGGAATGTATTTGTAGTATGGTTCGTGGATATCTAATAATTTGTGTTTTTTTGCAAGCTCACGGTGTATTATATTTGCTACTTGGTTATGTCTGTGTAGATAATGTGTGTGTGCCAAGAGCTTGCAACCAGAAATAATGTGTTGTATAGTTTCTGGCATAATGTGTCATTTTCTGCACGCGTCATTTGTGAGTGTTGTATCCTTGAGTATGTGTTTTCTGTATTATTATTATTATTATTATTAAGTTTCTATTGTATACTAAAAGAGAAATAATAATATTAATAATAATCTTTTTTTTTTGATTACTTATCGCAGCACCGATCCTATTTGATAGTTCATTATTATTGTAAGCTGCTGTAAGCACAGCCCGAAAACTTATTATTTCATGTATGCTACTCTGATCTATTAATATTAGACTTTAGGTTTGAATATAAAAATGATACGAATTTTAAAATTTGATAGAATATTGTTCTTCATCATATAAACTTTTTTCAAGGTGTATTAATTTTTATATTACAAATGATATGTAAAATATATTAAGGTTATCACAGCCTTTCGTGTTAAAAACGAATTTGATATCGTAACCTAAACACAAATGACAAATTTCCTTCGTCATAAAATGTTTAGTAATAATGCGGTTTCGTGTGCTGTATATTAATTATATTCCGTATAATTAGATAAGAATATTTCGTTACATTGTCCGTTGTTTTTCGATGCACTCCTTAAATTTAAAAGTCCCGAAAAAATAGAATGCATAGTATTCGCCATCTGAAAAGAACGAAAATCGAAATTATTTAGTTGCATCAAAATTTTCAAATATGCTATAATTTTATGGAAAAAAAGAACGTTATATACTTATAAAATGAAATAACTTTGATAAGAATTTTAAAATTAAAAACTTTTTCATACTTTTTCTAAGTAAGGAATTTATTAAATATTTATGATTATAAAATAAAATCACCTTGAAGAGGATTTTCTTATCCACATCAAAGAAACCACCGACTGAAAGACACAAGGAAACTTTCCCAAATCTCTTCATAAAATCTAAAATCTGCGAAACGAAATGAACAATAATCGCAATAACCAATTCAATCAAAACTTGTAAACAATGTTAATTAATTAAATTTAATTTCAATAAATATCAGCTGGTGTTGAAATATATTAATTCTGATCATATGAAAATATGGCCATAATTTATTTTGGGTATTTAGAAAATACGCTTAACTTTAATAACATTTAATGCAGCTACTACTAATGAATAAAAATATATACCTTGAGTTTGAGTTCCAGTTTAAGTCTACAATCCACAAGTTGACGAATATCTTGAAAACCATTTTGCATCTAAAAAATAACATAATGTATGTTTGAAAAAAATTAAATTTTAACAAAAATACTTACCGTAAATGCAAAGCAGGACAATAAACATCCCATGATTACAAAGATGAACGTGAGAGTGAAAGAAGCAACTAATGCAAGATCCTGTATTGATTCATTCATTTCTAGAAAGAGATAGGCATAAAACCAAAAACTCGTCATCCAGATGACAGTAAAGTACAGAAAGCAAAATGGATAATTAAATTTAGTGTTGAATTGATTGATGAATATCCACAATTCCTGGTGACGTAGCATCAATTCGTTCAATTTATTCGGCATATTCTTGTGTTTCTTTTTCAATAAAGAGAGCTTAAACAGGACATTTTCAAATTCTTTATACGCGATCAACAACAATAAAGCTACTAATAATAAAGCAAATGCAAATCCTCCTGTTAGAGGTATGAGACATAGAGCATACAGAATATTGCATAACAAGGGTTCGCCTTCAAATTTCTTTTTCCTTTCGACTCCGAAATAATAAAAATATACATTCATAAATAGAAAATAAATAATATCTATCATTGCACAGAGAAATGTCAACAGGGAAATTTCTCTAATTAAAGAATTGTTTTCGTTTCTCATTTTTTGTTGCAAGTATTCATTTTTTAAATCAATTTCTATATCGAGTTTGTTGTCATTTTTCGTAAGAATAGTTAAGCATACAGAATAAGTTAAGAACATTACTGCATAAACCGTTGTTAATAGTATAGGCTCATTGGTTATATAATCAAGCCACCCTTCACAAATTGCGTATTTATTCAATCCCGGTATTATCTGCCAGAATAACAATGAAGTCCATGTCCATAAAACATATTGTATGAATCTGACATAACTATTTTTTAATCTAATAATTTTTAGCGTGAACATAGCTTTTCTGCAGCTACATATGTTAAAAATATCGAAGCCAAAGATAATTGCTATCCTTGTGCAAGGTTCTAACAAACAACTCAAACAAATTTTTTCTTGTAAATTAGAATACATTTTTCCTGTTGTTTCTTACAAATTATTCAGAAAATTTTGAATCATTAACTTATGTTTGTATAAACTATGTTGTCAAGAAACATTCTATAAAAGTACAGCAGAGCATCGATTATCCGTCTTAATTGGGGACTGGGGTTGGTCGGATAACCGAAAAGTATGAAAAAATACATTATTAGTATAGTGTATTAGGCCTGGTTTAAATACTACCCTCCCTTTCATGGTCGAGCAAGTGCTGCCAGCTAAAACATGCAAAAATTTAACAAAAATAATATTAAAGTAGCCAAGACATAACCAAATATTGTAGCGCCACATCACTACCGGACATTTGAATTTGCCGACTAGAATGCGGTCGGTTAACCGATAAGTCAGTTTATCGGGGGTCGAATAATCGATGCTCTACTGATTGAACTGAATAATTATATGATTTGCACGAAAATGTATAAAATACAAAGATGCGAATGTCCATGATAAATTAATGAATTATAGTGAGTTTCTTTATCAAATAATGTTATTTTAATACATTTTCCACGAAATATCATTTTTCGTTTCGATTAAATTCGGGTTTACATCGGTTTATTACAGTTTTATGAATTCATTTATAAAATTGTCATCGGATTCATTTAATTCGTGTTGATTATTATTTGCAAAAATGTCACGCTGGGAATTTAATAAGTTTTTAATCAAACACCCAAAAAAGGCAAGCTGAAAATTAAAAGTAAAATAAACATCAGCAATGTGCGATAATCAACAAATAATATATTAATATATTAATTTAATGAAATAGTATTTTTAATAAACATTAAATTTTTTCATTATGAAAGTCAAGTTATGTTTTCGTTAGTTACGCTAGTTTCTGTTAATTAATATTTTGTAACTAACAAGTGTTGTTAACACGTTTATGTTATTGTTTAAGGGAAATTTAAGTCAGTCGTAGAGAAACCGTGCTGTGCTAGATTGCTTATTCGTATTGTTAAACACAAGAGCGTGTTGTTAACTCAATCACTTGGCTTTTGACTCCGCCTTTATTTAGTTTATTAACCTTTATTAACAATACGAATAAGCAATCTAACACAACACGGTTTCTCTACGACTGACAATAAACTACTGTTAGAAACGGCAAAACACCACCGAAAAAAGAAAAAGGAAATTAGTGTACCTCAGCCAGCGATATGGACACCGAACACATTACAAGAACGAAAGTTGACTGATGAGGGGCAAAAGCCCGAAACGTGTAAAATTAGTTACCGTATCGACTAAATAAAGGTGGAGTCAAAAGCCAAGTGATTGAGTTAACAACACGATCTTATGTTTAACAATACGAATAGGAAATTTAAGTGTTGAAATCTATAAAACAGTGAAATAGTTCGACAATCCATTAGTAATTTATAAAAGGCAAATTTCAAATCATATTACTAAAAATTATGTTAATTTACACAATTCTATATAACGGAGAAAAGAGAATGGCTATTTTTAATATTTTGCTGAATTATGCTATAAAATATTTATAGGTACAATATAATCGCTATTAATTTATGAAGTAATTTACCTAAGAGTGTCTGTTGTCCATAAATTCCAACAATAAGATGGATATCTTTAATAGCTGAAAAGAAAGTGATGACTTCCTTTGTAAAAACACAAAGTTGTGCATTTTAGTAGTCTTTTCATCTTTTATTCTGATATTCATATTCTTAAATTTGATTTGATAGTCAAAAACGTGTACATCATCATAAAATATAAAATTAATTAATTATTCTTGTTTACACAGTTGATGTCTTTTAAGATGCTTATTTTACTAATGGGTATCAAGATATTATGCGTTTCTGTTTGCAATACAATGTTAAAAATTTACACTACGACAAATTAATTGCCATTTCCCTTAATGGGAAAGAAGTTAATATTTGTTTCAGTTGAAACAAATATTAACTTCTTTCTTAATTAATTAGCATTAAGCTTTTAATCGATCTGTCATTAAAACGTTTATAATAGTATTCGTTTTGAATGCGCAATTTTCTCGTGTATTTCACGTTTGTATTTTTACAATAAATGAAAAATGTTTTAAAAATTAATAAACAGAAAACAAATCATTAATGAGACAGCAGTGCATTTCCAGTAATGTTTAGTAACTAGTGTCAACCAAACATAAATAAAGCCATTTCTTTCTCGTAAAATAAATTGATGGTTTCAAACAAACACGAACAAGCCCGCAATCCCGCGTGAAGGAAAAGAAAACTTCAATTTAGTTGTCTTATAGTTTTTAATTGTACTTTATACCGGTGTATTGGTTATCAACACAAGGAGGAGTTCGTAAGCAGAAACATAAAAAAAATCTTTATTTTATCACCTGTAATAGTTTTTTCTGTTTCGGTATAAAGTCCTATTAATACGTTAAGTCCACGTAGACAATTTATAAGAAAAGAAAACTTGTCTAAACGATTAACATCGCACAATTTTTAATCACATTTTAAATTACATAAATTTAAAATATATGCCCTCCACTTCAAATTAGTAGGGATTGCTCCTATACATCATACTTTTCCTTTAACAATAGACTCGTGCCAGTCATTTGCTTTCAGGCTAAAAGCTTTCAATTAAAATAACGTGACTTTCAGTTTACATTGAAAGTTCCTGTACAGTTAATTGAGGCCTCCTGCCCTACGCTTTCCATATCCGTTTTTGGATTTCATCTAACTCCGTTCTCGAGAATAAGAAAAGACAGTCGGACGGACGACAGTGGCATTTATAGGTCTAAATCCAGCAATTCCGGAACTGTTCAATCTGCTAAACAGTTCTGGAGCTGTTAAGTATTGTTCCGATGCACGCCCTCTACAGTGTGGCTGTTTCGAAACATGTTTGGTCTTTTGACGTCACATTTCGTAACTGATTTCATTTGGAACTGATCAAGAATTGTTGTATCCAGTGGCGTAGCGTAGTGGGGGCGGCAGGGGCGGCCCGCTCCGGGCAGCACTTTTAGGGGGCGGCAAAATTTCACTATAAATACACAATACACATTACACCTGTACAGTACACAATAATGTTAATTGTTCTGACGAAAATTTCATTGGAATTACTGTATATTTTAGTCTTTTGAATTGAGATACCTAAATAAGGGGGCGGCGAAATTTTCCTGCGCCCCGGGCGGCTGACACCCACGCTACGCCACTGGTTGTATCCACATAAAGTGAAGTGTATATCATTTACGAGATGAAGGCATACATTACAGTATTAATCCACTCAAAAGCAGACATCTGCAAAATAAGCTTTATGAGTCTATGATAGAGCGGAAAGAAGAAACGAAGCGATCTTGATAGCCGTGGCTGCGGTATATTCCACTGGGACTTTTTCAAGAAAACGAGCCGTATACTATTCAGGAATACTGTGCAGATTAGTTGATTTAGAAGGCAGGCCGTTTACTGCTACAGATGATCTTACGAACTTTAGTGAACTTCAATCGAAGTAGAGTTTCTGTAATTTTTATTGATTTATAACCCCGCAGGGCATGGGCCGTTCTCGGAAGAAGTGCAACTCCGAGTCAACCCGCGGCAAAGGAGGAGCAAGTTCCAACTCTTTGCCAGTTTCCAAAAAAACAGGTTAATATCGAAGCTTCCGGGGTGGAAGCGAATCAGATATTAAGCTGATTAGAACAGATACTTTAGTGACTAGAAGCGATAAAGTGCATTACCGAAATTTCCTTAAACTTCTCTCGGTGACTTCGGAGTTACAGGTGTAGTTACGTCGCGGTTTGAAATACGGCAAAATAATGTGTTTAGAAATAAATCGTCTAAATTGAAATCAATCCGAATCGTAAATAGCATCGATTTAATGGATGTTATACGCTAGCTTATCTCATAAACTTGAAAATACAATATCATTTTTAATCATCCGTAGCAGCGCCGGATTAAGCCACTAGCGGGCCCTAGACAAAATTTAAATTGGGGCCCCATTTAAATAAGTCGCTTCTAAACAAATCTTATGTAATGTGACATTAGCGTAGCTAGCATGGGTATCTATGACACCACGATATCCGCACTGTACCCGGTGCGGATATCGTGGTGTCACCCCAAGTCACACCGTAGTGTCACCCTTTTTAACTCATTTATAAAACACTATTGAATTGTAATATCTTCGCACTCGAGCAACTTGAACGCCAGTGGCGTGCCGTGACATTTGATGATAGGGAAGCTGTGTTTCTGTAAGAAGCCGACTTTCTGGGGCAATCAATTAATTGCGCGTCAGGGCCCGTTCGTATTCGTTTGTTCGATAAGCCAACCGTATATTTCTTTAAATGTATTTTTAATAGATTATCTGACGTACTTAATAAATAAGAAAGTTCAATATAATTACCTCCGTTATTAGATTCAATAAATTCCCTATGCCCTCTAAATGCCAATTCTTGCTTTGAGAAAAAACATAGATATATCTAAATTAATAGATGTTATATTAATCGTAATTATCTTGTTATAATTTTCAATATTTATTTAATATTGTCTACCAATGTTAAATTCTATTCTATTTTGATTTCCAAATTGCTTCAATTTTACGAAAGAATAGTCATTCGTCATAAATTTTATCTTCAAAATGTCGAAATTTTTTTGTCGACGTATTTATATTTAATTTAGTCATTGGTCTTTCTCTTTTAATAATGTTTTCTTTTTCATTATACGGTCTTGAGCCAAAACTTTTTTAAAATAAATTTTTGAATCACCAGCCACGATATAAGGGCTAAAATTAAAATTATAAAAAAAAACTTACTTGGTAAAACAAAACGTGTGACGAATATACATACCTAGTACAAAAAATTCTTCAATTGTACGAATATACTTTTAAAGAAACTTATAATTAAATATAACTTTGTGAAGAAACGTACATAAAAATAACAAAATATTTTTTACTTTTTAAATCTTAGAACAATCCACTTAGTGAAATAGCTCCCTACCAGTGGCTAATGAATAGAATCAGAGACGATCCAGGTAGGTGTGTGTATGCCAAATCCCGAGGGTGCCGATACCGGTCAATGTCAAATGCCTCTTTTGTCGCATTACTAGTATATATCAAAGGACGCGACAGGGTTGTTGTAGATTTTAAACGTTTTTCACCGTAGCTGTAAAAATCTAAATATGTTAAACTTAACAGATCGTCCGTCGTTCGTTTTCTAACTAATTCGTTTTAGGACCATGTGTTCACGGAAATTTCCAAAATTGACAACTATTCGGTCACTCTCATTGAACTGGAAAAATGTCTGTCTTTATTACATCTAATATTATGAAGAGATAAGACCCCACTGTACTCGGCAAGAGATTGGTTCGGTTAAGCTTCTGTTTAAGTAAAATTTCGGCTCTTTCGTCAGGGCTTTATTTATGTTTCTAATTCCCTAATCGCTTAATTATTTAACTAATTCTTAAGTAGAAATAAGTCGAAACCGGTTACTTTGTACTTGAATATCTGTAGTCTTGGGAAAGAAGTGCTAGATATTCGGCCGCCCTCGCCCGATTATGCAAATCATGAGTAAACTAGATCAACGGCGGGCAACCCGCGGGCCGTAGGTATTCGGAAATGAACTACAGCTTCGACATAAACCAGTGTCGAGCCGTCGCGCTCCATTGTCCTGTCTTTTTGGCGTTTATAAAATGTACCCCGTGTTATAAAAAGATTCTAAATACTGTAATTAAATAAACTCGATTCGGCCAGCATAATATTTCATCGTATTTTGATCGAGAATAGCATATATAAACGAGCAGTTATTTATTGTGACATGGTCGAAATGACGGGTTGCAATTCCCAATTATATATTTAATTAATTTAATTTAAATTATATGTTCTCCGCCTCAAATTAGTAGTGGCTTGCCTTTGTACATCATACTTTACCTTTAACAATAGACTCGTGCCGATCATCTATCTAACAAATTTTCGGGGGAAGTTTCGAAGTGAATTAACGTGACTTCCGGTTTGCATCGGAAGTTCGTATATAGTTAATCGTTTATGGTTTCTATATATGTTCTCGACATTAGATAGGTCTACAGATTTTTAAAATTGCAGCCCAATTACAGTAGTAATATCGCTGAAATAGTACAGTTATTGATAAGATTGTATAGTGTAGAAAAATTTTAAGTCTTCGTCCAATAGCGGATCCAGAAATTTTTGGAGGAGAGTGCAGAAAGGAAACAATCTGCCTTGCAAAACTTTTTGCTACTCGAAGTACCCGGCTTCTCTCGGAAAAAACCCCCAGGAAAAGTCAACTGCCCCCGTGCACTTCCTTACATCCATCGTCGCCTTCATCTATAGTAGTGGTTCCCAACCTTTTCTAGGATGCGGAACACTTTTGTAAGCAATTTTCTTTACCGGGAACACTTACTTAAGTTAATATGAAATACATAAGCTTCTCATCAGTTATTTTAGTAGAATTGAGCAGTTATAATTCAAAATTTCTACTCATTATTAACGCCAATTCTAAGACAGGAAAAAATATACCTAAATAACTTTAATGGGAAACTTGTGCCTGATGTTTTTTACATATTTTATTCAGTTTTTATCATTGCCTTTATCTTATTCGAAAGAGTAGTACACTCCATAAGTACGTGTCGTACATATATATTTAAGTTTATGAAAATTTTATGATTTTAATTTTTTGATATTCGGCGGCTCGAATACGATTGTACACTTTCCGATTTGCGACTAAATCTGCGGAACACTTGGGAGATGCTTACGGAACACCAGTGTTCCGCGGAACACCGGTTGGGAACCACTGATCTATAGTGTAGTCTTAAATGTTTTAATTTTTTTTCATTCATTTCGGTAGCCAAATGGATAAAACTGCCGAATTGGTCGCGGGTTTGCACCTCTCCGACGGACTTGAGCTTTCCGGGGTTTTTTTTTACGATTTTAACACCTAAGTAGAGGCTGTTTCCGTTAGAAAGTTTTATCGGATGGCATCTCCATCGGCAGATCGACCACGTGTAACCAAATAATCCAATCCAATCTACTAATGAAATGGATAAAACAGCTTCTTCCTGCCGCAAAGCGACTCCAACCCCAGCTATCGGCCACCTGATACACGAATTCTATTTTAAAATGTAGCTTTGTGACCGGGAGCGATTTCAAACCGTTCAAACTTTTCTACGAAAACTAAAATTTACTGTTGTATATTAAATATTTTTTATTAATAAAAATTTAAGATTTGTTTTAGTTTTTCACATTATTTATTGTTGTTTTATTTCTTGTTTTATATTTTTTGTGCGCTCTATTTCTTGTCGGAGGAAGGGAGCCCGGTAATAAGAAAATATCTAGGGCCCCAAAGTGGGTTAATCCGGCCCTGACAGTGGAATTATTAGTTGTTTATCGGATCATCATTCGTTCTTATATATGTTGATTTTAATCCATAGTTAAAAATAGAAATGATGTTTTAACATTTTTATTAACTATGTCTCCAAACTTCATCGAATTCTTCTGCGAGAAGAATAATTTATCAGAAAACACGAGGCCAGAGAGTAGTCACGTGACCGGACTGCACCGACAATTTCACGTGACAAGCTTTGTACACGTCCGCCGTCCGATGTGTCGCTCCGCGATGAAAACAAGCTTATGAAATGGCGTTTGTCAACGAGCCACAATCGGTAAGTAGTTCTGTGATTTTTTGTTTATAACACTTTATGTACGGGTCGCCCGACAAAATGTTATGCATTTTCTGTATGTCTACTAAACATTTCTTCTTTTTAATATAAAATAATTTTAAAAATTCATATTCTCTTAAACTGTATAATTACCCCAAAGTATTTCTTCATCGACAAGGTTCACTTTTTCTATTTAATAACTTATAAAATTCCAAAATATATCGGTAAAATCAGTTTTTGAACTAATAGTCAGTTGTTTTTAATAATTTCCTTGGCATTTACTTAGAAATAAATTTTAAAAAGCACTTACACTTTATACGGTAATTTTGGATCGGCAGTCTGCGTTATTTTGAACGTAACGTTTGACCTGAAATTATACAATAAAAATAATCATTTCAAGTATTTAATCAAATTGGACAATTCGCAGTTTCACCGTAGAAAAACAAAATATGTTCAGAACTCACATGTTTCTCCGAATAACCAATTCTTGTGTGACGTCAAGACACAGGTACTGTTACGAAACTAACTCTTCGTTATTAGACAAATTATTTAAAATATTAATTAGATATTATAACATAATTTTAAAATTATATTAATTTGATTACATTAAAAGAATATAATATGTAATAGTAGATTATTTCTTGGAGAAATTTTTACGTATCTCACTTTCACCCCATAAAGGAACCTTTTTCAGCCAATTGTGCGGCCAAAAACTTCTCGGGGCTCTTTTATTGAATTCGATGATGGATCCTCAGAGCCTATACGCCTCGCACTATCAGAGTTGATAGATATACTGGGCTAAGTTCAAGAAACAAACAGTTAAGTAAGCAATAATCCATTAGTTTGCTTACTTAACTTCTTGTTTATTGAAATCGCTCCCGGTCACAAAGCTACATTTTAAAATAGAATTCGTGTATCAGGTGGCCGATAGCTGGGGTTGGAGTCGCTTTGCGGCAGGAAGAAGCTGTTTTATCCATTTCATTAGTAGATTGGATTGGATTATTTGGTTACACGTGGTCGATCTGCCGATGGAGATGCCATCCGATAAAACTTTCTAACGGAAACAGCCTCTACTTAGGTGTTAAAATCGTAAAAAAAAACCCCGGAAAGCTCAAGTCCGTCGGAGAGGTGCAAACCCGCGACCAATTCGGCAGTTTTATCCATTTGGCTACCGAAATGAATGAAAAAAAATTAAAACATTTAAGACTACACTATAGATCAGTGGTTCCCAACCGGTGTTCCGCGGAACACTGGTGTTCCGTAAGCATCTCCCAAGTGTTCCGCAGATTTAGTCGCAAATCGGAAAGTGTACAATCGTATTCGAGCCGCCGAATATCAAAAAATTAAAATCATAAAATTTTCATAAACTTAAATATATATGTACGACACGTACTTATGGAGTGTACTACTCTTTCGAATAAGATAAAGGCAATGATAAAAACTGAATAAAATATGTAAAAAACATCAGGCACAAGTTTCCCATTAAAGTTATTTAGGTATATTTTTTCCTGTCTTAGAATTGGCGTTAATAATGAGTAGAAATTTTGAATTATAACTGCTCAATTCTACTAAAATAACTGATGAGAAGCTTATGTATTTCATATTAACTTAAGTAAGTGTTCCCGGTAAAGAAAATTGCTTACAAAAGTGTTCCGCATCCTAGAAAAGGTTGGGAACCACTACTATAGATGAAGGCGACGATGGATGTAAGGAAGTGCACGGGGGCAGTTGACTTTTCCTGGGGGTTTTTTCCGAGAGAAGCCGGGTACTTCGAGTAGCAAAAAGTTTTGCAAGGCAGATTGTTTCCTTTCTGCACTCTCCTCCAAAAATTTCTGGATCCGCTATTGGACGAAGACTTAAAATTTTTCTACACTATACAATCTTATCAATAACTGTACTATTTCAGCGATATTACTACTGTAATTGGGCTGCAATTTTAAAAATCTGTAGACCTATCTAATGTCGAGAACATATATAGAAACCATAAACGATTAACTATATACGAACTTCCGATGCAAACCGGAAGTCACGTTAATTCACTTCGAAACTTCCCCCGAAAATTTGTTAGATAGATGATCGGCACGAGTCTATTGTTAAAGGTAAAGTATGATGTACAAAGGCAAGCCACTACTAATTTGAGGCGGAGAACATATAATTTAAATTAAATTAATTAAATATATAATTGGGAATTGCAACCCGTCATTTCGACCATGTCACAATAAATAACTGCTCGTTTATATATGCTATTCTCGATCAAAATACGATGAAATATTATGCTGGCCGAATCGAGTTTATTTAATTACAGTATTTAGAATCTTTTTATAACACGGGGTACATTTTATAAACGCCAAAAAGACAGGACAATGGAGCGCGACGGCTCGACACTGGTTTATGTCGAAGCTGTAGTTCATTTCCGAATACCTACGGCCCGCGGGTTGCCCGCCGTTGATCTAGTTTACTCATGATTTGCATAATCGGGCGAGGGCGGCCGAATATCTAGCACTTCTTTCCCAAGACTACAGATATTCAAGTACAAAGTAACCGGTTTCGACTTATTTCTACTTAAGAATTAGTTAAATAATTAAGCGATTAGGGAATTAGAAACATAAATAAAGCCCTGACGAAAGAGCCGAAATTTTACTTAAACAGAAGCTTAACCGAACCAATCTCTTGCCGAGTACAGTGGGGTCTTATCTCTTCATAATATTAGATGTAATAAAGACAGACATTTTTCCAGTTCAATGAGAGTGACCGAATAGTTGTCAATTTTGGAAATTTCCGTGAACACATGGTCCTAAAACGAATTAGTTAGAAAACGAACGACGGACGATCTGTTAAGTTTAACATATTTAGATTTTTACAGCTACGGTGAAAAACGTTTAAAATCTACAACAACCCTGTCGCGTCCTTTGATATATACTAGTAATGCGACAAAAGAGGCATTTGACATTGACCGGTATCGGCACCCTCGGGATTTGGCATACACACACCTACCTGGATCGTCTCTGATTCTATTCATTAGCCACTGGTAGGGAGCTATTTCACTAAGTGGATTGTTCTAAGATTTAAAAAGTAAAAAATATTTTGTTATTTTTATGTACGTTTCTTCACAAAGTTATATTTAATTATAAGTTTCTTTAAAAGTATATTCGTACAATTGAAGAATTTTTTGTACTAGGTATGTATATTCGTCACACGTTTTGTTTTACCAAGTAAGTTTTTTTTTATAATTTTAATTTTAGCCCTTATATCGTGGCTGGTGATTCAAAAATTTATTTTAAAAAAGTTTTGGCTCAAGACCGTATAATGAAAAAGAAAACATTATTAAAAGAGAAAGACCAATGACTAAATTAAATATAAATACGTCGACAAAAAAATTTCGACATTTTGAAGATAAAATTTATGACGAATGACTATTCTTTCGTAAAATTGAAGCAATTTGGAAATCAAAATAGAATAGAATTTAACATTGGTAGACAATATTAAATAAATATTGAAAATTATAACAAGATAATTACGATTAATATAACATCTATTAATTTAGATATATCTATGTTTTTTCTCAAAGCAAGAATTGGCATTTAGAGGGCATAGGGAATTTATTGAATCTAATAACGGAGGTAATTATATTGAACTTTCTTATTTATTAAGTACGTCAGATAATCTATTAAAAATACATTTAAAGAAATATACGGTTGGCTTATCGAACAAACGAATACGAACGGGCCCTGACGCGCAATTAATTGATTGCCCCAGAAAGTCGGCTTCTTACAGAAACACAGCTTCCCTATCATCAAATGTCACGGCACGCCACTGGCGTTCAAGTTGCTCGAGTGCGAAGATATTACAATTCAATAGTGTTTTATAAATGAGTTAAAAAGGGTGACACTACGGTGTGACTTGGGGTGACACCACGATATCCGCACCGGGTACAGTGCGGATATCGTGGTGTCATAGATACCCATGCTAGCTACGCTAATGTCACATTACATAAGATTTGTTTAGAAGCGACTTATTTAAATGGGGCCCCAATTTAAATTTTGTCTAGGGCCCGCTAGTGGCTTAATCCGGCGCTGCTACGGATGATTAAAAATGATATTGTATTTTCAAGTTTATGAGATAAGCTAGCGTATAACATCCATTAAATCGATGCTATTTACGATTCGGATTGATTTCAATTTAGACGATTTATTTCTAAACACATTATTTTGCCGTATTTCAAACCGCGACGTAACTACACCTGTAACTCCGAAGTCACCGAGAGAAGTTTAAGGAAATTTCGGTAATGCACTTTATCGCTTCTAGTCACTAAAGTATCTGTTCTAATCAGCTTAATATCTGATTCGCTTCCACCCCGGAAGCTTCGATATTAACCTGTTTTTTTGGAAACTGGCAAAGAGTTGGAACTTGCTCCTCCTTTGCCGCGGGTTGACTCGGAGTTGCACTTCTTCCGAGAACGGCCCATGCCCTGCGGGGTTATAAATCAATAAAAATTACAGAAACTCTACTTCGATTGAAGTTCACTAAAGTTCGTAAGATCATCTGTAGCAGTAAACGGCCTGCCTTCTAAATCAACTAATCTGCACAGTATTCCTGAATAGTATACGGCTCGTTTTCTTGAAAAAGTCCCAGTGGAATATACCGCAGCCACGGCTATCAAGATCGCTTCGTTTCTTCTTTCCGCTCTATCATAGACTCATAAAGCTTATTTTGCAGATGTCTGCTTTTGAGTGGATTAATACTGTAATGTATGCCTTCATCTCGTAAATGATATACACTTCACTTTATGTGGATACAACCAGTGGCGTAGCGTGGGTGTCAGCCGCCCGGGGCGCAGGAAAATTTCGCCGCCCCCTTATTTAGGTATCTCAATTCAAAAGACTAAAATATACAGTAATTCCAATGAAATTTTCGTCAGAACAATTAACATTATTGTGTACTGTACAGGTGTAATGTGTATTGTGTATTTATAGTGAAATTTTGCCGCCCCCTAAAAGTGCTGCCCGGAGCGGGCCGCCCCTGCCGCCCCCACTACGCTACGCCACTGGATACAACAATTCTTGATCAGTTCCAAATGAAATCAGTTACGAAATGTGACGTCAAAAGACCAAACATGTTTCGAAACAGCCACACTGTAGAGGGCGTGCATCGGAACAATACTTAACAGCTCCAGAACTGTTTAGCAGATTGAACAGTTCCGGAATTGCTGGATTTAGACCTATAAATGCCACTGTCGTCCGTCCGACTGTCTTTTCTTATTCTCGAGAACGGAGTTAGATGAAATCCAAAAACGGATATGGAAAGCGTAGGGCAGGAGGCCTCAATTAACTGTACAGGAACTTTCAATGTAAACTGAAAGTCACGTTATTTTAATTGAAAGCTTTTAGCCTGAAAGCAAATGACTGGCACGAGTCTATTGTTAAAGGAAAAGTATGATGTATAGGAGCAATCCCTACTAATTTGAAGTGGAGGGCATATATTTTAAATTTATGTAATTTAAAATGTGATTAAAAATTGTGCGATGTTAATCGTTTAGACAAGTTTTCTTTTCTTATAAATTGTCTACGTGGACTTAACGTATTAATAGGACTTTATACCGAAACAGAAAAAACTATTACAGGTGATAAAATAAAGATTTTTTTTATGTTTCTGCTTACGAACTCCTCCTTGTGTTGATAACCAATACACCGGTATAAAGTACAATTAAAAACTATAAGACAACTAAATTGAAGTTTTCTTTTCCTTCACGCGGGATTGCGGGCTTGTTCGTGTTTGTTTGAAACCATCAATTTATTTTACGAGAAAGAAATGGCTTTATTTATGTTTGGTTGACACTAGTTACTAAACATTACTGGAAATGCACTGCTGTCTCATTAATGATTTGTTTTCTGTTTATTAATTTTTAAAACATTTTTCATTTATTGTAAAAATACAAACGTGAAATACACGAGAAAATTGCGCATTCAAAACGAATACTATTATAAACGTTTTAATGACAGATCGATTAAAAGCTTAATGCTAATTAATTAAGAAAGAAGTTAATATTTGTTTCAACTGAAACAAATATTAACTTCTTTCCCATTAAGGGAAATGGCAATTAATTTGTCGTAGTGTAAATTTTTAACATTGTATTGCAAACAGAAACGCATAATATCTTGATACCCATTAGTAAAATAAGCATCTTAAAAGACATCAACTGTGTAAACAAGAATAATTAATTAATTTTATATTTTATGATGATGTACACGTTTTTGACTATCAAATCAAATTTAAGAATATGAATATCAGAATAAAAGATGAAAAGACTACTAAAATGCACAACTTTGTGTTTTTACAAAGGAAGTCATCACTTTCTTTTCAGCTATTAAAGATATCCATCTTATTGTTGGAATTTATGGACAACAGACACTCTTAGGTAAATTACTTCATAAATTAATAGCGATTATATTGTACCTATAAATATTTTATAGCATAATTCAGCAAAATATTAAAAATAGCCATTCTCTTTTCTCCGTTATATAGAATTGTGTAAATTAACATAATTTTTAGTAATATGATTTGAAATTTGCCTTTTATAAATTACTAATGGATTGTCGAACTATTTCACTGTTTTATAGATTTCAACACTTAAATTTCCTATTCGTATTGTTAAACATAAGATCGTGTTGTTAACTCAATCACTTGGCTTTTGACTCCACCTTTATTTAGTCGATACGGTAACTAATTTTACACGTTTCGGGCTTTTGCCCCTCATCAGTCAACTTTCGTTCTTGTAATGTGTTCGGTGTCCATATCGCTGGCTGAGGTACACTAATTTCCTTTTTCTTTTTTCGGTGGTGTTTTGCCGTTTCTAACAGTAGTTTATTGTCAGTCGTAGAGAAACCGTGTTGTGTTAGATTGCTTATTCGTATTGTTAATAAAGGTTAATAAACTAAATAAAGGCGGAGTCAAAAGCCAAGTGATTGAGTTAACAACACGCTCTTGTGTTTAACAATACGAATAAGCAATCTAGCACAGCACGGTTTCTCTACGACTGACTTAAATTTCCCTTAAACAATAACATAAACGTGTTAACAACACTTGTTAGTTACAAAATATTAATTAACAGAAACTAGCGTAACTAACGAAAACATAACTTGACTTTCATAATGAAAAAATTTAATGTTTATTAAAAATACTATTTCATTAAATTAATATATTAATATATTATTTGTTGATTATCGCACATTGCTGATGTTTATTTTACTTTTAATTTTCAGCTTGCCTTTTTTGGGTGTTTGATTAAAAACTTATTAAATTCCCAGCGTGACATTTTTGCAAATAATAATCAACACGAATTAAATGAATCCGATGACAATTTTATAAATGAATTCATAAAACTGTAATAAACCGATGTAAACCCGAATTTAATCGAAACGAAAAATGATATTTCGTGGAAAATGTATTAAAATAACATTATTTGATAAAGAAACTCACTATAATTCATTAATTTATCATGGACATTCGCATCTTTGTATTTTATACATTTTCGTGCAAATCATATAATTATTCAGTTCAATCAGTAGAGCATCGATTATTCGACCCCCGATAAACTGACTTATCGGTTAACCGACCGCATTCTAGTCGGCAAATTCAAATGTCCGGTAGTGATGTGGCGCTACAATATTTGGTTATGTCTTGGCTACTTTAATATTATTTTTGTTAAATTTTTGCATGTTTTAGCTGGCAGCACTTGCTCGACCATGAAAGGGAGGGTAGTATTTAAACCAGGCCTAATACACTATACTAATAATGTATTTTTTCATACTTTTCGGTTATCCGACCAACCCCAGTCCCCAATTAAGACGGATAATCGATGCTCTGCTGTACTTTTATAGAATGTTTCTTGACAACATAGTTTATACAAACATAAGTTAATGATTCAAAATTTTCTGAATAATTTGTAAGAAACAACAGGAAAAATGTATTCTAATTTACAAGAAAAAATTTGTTTGAGTTGTTTGTTAGAACCTTGCACAAGGATAGCAATTATCTTTGGCTTCGATATTTTTAACATATGTAGCTGCAGAAAAGCTATGTTCACGCTAAAAATTATTAGATTAAAAAATAGTTATGTCAGATTCATACAATATGTTTTATGGACATGGACTTCATTGTTATTCTGGCAGATAATACCGGGATTGAATAAATACGCAATTTGTGAAGGGTGGCTTGATTATATAACCAATGAGCCTATACTATTAACAACGGTTTATGCAGTAATGTTCTTAACTTATTCTGTATGCTTAACTATTCTTACGAAAAATGACAACAAACTCGATATAGAAATTGATTTAAAAAATGAATACTTGCAACAAAAAATGAGAAACGAAAACAATTCTTTAATTAGAGAAATTTCCCTGTTGACATTTCTCTGTGCAATGATAGATATTATTTATTTTCTATTTATGAATGTATATTTTTATTATTTCGGAGTCGAAAGGAAAAAGAAATTTGAAGGCGAACCCTTGTTATGCAATATTCTGTATGCTCTATGTCTCATACCTCTAACAGGAGGATTTGCATTTGCTTTATTATTAGTAGCTTTATTGTTGTTGATCGCGTATAAAGAATTTGAAAATGTCCTGTTTAAGCTCTCTTTATTGAAAAAGAAACACAAGAATATGCCGAATAAATTGAACGAATTGATGCTACGTCACCAGGAATTGTGGATATTCATCAATCAATTCAACACTAAATTTAATTATCCATTTTGCTTTCTGTACTTTACTGTCATCTGGATGACGAGTTTTTGGTTTTATGCCTATCTCTTTCTAGAAATGAATGAATCAATACAGGATCTTGCATTAGTTGCTTCTTTCACTCTCACGTTCATCTTTGTAATCATGGGATGTTTATTGTCCTGCTTTGCATTTACGGTAAGTATTTTTGTTAAAATTTAATTTTTTTCAAACATACATTATGTTATTTTTTAGATGCAAAATGGTTTTCAAGATATTCGTCAACTTGTGGATTGTAGACTTAAACTGGAACTCAAACTCAAGGTATATATTTTTATTCATTAGTAGTAGCTGCATTAAATGTTATTAAAGTTAAGCGTATTTTCTAAATACCCAAAATAAATTATGGCCATATTTTCATATGATCAGAATTAATATATTTCAACACCAGCTGATATTTATTGAAATTAAATTTAATTAATTAACATTGTTTACAAGTTTTGATTGAATTGGTTATTGCGATTATTGTTCATTTCGTTTCGCAGATTTTAGATTTTATGAAGAGATTTGGGAAAGTTTCCTTGTGTCTTTCAGTCGGTGGTTTCTTTGATGTGGATAAGAAAATCCTCTTCAAGGTGATTTTATTTTATAATCATAAATATTTAATAAATTCCTTACTTAGAAAAAGTATGAAAAAGTTTTTAATTTTAAAATTCTTATCAAAGTTATTTCATTTTATAAGTATATAACGTTCTTTTTTTCCATAAAATTATAGCATATTTGAAAATTTTGATGCAACTAAATAATTTCGATTTTCGTTCTTTTCAGATGGCGAATACTATGCATTCTATTTTTTCGGGACTTTTAAATTTAAGGAGTGCATCGAAAAACAACGGACAATGTAACGAAATATTCTTATCTAATTATACGGAATATAATTAATATACAGCACACGAAACCGCATTATTACTAAACATTTTATGACGAAGGAAATTTGTCATTTGTGTTTAGGTTACGATATCAAATTCGTTTTTAACACGAAAGGCTGTGATAACCTTAATATATTTTACATATCATTTGTAATATAAAAATTAATACACCTTGAAAAAAGTTTATATGATGAAGAACAATATTCTATCAAATTTTAAAATTCGTATCATTTTTATATTCAAACCTAAAGTCTAATATTAATAGATCAGAGTAGCATACATGAAATAATAAGTTTTCGGGCTGTGCTTACAGCAGCTTACAATAATAATGAACTATCAAATAGGATCGGTGCTGCGATAAGTAATCAAAAAAAAAAGATTATTATTAATATTATTATTTCTCTTTTAGTATACAATAGAAACTTAATAATAATAATAATAATAATACAGAAAACACATACTCAAGGATACAACACTCACAAATGACGCGTGCAGAAAATGACACATTATGCCAGAAACTATACAACACATTATTTCTGGTTGCAAGCTCTTGGCACACACACATTATCTACACAGACATAACCAAGTAGCAAATATAATACACCGTGAGCTTGCAAAAAAACACAAATTATTAGATATCCACGAACCATACTACAAATACATTCCACAGACAGTATTGGAAAACATGCACAAAATGTACTATGGCACCACAACAGACCAGACATTACACTCATTGACAAACACAATAAAATCACATACATTATAGACATATCCATTCCAAACACTCACAATATACAAAACGCATGCACTGAAAAAATTAGCAAGTACACAGAACTCGCCCAGGAAATAAGGCATCTGCGGAGGATGGATAGGGCGCTTATTGTACCTGTCGTTCTCTCCTCTACAGGTGTCATACCACACACAGTACACAAAAGCCTGGGCACATTACAATTGAATAGAAACACATACATCACACTACAGAAGATCACTATATTGAATACATGTCATATTGTGAGGAAATTCCTGAATACAGACACACACACTGATACACTTCATTAATTTTTGTTTTGGTCACTATGCCTTGACTTTGGTCCGACATAGTACACAGCCACCGGTGTTAACCGAGTATATCTCACTCAACCCAACATAATAATACAGTGGTGCCTCATATAACGTACTTAATCCGTTCCAGGTGTACGTATGTTAAGTGAAACGTCCGTTATACGAAACGCATTTTCCCATAGAAATACGTGTTAAAACATCTAATTCGTTCCGCAGCATAAAATAACCGTACTGTATCATTAAAAAATGAACATGGGGTGCGTTCTTTTATTCCTCCGCGTAACTCCGCGCGAGCGACATACGTTTAAAAATTTCTGCGGAACGCGTTCCTAAATTCCGGTGGAAGTGCGCGTCGTCGAACGGCAAAAACGGCCGCTTGTAGCAGTAGTTTACGGTGGAAAGCAACATGACGTCCTCCATGGCTCAAATAGTTTCGTTTCTGGGTTCATTATGTGGTTTTATGAATGAAAATTTAGAAATTGTGAAAGCGAGAGTTAGTGCACGCGGTGATGTGTCTTTACGAATTTTTTTCGAATGGTAGCCGGCATTCTAATTTTTTCGTGGCTATTTTAATGCTCTTTCAATAAATAATCCATTTTATGGTTAAATTTTACAATCGGGACCCTTCTTTTGCCCTTAAAAGCTCATATTTTAGAATTATAGATTCCTCCATCACGATACTATTGATAGTGCGGGCGCTGCCATCTTTCTTTCTTTCTCCGTCATTCCTAAATGCCTACAAACGGTAGCGGAGACGCAGAGCGATCGCTATTAAAGAACGCACCCGTGGAGCAGTCACCAATTATGCCGGAAAGTCCGTTGTTCGCAGCCAGTCCGTTGCTCGAGTCACGTAACGGCCAAACAGAAAGTCCGTCGTTCGCAGCGTCCGTTATTCGAGGCGTACGTTATACGAGGCACCACTGTAATAATAAATAATTGTTATTTTCAAATTTCGAAAATAGTGCTGGTTTTTACCACCATAAATTTATGTAATTGTTACTACTGAAAATTAAATGTTTCATACTGCTTTTTATTAATTAACAAAAAGATTCCACGATAAAATTAAAATATGATAAAACAGATACGCTGTAAATTGCACCCCATACAAACTCTTGGTGACTCAATTGGCAAGAGAAGTTGACCACTAAGAAGTGAGAATTAACTAAGAAATGATTTACAGTTTTAATCACGATTTCTATTTTGGACTTTAATCTTTGGATTTGCTCGACTGATAGATAACTTATCGAACCTAAAGTATTTTTGAAATTTTCATGGTCAAACATCAAATATTCAAATAAAATGTTACTTAGCTTGAGTCACTTTTGAAGGTTGCTGTTTGAACAGGAGAAAAGCAACAGTAAACACTCGTAATACTGACGTCAATATATTACACGTCTGTTGTTCACCTTGTTTGGAATCAACTCAAAAAGAGGAAGATAATACGGTGTCTGCAAAGCGCTCTGGAAATTCAACTTACATAGCAACAGCACCGAAAATTTTATACATCGCAGATTGTAGAGCGAAATAGTTATTATATCGAAGTCAGTATCAAATGTCTTTAAAACTATCTATTATAAGTGTTCGAAAATAAACAAAAAAAAAGTATTTTTAAGCAGGAGACATTTTATTGTAGTGTTGTGACTATCAATATTTATATCTGTTTTTGTATATGTATTATAACAAAATGGATTCGTAGAGTTTTCCTTTAAGTACAGCAGAAACCAACCACAGATTAAATGCGGAACTACGCGTGGAAATCGTTTTTCAAAGCTATTATTATTCACAATTTCAAACATTTTGCAAAATTCTAGTGAATTTAGTCATACGACTATAGAAATTTCGACTGGCAAATGTCGCTATTATATGAATATGATTTTTATTATACTTTATCACAAATAATGAAATTTTTGTTTTTTATTAATATTGCTTTGCGCTTAATACACTTAGTTGAATTCGATGAAGACTCGAACTGCAGATATCATTTACTTTGTCTTTTATATAAACTGTTTTTATTTACTTTTCTATACAGTAATTATTTTTTTCATAAACTTTGTAAAAATATGTTTAAAGTTTAGCACATTAAATAAGTCACATTACAAGATATCTCTGTGTGGAAAAGACATAATTTTGTGTTTAAAACATTGCGATATTTCATTGTGATTTTTGTGAAGATTTTATTAAATATATTTAACTGAATGGCAATTCCAGATTTTGAGCTCAAAGATCTGAGGAGTTATCCAGATAACCCTAACGCCAGTACACAAATCAGTATTTTTATCATGCAAGGCAATGGTTCACTCCGCAGAACTTTCAGAGCCAGTTGTGGAGTCATATGTACTATTACAGTAGAGCATCGATTATCCAACCCCGATTAACCGACTTATCGGTTAACCGACTGCGTTCTAGTCGGCAAATTCAAATGTCCGCTAGTGATGTGGCGCTACAATATCTGGTTATGTCTTGGCTACTTTAATATTATTTTTGTTAAATGTTTGCATGTTTTAGCTGGCAGCACTGGCTCGACCGTGAAAGGGAGGCTAGTATTTAAACCAGGCCTAATACACTATACTAATAATGTATTTTTTCATACTTTTCGGTTATCCGACCAACCCCAGTCCCCAATTGAGTCGGATAATCGATGCTCTACTGTATTTATATTTCATATTTAGTCAGCTCACACTGTAGTCTTTTCTTGTTGTTACTTATATATGTGAACGAATAAATGTTTCAACATTATAAAATGAATATCTGGCACATTAATGTATGGAGTTTTGGTCTTTGACCTTACTCTGCTTCTTACAGATATGTAAATTCATTTCAAAGATAACAAAAATAAAATTTCACGAAATGTTATTTGTAGTTCTACTTTAAATGAAGTTCAAATATGGTTTTTGAATTATTAATAATGTAGTTTTTGAGTACAGTTATGTGTAAATTTTGCAAATATTTTTAGTTCGTATTTATACAGTCGGATAATTTCATTCATTTATGCCCTGTTGCGTATTTCAAATCGTATTTAAACACAATTTTATTGCTTAAGTAAATAATAAACATAATAGAATACCAAAACACACTTTATTTTAATTCAAATATTCCACCTTCCGAAAGGTGTTAAATGACCGGCACATTTTTATTGTTAGAGGAAAAATATAATGCCCTGTACAGGGTCAAGACAATACTAATTTGAGGTGGAGAGCATATATTTTAAATGAAGTAAAACATCATGATTAAAAGTTGCACGTCAATATTTAGTTATTTATTTTTAATTACATGCTTGCAGTTTATTTTTTGGTTTACAGTTGGTAATTATTAATACATTTACATAACAATTTTATTAATATTAATTAAAATAGTTTTCTGTTCTCCGTTATAATTCATTCCACTTTGGTATGAATTTTATAATATTCTTACATTTTAATAACATTATTATTTAATTTTTTGAACTTCGCTGTTTTCGCTTTTATTTCATATGGCGATAATTTCCAGTATTTCAGTTCTCTTCAAATTTTACGTTGAAAAACTCTCATTCTAAGCGATTTCAAAGATATAAAAGTTTAGTGAAATATTTATTGCATTCGATTTTCACAGTTACTTTTTCTTATTGTGCTAATTCCATTTGGAGTCCAGCGAACATTTCTTTAATGTTCTCCCTGTCTCCGGCAGTTATAATTAATTGTTCCATGTTAATACCAGTCCATGCCTTAATGTTCTCTAGCCGAGTCAATTTCGCTAATAATTGCTAATAAATCATAAAAACTGAGAGATACAAAATTCGATAAATTATCGATATCCATTAACGTGTTTCTAGTATAGTGCTTTTATACATACTTACTGTACATCTGTAGTGCCGCAAATTAACATACGAGTAATTGCATAATAAATTTTATCACTAACAATATCTAGTTAGCAGTGGCATGCCGTGACATTTGATGATAGGGAAGCTGTGTTTCTGTAAGAAGCCGACTTTCAGGGGCAATCAATTAATTGCGCGTCAGGGCCCGTTCGTATTCGTTTGTTCGATAAGCCAGTAAAAACCGTATATTTCCTTAAATGTATTTTTAATAGATTATCTGACGTACTTAATAAATAAGAAAGTTCAATATAATTACCTCCGTTATTAGATTCAATAAATTCCATACGCCCTCTAAATGCCAATTCTTGCTTTGAGAAAAAAACATATAACATCTATTAATTTAGATATACCTATTAATCGTAATTATCTCGTTATAATTTTCAATATTTATTTTATATTGTCTACCAATGTTAAATTCTATTCCTCTTTGATTTCCAAATTGCTTCAATTTTACGAAAGAATCATCATTCGTCATAAATTTTATCGTCAAAATGTCGAATTTTTTTGTTGATCTATTTATATTTAATTTAGGCATCGGTCTTTCTCTTTTAATAATGTTTTCTTTTTCATTATATGGTCTTGAGCCAAAACTTTTTAAAAATAAATTTTTGAATCACTAGCCACGATATAAGGGCCAAAATTAAAATTATCAGAAAAACTTACTTGGTAAAACAAAATGTGTGAAGAATATACATGCCTAGTACAAAAAATTCTTCAATTGTGTGAATATACTTTTAAAGAAACTTATAATTAAATATAACTTTGTGAAGAAACGTACATAAAAATAACAAAATATTCTTTACTTTTTAAATCTTAAAACAATCCACTTAGTGAAATACTGTAGCTCCCTACGAGTGGCTAATGAATGGAATCAGAGACTGTCCAGATAGGTGTGTGCGTGCCAAATCCCGAGGGTGCCGATACCGGTCAATGTCAAATGCCTCTTTTGTCGCATCACTAGTATATATCAAAGGACGCGACAGGGTTGTTGTAGATTTTAAACGTTTTTCACCGTAGCTGTAAAAATCTAAATATGTTAAACTTAACAGATTGTCCGTCGTTCGTTTTCTAACTAATTCGTTTTAGGACCAAGTGTTCACGAAAATTTCCAAAATTTGCAACTTTCCGGTCACTCTCATTGAACTGGAAAAATGTCTGTCTTTATTACATCTAATATTATAAAGAGATCAGACCCCACTGTACTCGGCAAGAGATTGGTTCGGTTAAGCTTCTGTTTAAGTAAAATTTCGGCTCTTTCATCAGGGTTTTATTTATGTTTCTAATTCCCTAATCGCTTAATTATTTAACTACTTCTTAAGTAGAAATAAGTCGAAACTAGTTACTTTGTACTTGGATATCTGTAGTCTTGGGAAAGAGGTGGAAAGAAATTTTTATGACAACCGATACATAAATCGTAAATTTAAGGAAAATAAATTCTAAAGCTTTTTTGTACCATTTTACGTCTCATTCATTAAATTTGGTTGTAAATGATGCTGCCAAAGTAACAGTTAATTTTTTAACATTCTACTAGAATTGTACACGTTTTTTCTGCATCCCCTTACAGATGGGATATACTAAATCGTAATATCACCGGTTTAACATTGAAATCCGTAAGTAATATAAGATGGGAGAGCAGAATAAACGCGGAATAAATATATCAAATATTTTAATGGAGTTTTTTAAAACTCCTGTCAACTATACAGAACTATCATAAAAACATGCCAGTAAACTCCTATCGGTTGGGTTAAGTTATAAATCTAGTCTAGGGTGGGCAACCTTTTTTATAACATAAGCCAGAATAAATTTTACGTTATTTCCGCGGGCCGTAGTAGTTAATTGACGTCTTCTTGTGACTCGTAATTTTTTTAGTCTGCAAATATGAAATAAATAAATAAAAAGTTAATTACTACATTTATTTCTCTTATCGTTTTCGAAAATTATAAAGAATTGGAAAAATAACTATTAATTAGTTATTTTTCCAATTTAATAATCTATTAAAGATCTCGCGCGGGCCGGATAGAAACTTTTCGCCAGCCGTAGCTGGCCCGCGGGCCGGGGGTTGCCCGCCGTTGATCTAGACTACTCACGATTGACATAATCGGGCGAGGGCGGCCGAACATCTAGCAGGCAGGCGGCTAACAGCCCACAACCGGTCCGGGATATAAAATTAGATGCTTTATGCGTGTGTCGCTTCTACCAGCTAAACCGGGTGAGGTTGGTGCTCTGTAAACCGCATGTGCCAATGCCTATATAATCTTATTATTTTTATTATTTATAGTCGTCTACGTGGACGTTATTTATTAATAGGACCTTGTACTGGTGTATTGGCACAGTAATGAGAGTTAATTCAGGAAAAATTTCTTTATTTTATCACCTGTAGTAGCAATATCCGGATATTGCTACTACAGATGATAAAATAAAGAAATTTTTCCTGAATTAACTCTCATTACTGTGCCAATACACCAGTACAAGGTCCTATTAATAAATAACGTCCACGTAGACGACTATAAATAATAATAAATTTTAAGGACAGTAAGGCTTTTCTAATTGCCTATATAATCTGGCTGATTGGAAACTGATTCGGTTTTGACACTCCTTCCGCCACCGAATTATTCGAATATACAATAGCATTCTTATTGTTTTTTTTCAGATATAGTATAGAAATTTGTAAAAGATACATAATGCAGTTATAATAAAATATTAATTTTAATTAATTAAAAGTACGTTAAAATATGAAAATTTATATTTTATAAAATACAAGGGAAGGTCATTGGAAGGTGGAATCGGCGCTTCCATCGCTTCCAATGACGGCACGCCACTGGTAGTTAGTCATAAAATTTATGAATAACTAGATATTGTTAGTAAACAATATGCACGATTATATTAATTTATGTAAATTGCATGGAGTTAATTTTCTTACCTTCCGCAAGTTTTTTGTACTGCGCTTACGAAGTTAATTTTCGTTTCCAAAATATAATATAATTTCTCAGTGACTGTGAAACTTTTACCTATATTTTGCTAAGAGGGTAATGGAAAGAAAATAATCAGCTATATGAGTGTAAATTCAAAACTCTCGTGCAATCTTTATCCCAAAGTGGAAAACTCGGCCAAAGGCTATGCTACGTGTTGGACGAAGACCTCGAAAAGAATACGTTCTCAAAATTAACTTTTCTGTCAGTAAAGCTGGAATTTCCTTAGCGTATCTTTAAATAATTTCCAAAAAGTAAAGGCAAATAAGTGCGAAACACTATATTTTTATGTTATTACATATTTAAATATTCGATTTATAAATAAAACACAAAACTGAAGTATGTAGGAAAATCATGTAAACGAATTAAATATTTTCTAAATATATTTCCAATCTTGCATTGCTTAATGATTTTCACTTATTTATGGTAAAGATTTCTCTTTGAAACAACTTACATTAGTTTAATGCTTCTAATTTGTTTGGATTTTTAAAATATGATTAAAAATTGCAGCCCAAAATTGTGCGATGTTAATAGTTTAGGCAAGTTTCCTTTTCTTATAAATTGCCCACGTAAATTTAACGTATTAATAGGACTTTATATCGAAAGAAGAAAAACTATTACAGGCGATAAAATGAAGATTTTGTGATTTTTCTGATCACGAACTCCTTCTGTTGATAACCAATACACCGATATAAAGTACAATTGAGAACTATAATAACAACTAAATTTAAGTTTTCCTTTCTTTCACGCGGAATTGCGGGCTTGTTCGTGTTTGTTTGAAACCATCAATTTATTTTACGAGAAAGAAATGGCTTTATTTATGTTTGGTTGACACTAGTTACTAAACATTACTGGAAATGCACTGCTGTCTCATTAATGATTTGTTTTCTGTTTATTAATTATTAAAACATTTTTCATTTATTGTAAAAATACAAACGTGAAATACACGAGAAAATTGCGCATTCAAAACGAATACTATTATAAACGTTTTAATGACAGATCGATATGTTTTCGTGTTATTTAACATATATTATTACCGTAAATGCAAAACAGGACAATAAACATCCTCAGATTACAAAGATGAATGTGAAAAGAAAAGAAATTCCTAATGCAAGATGACGCATTAATTCATTCATTTCTACAAAGAGATAAGCGTAAAACCAAAAACTCGTCGCCCAGATTACAGAAAAGTACAAAATGCAAAATGGATAATTAAGCTTAGTATTGAATTGATTGATGAATATCTATAACTCTTGGTGACGGAGCATCAATTTATTTGGCATATTCTTGTGTTTCTTTTTCAATAAAGAGAGTTCAAACACGACATTTTCAAATTCTTCATACGCAATCAACAACAATAAAGTTACTAATAAGAAAGCAAATGTAATTCCTCCAATGAACGGAATCTGACCTAGAGCGACCTGAATAGTGCACAAGAGTGGTTCACCAACAAATTTCTTTTTCCTTTCGACTCCGAGATAATACATCTTAACATTCATAACTTGAAAATAATAGATTGATATTATTGCAGAGAGAGATGAATGTAAGGAAATTTTTCTCATTAAAACATTGTTTTCCTCTATCATCTTTTGTCGAAAGTATTCATTTTTTAACTCAATATTTAAATCGATTTTGTTTTGTTTTTTTATCGTAAATAGTGAGGCAAATTGAATAAATTAAGTACATTACTGCATAAGCGATATTTAATGTAAGGGGTTCATTGCTTACGTAATCGAACCCTTCACAAATTGCGTATTTATTCAATCCCGGTATTATCTGTCATATACAAAATAGTACAAAAGAATATTCCCATAAAATATATTTTATAAATTTTGTATATTTAGTTTTCAACTTAATATATTGTAGCATATTTTCATCTTTTCTGCAGCTACATTCTGTTAACACATCGAAGCCGAAGATGTCAGCCATCATTCTGCAAGGACCTAGGAAACAACTGAAGCAAATTTTTTCTTCTAAATTAGAATACATGTTTACTGTTTTGTGGCGCAAATTATTATGACAAAATTTAAATCATTAACACATGATTTGCATAAGTAATGCTTCCGGATGTTTTAAAATGTATATTATACAAACATGCAAAGTTTCTTGATTAATTACAGTTAGGCTACTACTTTACCAAGTAGTCGATGTACTACATACTTTAGCCTTTAAATATCTCATGTATCTGTTTCATGCTGATTTTGTTAAAGTCGACAATATAGAATCCATTTTAACATTTACGAAAAATTTATTAACACTATAACTATTACATCAATTAGCATTTTAAAAGAGATTATTAATTAAAATATCCAATTTTCACCAATGAAGATAAGTGTATAACGTAGTTACTATTTTGTAAATAGTTGCTGCTATTTAGGCTTTCATTTCAATATCAGATTTTGCAATACAAAAGTGTATAAATCAGGGATACAAACCAAGAACAAGTTAGTAAGGTGTACAATTTGTGTGTTTCTTTGTCTTTAACATTGGACGTTCTTATCTTAAACGGTGTATATCTTCGTGTACAGTGATGTTGTGTCCGTGTGTGTGTGTGATCGAAGAACGTATTCGGCATGTCTATAAACAGAAAAACAGTAAATTACGATACGAGAATAAGATGTGTTAAAAAATGAAACGAAAGAGTTCTTACCATCGGAGATTTCGGAAAATATTCACATGTCCACTTGGTCCTCTTCGTGGTAAAGTTGGGAAGGGAAAAGAATCTCCCTCCCAAATGTTTCTACAAAACACAAAAACAGTGAGAAAAGACGTTGATTCATTCATTACCTAAGGTGAAGATTATTACCTTTGTTAGACAGTCTTTCTTCCCGAACAGTGTTATGAGAAGAGCGAAGGACCTGACCTAGCCTAACCTAACCTAACCTAACCGGAACCTCAATCCTTATAACAGCTGTTTGGGAAGAAAGGTAAGCCGAATGTCGCGTCCGGTGAAGAAACGTGTCACGTCCGGGTGGTCACAATCGGGAGTCAAATCCGTTGTTGTCGGACTTGTCTCCCGAGTGTCACGTTCGGGAGACAAGTCCTTGGGACACGACCGAGTAAGAGAAGTCACGTCCGGGAAAAGGTGTCGAGTCCGGGTGAAAAGTGTCGAATCCGGCAAGAAAGTCGCATCCGGGTGAAGAAGAGGAAATCGAAGAAGATCACCACCTAGGCCAAGGGAACCGCAGCCGTCCGCAGCAACGAAACCACGGACAGCACGGTCCCTCAACTTCGGCGGCTCTCTCCTCCGATTCCTTCCCGTTCCGACTTGGGCAAGGCGGTGGCGTCGCCGTCGCGGACGAACGGGCAGAACGAGACCAACCAGAAAATGTCAACTCGGACGAGCTGTCATTTTCTACATCCGCCACAGCAACGTCTGTGGCCGGATGACCCCCGAAGACCTTGGCCAAGTGCACTGGACCCAGGGTGTAGCGTCGCATGATCCCGACTCCGGGAGGATGCCACGCCACGCGCACTTGGGGAACGTCTTCTTCACCCGCTGCCTCTCGCTCGTCGAGCCCCCGCTCCTCCAACGACACGGAACGACAGTCTCGTTCCGCGTCGTCCGAGGAATCCCCTCCTTCCGACGCCACCGTCTGCCTCCGCCGGAACCGCCTTGCACCAACGTCGTCATTCTGTAAAAAAAAAAAAAGAAAATTTGCAATTAGTCCAGCGAAAACAAAAGCTTAAATTAATGCTTAAATTCTTCCGAGAAAAGCAAAATGCTGACCGCAGCTGCCTTCTAAGAGATTCGAATCCGAAGCGCAAATGGCCGACCATCGAACGATGTGCCGAGATATCTTCTGGGACCGATCCTTCAAGTAATATTAAATAAATTCTTACGTCTAAAGTCAATATGGACTAAGACTTACCTGAAAAATCTTTAATCTTCTCTGCAAAAGTCTTCAAACCGCAAAAAACAGCACGCAATCGAAGAGTACAACAAAAGCACGTCCGACCACAACCAGAAACACAATCGAACTGCGAATCGTCATGCGTGACAAATTTCGAACAAACGTTAAAAGACGCGTCAACAATGTTCGAATTACGTAAAAATTCGAATTAAAAAAAATCAATTTTATTTTTTTTAAATTAATTTATAATTTTTTTTCTTTTTAAATTTTGCTTCAACCATTTTCTTGTGTTTGGAATTTGATAAATAAATTATCTTCTGCATTTACATGGTGCAGAATGGCCACCGTGGAGAGGTGAAAGACGATCTTCTGAAATTTTACGTCTCGAGGCTTGACTATCTCCGAAAATTGCCCGAAATTCGTTTAAATATGTTGATAAATATCTTTTTCGTCCGTTTTCGGCCGAAAAAGATATTAATCGGATGAAATCAATCAAATTCTTAAGATTTCGATTTATTTTGCCCAATATTATTTCGCTTTACGGAAAGATTCATCGGTCGGTCGGGGTTGCGGGTTTCGCGTATTAACGCAACGTCAAACTGGATAAAGTTAGTATTAAAAATACCGAAAAACCTTTATAATGAACGAAAATGAAGTCCGAGACAACGGGGAAACCGACGCGGAAGAAAAAGACTGAGCCGGGGAGAAGCCACCATTCTTTCTCCTTGAATTTCTGGCTTTTTAAAGAATCTGTCTCCTAAATTCTTAATTTGATTGGTTAATCAATTTGACACTTCCGCTCGACTTGGTCAGCAACTGTTAATCCAACTTTGAAACTTTCGCTCGCCATGATATTTTATTTTTTGACGGCTAAGAATTTTTTTTTTGCCTTCACAACGCGACAATTTTGCTTTCGAACGAATCTACATTTGTTTCCAAATTTTGTCATGTCTACGAGAGTCAGAGTCAAAGCTGTATGTTTCCCATCGGCATTGCAATCCGTTAGTTCGCGTCGACCCGTGACCTCAGGGGACTGCAATTAGAAAAAATTGTAGACCTCTAAATTCCCGCTGTCTGTCTTAATCTCGTGTACGGAGTTAGATGAAATCCGAGACCAGATATGGAAATTTTAGGAACGGGAAATCCAATTAATTTCCTTTTGTATTTTCTTTCTATTATTAATAAATAATTTTTTTATTATTCTTGTAACGTTTTTTTTTGGATCCACCCTTGCATGTATATTATTTACTAATTTAAAAAGAGCCTCAATTATGCATTAAAGGAGTCACATGCTGCTCCGGAGCTGCAAGTTGCTGACCTGACATATGTGATTTCATCATAAAAAAAGTTGTTTTAAAAATTTATTGCTTATATTATAAACAGAGATTTTAATTAAAATAAGTTATGACGTCACCATTTGGCCAAGCAACATGGATGGGACTTTTTCAGAGTGAAATTTCTCTCTAGTCTATGAGAGTTTAAAAGTAATTAACTTTAAAAATTATGTTTTATAATTTATTTTCAATGTAATTTCTCATCTAAAAAGCCTGCTTTATTAATAAAAGTCATGCTTATATAATTATGATGGTATACAGTAGAGCATCGATTATCCGACTCAATTGAGGACTGTTTTTTTTTTAAAGCTCTTTCCGCCCTGTGGGCACTAAGAGGGCCTGTTTTAGTAGGCCCATTATGGGTTCGGCCAGGCCCACAATGGGGCGACCGGGTGGTGAGGGACGGGGCCCGACATATCCGAACGGACCACCCCCCGAAAAATTCCTGGGGATTATTCGACCCGTTCGGATTCGATCCCGGGTCCCCCAGAGCGGTAAGCTGCCACCTTGACCGCTCGGCCATCCTGCCTGAGGACTGGGGTTGGTCGGATAACTGAAAAAATGGATAACCGAAAAGTATGAAAAAATACATTATTAGTATTGTATATTTGTATATCCGATGTTATCAGTATCTATCTATATATATAATCGAGACGACTTGATAATAATAATAATAATCAGCGCAGAGCCCAAACGGTTAGGAGTTGAAAGTTGAAATTTGGTACGCAATTAGGGTATGTCATGAGAACGCACACTAAGAATGAATTTTTCGAAATTCTTCTCCACGGGGGAGGGACAGGATTAAGGCTTAACACTTCCATTGTTGATGGAAGTGTTAAGTAACAATGGAGAACAAGAGAAAGCGACGTGCAAGATTTACGGGCGCTAGAAAAAAAAAAGAAAAAGAGTAATATGTTAGAACATATTCGATTTTCAAATTTAAACAAATTAGTTCGGTTTTTCTCGACTTTTCTTTTTTAGAACATTCGATGAAAATCGAACGATATAATCAGAACACGTCGTGAAAATCGAATAATATTAGAATATTCGATTTTCAAATTCGACCTTTCTTTAGAAATATTTAGTTTGTTGATGAAATTACTCTTTTTCTTCTGTTACTATAATGTAATAATCTTAATCCTCGCTATCGTTACTTTTGCCCGAGCAACGCCGGGCCTATCTGCTAGTATTAGTATAAAAAAAAATTTATTAGCAATATATTTTTTTAACTCTTACCGCCCTGTGGGCACTAAGAGGGCCTCTTTTTGCCAGCCATTATGGGTTCGGCCAGGCCCACAATGGGGCGACCGGGTGGTGAGGGACAGGGCCCGACATATCCGGACGAACCAGCCCCCGAAAAATTTCTGGGGATTTTTCGACCCGTCGGGATTCGAACCCGGGTCCCCCAGAGCGGTAGGCTGCCACTTTGACCGCTCGGCCATCCGGCCTCATTGCTAATAACCTACTTCACGTTGAATTTTCATCGATGTTAAGCCTAACAAAATTTTTTAAAAATAATGGTAAATGTCTATCCTTACTGAATGTGCCGTTTTTTTTCTAATTTTGCTCTCTTAAGACACCTCTCTACTAGACGTGTCCTAAACACAAATTTTTTTTTTTTTTTTTTTTTTTTTTAGACGGCCGGATGGCCGAGCGGTCAAGGTGGCAGCCTACTGCTCTGGGGGACCCGGGATCAAATCCGAACGGGTCGAATAATCCCCAGGAATTTTTCGGGGGGTGGTCCGTTCGGATATGTCGGGCCCCGTCCCTCACCACCCGGTCGCCCCATTGTGGGCCTGGCCGAACCCATAATGGGCTTTCTAAAAGAGGCCCTCTTAGTGCCCACAGGGCGGAAAGAGTTTAAAAAAAAAAAAAAAAAAAAAAAAAACACAAAAATTTAACAAAAATAATATTAAAGTAGCCAAGTATTGTATCGCCACATCACTAACGGACATTTGAATTTGCCGACTAGAACGCGGTCGGATAACCGATGTGGCGGTTGATCGGGGATCGGATAATCGATGCTCTACTCTATAATCATACGTGTATGCAAGAATTTATTTATAGCTATACCAGCTTTCAGTTTTAAATTATTTTGCATTAGACCTTATGTAAAGGCATCATACATAAACAACAATTAAAATGTAGTAATAGAAAATGTTTTCATTATTTGTGATATTAAATTATTAATTTAATTTAGCTAAATGTTCTATGTTTAAAAATTAAACATTATTTCATTCTGAAGATTTGTCAATGCAGAATCATGACAGTTACGCTAATATTAATAATGAAAATTTTAGATTTGTTTTCTTTGTAATTGATGCATGCTATTAAAACAAGCATGTAATTTATCTACTTTTTCTAGTCATCTTTATATCTATAGAGTTGTGAAATGAACAAAAGTATTGTATAAGAGTCAAAAAATATTTTTGGAACTTGTACAGTTTTGGTAAGAAAATGAATGATGATATATGAAATTCCAAAAAACAAGAAAAAAATGGTTAAACCAGGTTGAAAATAAAACTCAGTGAAAACTTATAAACTTTGGAAGGTTGTAGCATAAGAAACCTGGAACCAGATTTGACAGTATGCCTCAAACATGTGAATAAAGTGCATATTACACAGACTACAACTACAGGAAGTTTCAAATGAAACAATGTCATCACAATGATAAATCAGTAAAACAAGCATTGTCATAGAAAAAGGCTTCAAGCTTTGTGCTTAAAGTTCTTTCACTAAAGATACAAGAATTTAAAGATTAAAGAAGTTTAAAGATACAATAATTTGGTTAAACATTGATTTTAAGGCACAAACTAAAGATCAAAGCCTTTTTCTGTGATGATGCTTTGGTTTTCTGATTTACCATCATGGTGACATTGCTTCATCCAAAATTTTCTATAGTTGTAGTCTATTACAATGAACACACTCAGCAAAATGTAAATTAGAAAAAAACAAAACACCTTATGTTGCTGAGAAAAAATTTAATAAATAACGTTGCAAACGTTTTCAGCCAAACCTGTTGGCCATCATCAGGCTAAACATATTCGAATGCAAACAAAATGGAACAAAAAATTTAAATACAAATAAAGTAACGGATAAAACATACATATAATAAAAAATAATAATAAATAACAAAGAAATATAAAAATATAAATACAGATAAAATAACGGATGAAAATAATAATAAATAACAAAGAAATATAAAAATATGTATAGGTTAAATAAATAAATATTAAGCCATTACATAATAATAAATTATATGAAATTCTAATAAATGCAAGATATGCAATGATAACAAAATCAAGGCATTAAATTAAGAGCTCTCAAATCTTTTAATTAAATACTTCCAGGCTGAGGGCAACCCTTCAGCATCCCTGGCATTAATGCAGGTATTATGCAATCTGCTCTTAAATATTTCAATTTTCTCGGCGCTAAACGCTAAAGTCGGGGAATGTACAGGTTTAATAATGCCTGCTTCGCCCCATTTGACTATCGAGCCTTCAACCTGCGCCATCTGAGATAGAACTGTGGCGTTAGATCTTTTGCTGATGATGTACCTGTGTTCCCTTAATCTAATCCCTAGGTTTCTATTAGTGACCCCAATGTAGTTTTTATAAATTCCTAGTTCTTGGTTTTCATAAGGAATTTTGTACACTCCAGCCATTCTTTATCAATGTTGTCTTTGTCGTTTCTTAATAACTTGTACAGGTTGGGAGCCCTCTTCAAAATTAATTTTGAATTTTTGCGGGCTGAGATTTCCTTCATGATAGCTTCTTTCTTTCTGTCATACGTGAACTTTGTGAATTTGCCGAAATCCCCTCTCTGAGCTTTTGTTTTGTTAATCTTGTAGTTTTTGATTAGTGCTGTTACCATATCCGCCCTGTACCCTAGAGTTCTAGCGATATGTGATATTCTGTAGATTTCTTTTTGTCTATCAACCACACTACTGCAATAGAGAAAAGCCCTGTGAATGAGGGCACGGAAAGCAGCCATTTTGTATTGGTAAGGATCGTTAGAACGTGACGGAATGTACAGAGGGCTATGCGTCGGTTTTACGTACACTTTGGTGACAAAATGTCCTTCTTTGAATTCAATGTCAATGTCTAAAAAATGTATCCGCGAGGAACACGTCTGTTCAATCTTTAGCTTGAGGCCGTCATCGTTGTTGTTGATCTTATTAATAAATTCCATCGACCTTTTGGTCAGTCTTCCATATTATCAGGACATCGTCCACGTACCTTTTAAAATATACAATGTCATTCATGAAGCCACAAAGAACACTTTTTTCCAACCTTCTCAATACAAGTTCACACAACAATCCTGACATAGGACTTCCCATTGGAACTCCTCTTTTTTGTTTGTATTGACGGCCATTAAAGGCGAAAAAAGATTCATAGCAGACAAGGTTAGCTAGCTCTATCAAATCACTACTGTAATTTGCCAAATCTGGGCTCTTGCTATGCATGAAATCTAAAAGCGCTACTTTGCATGACTCAATTTTTATAGAGAGGTATAAGCTCTCGTAGTCCATTACAGTTCCAACCTCATCCTCCATTAAAATTAGATCCTGTATCTCATTAACCACATCCCTGGGATCCTGTGCCACATGTTATTTTCGAGTTGAGAGGTGAGAAACTTGTGTAATCTCTTTTCAAGAAAAAAAGGTTGGTCCTCTGCATCTTTCAACTATGGGTCTTACTTCCTTGCCCTCTTTATGGGTTTTGGCAAACGCAAATAATCTCGGCATACCTGGCCTAGGATTCCGACAATTTTTGAGGAAAGGTAATAAATTAGTGAGTTTAGCTTTTTCAAGCTTCTTAACTCTTCTGTCGACGCTATCGATAATCTTTTCGTCAACCCGCTCGCATTCGGTTTTCTGAATATATTCCTCTAATACGTTATTATACGTTTGTCTTTTCATGATGACTAATGCTTTGCTCTTGTCTGCTCTAGTAGTGACCAAATCGTTTTTTCTAATCCAACCTTTAGTAAGTTTGATGTATTTACTGGCATCACATCCTTTTTTCCAAGCCGTCTGGTCTTTAATGACAGTTTTCCATCGGAGATGTAGTTGTAGTCTATGTAATGTACTGTACACTTTACTCACATGTTGAGTCTTTGTCAAATCTGCTTTCGATATTCTTATGCCACAACTTAAGTTTCTTTATTTAGATGGTTTTGCTGAACTGTAGGCTACTTTTCAACCTGGTACCACCAGTTTTTTGTTATTTCAAGTATTTTTAATTCATCAAATTACTTCATAATAGAATAGTTTTCATGATAATTCTATATTTACCTGATAGTCACATGATATCACTTGGCATGACTTGCTGCAATCTAATTGATTGACCAATAATATGTCAAAATTTTAGAAAAATGGATTATTATTTTATAAATACTCTATTTTTAAATCATTAGACTTGTATTAATTAGTAGATCAAAAGTAATTGCAAGACATGAAATCACATGATAATTATCTGAGATCACATAATGCAGTAATTCTATTTTAAAGTGAGATATTTTGTAAATACTCAATATTTTAACATAAGACTTTAAAAAAGGCAAATAGGAGACGGTCAGTACTCAAGCAAGCTATTAAACATATGCAGAATCCTAGATTAGAGGTGAAAAAAAAATCCAGTTTCACTTTTGGAACTGTTATGTTCCATTGAAATTACTTATTTGTTAGTCTCTATATACCTTGCACTAGTCTTTTGGATTAGAGAGTCCTTCATCAGATCAGTTTAATACGTGTGTGTGTGTGTGTGTGTGTGTGTGTGTGTGTGTGTGTGTGTGTGTGTGTGTGTGTGTTTACTGTTACACTGTATCAAGATAACACTAAAAAATACTGTATAACAAAGATGCATTCTTAACAGTACACAACATTGAAAGAATAATAATTAACCTGACATTTACAAATAATGTGCTATCATTTTCATCAATTGAATCAACAGTTTACTTCACCTCCGAATTATTATTAATGATGTTGCCTGTTATGTTATTTGTGCATATTTAATCAGAAGATTAAACTGAAAAGCTGTATTAATGAAGAACAGTTTAAAAAATATCAAAGATTAAATGAAAACAGAAATTTGTTTATAATTTATTTAAATTTGTAACAATTTCACAAATACACAATCAAAATGCCACAATAATACTTAATCTCCTACATTACTCATTATTCCACAATTTGACTAGATAAAGAAAGGCAGAAGGTGCCTGTATAAATGTAGAAAAGTACTAGCTTTTTTAATTTATCACCTATTTGCAACATATAAAATTATCATATATATGTTAATAAAGTTTAAAAATTATTGTTAACATTGGCTTCTATTACTACATTACCTGTAAAATAATTCACAACATCAAGCAAGAATATCTTAATCTTTTAACAGTTTCATAGATCTGCATCTCCGAAGTAATGTTTAAAAAGTCTATAAAAATATTTCTGTGTCCATATCTATAAATCTATTATTTTATTGATGAAATTAAATTAAATCTTAACAATTTTTTTCTTTTCAGATAATTTATAGAGATTGTTAATGATTTTAAACAATTTACAATAAATTATAAATAAATGTTAAAATGTAACATATCTACTTTTACAAGAACTATATAAAATTCATTTCATTCATTAAAATTCATTTCCATCTTCCATTACAATTAAATCTTTAGGAAACAAATTTATATTTTAATCAAATAATTTTAAGATGTACATACAACTGGTTATCATGCATGTTTTCAAGCAGTTTATGTATAAAGAATTAAAATTGCTTTTTGATAATTTGGTTTTATTCTATTAAAACAACAAAAAATGATATTTATCAAAATTTTTATAAAAAAAATTTAATAAACATTAAGTGCAAATTTATATATCATCTACTATGTAAATGATATTTACAGCATTCAAGGGAAATCTTTAATTATTATTATTATTATTTACAAATATATATATATATATATATAGTTTTAAATATGCAGTTTATCATTGTAAAATACATAAACTGCACAAATTTATTTAATTTAATTGCTATGATTTTTTTCTTTGAACTAATTATTAAAATTGACATCAATATATATATATTTTTTTGTTTTGTTTTTATAAATCTAACATTGAGTCAATCACAAAAACACTTTTATTATTTACTATTTACAAATGCCAAATTTTTGCATCAGAAAAACTGTCAAAAATAATTGAAACAAAAAATAATTTCGTGCTTCAATAATAATTCTGTCAACAATTAATAAACTCTGTTATAAAAGGTCTGAAAAAAAAAATTAAATTTTAAAATTTATCATTATACAAAACAGAATTTTTAAAAATTTTTGGAAGCTATTTTTAAAGACTGTTTTGTTTCGACACGCATTCTTTATTTAACATTGTGTGCGTAGTACAAAAAACGAGCGTTCAATCATTATCGCAATTGTACAATGTAAACAACAGTAACTGTTATTGATATGGTATTTTCATTTTAATACATACTAACATGAAAAAAATAATGTATTTTACAATTATTATTATAATTACTTTAATACGTTAACAAATAGAATGATACAAGATCAAACTCAAATTAGCACTTATCAGAAATAAATTTTATAAAAATTTTAACATTTTAAAATTAATTTTTTTTACATTTTATAGTTTTATAAGTTATTATTCTATATATTTATAATTTAATATAAAAAATATATAAAATTTTATTTAATCTAGATAGTTTATCATCTTGTTGATTTAAGACTAATTTTATTCATTATTTCAAAAAACAAATATTGATGCACAGGAATCACTTAGTTGTTTGATGCCACTAACACTTGCATCTGTTTTTAGAAAATAGATATAGGATTAAATATAAATAAAATAAACTATAAATCACGTAGAATAAAAGGAATCAACTGAAATGTAGCCATTACAAATGAATATGTGTTACATACAATTACTGTGTATCCAATGAAAGTCTGGTAATCGTGGAAGTTTTAAATGCCCTCTAATTATCTGAATTAAGAGAGGTGGCAGAAAGTCAGTAGTGAGTCTCTAATTTAAATCATTACAAATGTAAGAACCCAGATAATTATCTAAACAGTTTTTCAATATTAATTTCAATAAAGTTAGTAATCTTCAAGTTTTCTTGGGTTTTTTTTTTCTACTCAGATTTAAAATTAGTTGTTCATTATATTTTTATTACATCCTTTGAGTTGTTTTACAAATAAACTTTATTGGAGATTATATTTATGAAAATAAGAGACTATTATTGTCTAATCTGAATAAGGAAATTTTGATATATGAGTATACATTACTTTAAACATATTGTGTGATTTTAAAGTATTTATATTGTTGAAATGCATATTATAGTCATGATAGTTGAAATGCATATTATATGTTGGTACCAAATATATAAATTATTGTGTTAATGTGAGGAGCTATTAGACTTACATTAAAAATAAAGATTCAATTAAACATTTCACATGCATAAAGAAAATATTTTTAAAATTTATTTCTAATAAAACAAACCAAACCAAAAATTTTAACTTATATATATATAAATTTGAAATCAAATATAAAAATTATAATTCCTGCAATCTAATGGTTGGAAGAAGAGCAATACAATTTTATGATTGAGAAAACAAAGCAATTTTAAGATACATTGATTACTAAAATAAATTTAATTCTTCAATTAAATTCATTTATTGACTTAGGGGGATTCACCTTATCTTGGAGAGAGTACAAACAATACAGAAATGTAACCAATTAACTATTACACGAATACAAAATATAAACAGTAAAATTTCTATAAACTTAAACTGTTGTAATAAAATCTATAGTTTTTAAAGTCTTCTTAAATAAAATTTTCTAAAGTGAATTTTGACCAAATTTTAGATCATCATTATCAAATTATTCTAACAGTTATTGCTAAATAGAAAGGAATCTGAAAATATCAAATGTCCAAATATTCTTAAAATTGAGCTGAAGATATTTTCTTTATTAAAAAAATAATTCTTTTAGAAACAAGACTGCCAGATTTTTTTAAAACTGGACTAAAATTTGTATGTATTTCTAGACAATCAGATTGTCAAAACAGCATTCTTGCTGAGAGATCTACATTTGTATTCATGTAGGTCTCTGAGAACAGCAAGGATGTATCTTAACTGTTGATTCTTTAGAAGATTTTTTGTGAATGATCCTTTGATCTTGATAAATCAGGTCCTTGCTATCATTACTGCTCCTTAATGAGCATATTTCCAGTTAAATCACTGCAGTTATTTGCACATTTTAAAATAAAAATGCCTTTATGTAAATAAATTTTAGAACAGTCATTGAACATTCTTACAAAGAAAGGTGCAATATAAAAATTTTGTTTAATTAAATTGACTGAAATAAAATTTGTTTAATTAAATTTATAAAAGCTTAACTGAGATGGCACTACAACAAATCATTATGTAATTATTCATATTACTAAAGTTAAATTCAAACTTTTGCATAAAAATTTATTACAAAAAATGTTTTCAATATTTCAAACACAGTATGATATGAAAATTAAAATGCCAAATTTACAACCAAAATATATTTTCTCTCACATAAATTTGAAATAAGTTTACCAATTTCCACTAATAATTAATTTATTAGGTATTTTACAATAGTTTTGTATTTATCTGACAAGCTGATAATTTCAATATATCTACCCAAATTCAATAGGTAAATATTTGCTTTATTTAATACTTTTAACAAAATTACTTAAGTAAATTGGAGATTTAAAAATTCACACACAATTTCTGGATAAATTAATTTTTTCAATGTTTAAAAATTAACCAAACCAAAAAGTAACCAAAGAATAATTTTTAAAATTTTACAGTAACTGATATATATTCAAAGTTTACATGGATGAATTAAATGATGGGATAAGCTTATTGCTATTTCTTGTTAAATTGTAGTAATAAAAAATATAATATCAAAAAAGAACTAAGCTGCAAAAACAGTAAAATGACAAATTATTTTGTAAAACTACAAAAATACTAAATTTATTATAGTTGAAAGTTTATCAAAAGTTATTCAAATAATTTATATCAATGTGTAAAAAAGTAGTGTTTTAAATGTTACTGTTTATTCTTTATAGATTTTTCAAAATGGCCATAAAACTAGGAGTCTGGCTAATGTGTCAATGAACTTGGTTTTGAATTTGGGCACATTTATTTTCAGCAAACCATGTAGACAGACTGACTTTCATTTTTGGTTGCTGACATGCATAAAATAGTATAAAAAAAATAAATATACTGATTCTCTGTCCCATCTTACCAATTCTGGCTTAACTGACAAATTATATCCTAACATCCAGTACTACATGGTATTAAACTGGTATTAAAGGAATCAAAGTATTTAATCATCTGACATTGACACTTGACTTTAACGTGTCAAAAGGCCAAACTGTTAATCACAACAGATATTTTATAACGATTTTGTTCAGGAAATTCTATCTAGATCAGAGAGAAATCTTAAAAAAAAAAAAAACTTTAATTATATAAAATAATAGTCAAATGACAGTGAATCAATGCAAATTATTTTTCAAATTGTTTCTTATAAGTTAAAATAATGATCACCAGCATACAGACATTTGTACTTCTAAGTAACAATTCTGATAATTCTGTGCTTGTAGAAGTCCTTTGTTTCTGCTTCAGAAAGTCTGACCTACTCCTATACCTCCAATCCAAGACCATTAAAATGCTTCAAATCATTGAACAAATTAAAGTTGCATTGTAAATGGTCTGGAGCAGGGCTTCTTAAACTATGGGTCATGATCCCATTTGGGGTCGCTTAGCAAAATCTTGAGGTCGTGAGATTTTAATGCAAAATACTGAAAATAATTTGTGAGTTTGAAAATGTTCTTCTGCCATTCAACACCACATATTTATGTAAAATTACTTTTTCAGCTTTGCCCAATATTTTCTTTTATTTATGTTATTGCAAAAAATGCAGTTTTGATGAAAATAAGTTATATAATTTTTGTAACTGTTAGAAACTGAATTATGACTATTTACAAAAATATAAAATTTTCAAGTCCATCTTACATCCTTTTTCACTCCACCACAGAAGTAACAGCGTATTGGCTTGAATAAACTTCATTAGAACAACAGGTAAAGTATAAGAAAATTTTCACACAAAGTTAAAATTGATCAAAACGCTGACCTTTTATTAGAGGATCCGGCGTCCTTTAAACTAAAACCATGGCTACAACTTTTAATCACAAATACCTTGTCCTTTAGCACAATATATTACTGGTTCAGGCCCTCTGGTGGTGGTTTCAGGTAATCAAAGTTCATTTGCATAAAAACACACTTTTGTAACTGTAATAAATATAATTTTACAACTTTTTGTGCAATTTTTAATTTTATATTTTTGTATGTTTTTAAACAAATTCTAAAACTATTTTTTTTCATATATATATATATTGTTACCTAATCAATAAATCATCACAAAATATTTATATATCTTTATTTTATATGTTTTGGGTCGAGAAAAAAACCACAATCATAAATGGGGTCGTGAATAAAAAAAAGTTTAAGAAGCCCTGGTCTGGAGTATAAGATGGGTGCTACAGAATTTCCCATTTGAAGTTCTCAAGCTTGTCACGACTTACTTTGGCAGTAGGCTTGTCTCAGTATTATGCAAGAGGGTCACATCAATTAACAACAAGCTTCTGTGTACTTATTCTTGATTACTGTGTGTAGTTGAAGGGTTTCATCCCACAGTCTGGCCTTTTCACCATGTGACTTCCATGGTGTTTGGTGAATTATTGAAGAAGACACCCAAAGGCTGCAGTTTTACTTTGAACGCAGAGGTGCAGGAGAGGGTCACAGATTTCCTGCAGAAGAAACAAAGATCTTCTCTGAGCATGAACTCACCAAACTTGTTACTCAGTGGAACAAATGCCTCAATGCTGATGATCATTACTTTTAACTTATGAGTAACAGTTTACAATAAATTACGTTGACTCATTTTCATTCCTGATAAACAATCAAATAGTTTGGATATCTAGATGCTATAATGAAAATTTAAAGTTAGGTTTTTTTTCCTCCCACAACTGAAGACAAGACAGATAACAAAGTAAAAAAAGCATGATGATAAAAATAATTGTTGTTAAAAGTATACATAGCAAACACTATTCATATTAACAAAATAAGAAAACAAAACCTGACTGTGGTTTGAGTGGGTGTTGAAACAAACTAGAAAGAGAGAGATGATAATTGGTAAAAACAAGAAATTTAAAATGTATGATGTGATCATAAAAAGGTACTGTACCCTAAGCCAGAAAAGTCAATTTTCATCTTTTGAATGTATCTTATTCTACAGACAAAGAAGGATATATAAGGGGGCATTTATAGCTAAAGACAGGGTTGTCCAACTTTTTTCCTAACAGGTCAAATTAGAAATTTACATATATTCAGCAGGCCACAAAGGTACTTTATGTAAATATATATTTTTAAAAAGTTCAAAATCTGAATATCAAATTTTAATAACAAATATATATAATTACAAAAAATACTGTATTATTTATTGACAGTAAAAAACAAATTATACTCACACAAAATAAAAATAAATTCAATGCAATTTTTGACATTGCATTCCTTTTATAATATTGTGAATATCTGCTTTTATGGTACTAGTCTTAATTCTAAGAATGTTAGTTAAATGGGAATCACTCAATCTATTTCTTTCAGCAGTTTTGATGTTTCTCATGCACAAAAAGAATTGTACACAACAGTATGTACTATCCCACATGCACAACAGTTTTTTAGATAAAACAATTTTCTAGCACCAATTACAAAATCAAAGTGTATCCAGTGAAATGAAAATAATTTTTACAACATACTTTACCAAAATAATGAAAAGGTACCTAAAAAATTTAGGGTGCAGAGGGCCGCATAAAAATATTAAGTGGGCCGCAGTGTGGCCTATGGGCTGGACATCCCTAGCTTAAGACATTTCTAAGTATTACCAGAACTTTGAAACTTAAAATTTGACAATTTTGACTGTACTTAGATTGTGATTTTTGATCTACAGCAAAATTTACTTTTCTGACTAAAGGTACCTTCTCATATATTGATTCACTTATATATAATTATTATAAAATACTGTACTTTCAATAAATTACTTTATATGAGAAAGACAGCAGTTGACAGAGAGAGAAAGACTAAAACTAATCAATCTGGAAAAAATATATCATTTAATTGAAATAGTACAAAAATATTCCAGAAATGCTAAATTGAAGAGAAAATTCATTGAAATTAAATGTGGAACTAAATTGTATCAATGTGAATATTTTTTAAAAATATCTAATCTTTATTGTTTAGATAATTTTCAAAAACATCAAGTATTATATTATTATTATATATATATACTGTATATATCAAAATTAAAATATTGAAATAAAGTGTATCACACTTTTATATATTCCAGTATTAAATTTAATATTATTTTTATAAATTGAGCAAATACTAAAAAATATAAACTGCCATAATCATAATCCATTCAAAAAAAAAAAAAAAAAAAAAAATTAAGAAAATGCTTGATTTTTCCTCAAAATTTTAATTTATGCAAATAAAATGAATGATTACAAGAGACAGGTAAATTACACAGAGCACTTTTTCCTGCACATGGTATTTACATTGTTTATGATAGCAATAAATATATTAACAAGAAGTGAGTAACATTTTAATTAATACTTATGGATGCATGGAATTTTCTATTCTTGATTGTTCCACAGATGAACAAAATTTCAGGTTTTGCTAAGACCTAAATCCAGAGAAGATCAAGTTTTTAAAATCACAGAACTCAAGTTTTACTCTCATTTTATGTGTATATTTTTTCTTGTGCTGCTGTTACAAAATGCCATAGTAAATGGCTACTCCAAGTGAAATAAGAATGTACCAAGAAAGACATTTGGCTGTCAACATAACAGCCAAATGTAGAGAATGTGTAAAAGAGTTCCAAGACAAAGCAATGTAGAAAAGTAAAAGCTTTCTTTTCTGCAAATGATGTTGCAAAAGCTTTGATTACATTAGAAAATAGACAATGATTTTTTATTGTCTATCTCAAACCCATGTGAAATAAGTCTGTTTTACTGAAAATGAAAGGATTTAATGTTTTCCACAGAATTTCCAGATATTGGATAACTAGCCTAAAGATTTCAACTTTTTCTGTGTATTTGTCTGCCTCTGATTATTACAATTATCATTTAGAAAAAAAAATTATTCTTTGCATCATAAAATATAATAATTTGGAAATTTTGTGATAATAAAAGACAATAATGTTTTATACTTGTGTAAAGAATGATGATAAGACATGAATATATTATTTGCTAGAACACCATCTCTTGTGCTATGATGCAATGCAGGAAAAAGTTACCAATATCACCAATAGAGTTTGTGAAGAAAAAAATGCAAGTGATGAAATTACTTACTCTTACAGCTTCTTTACACTTCATGTAACTTCAAAAACTTTATAATATTCCTACATTAGAAATTTTTGGTATATTAATGACTCAATATGTTTACATTTTAATCTACTGCTACTTTTTCCAATATATATAGAATATATTATTCTTCTCTGTATTGTATGATATTTATTTTCAATTAACATGAATTAGCTATGAAAATGAGTGAACACACTTCCTATCATATATTAAGATTACCAAATGTTTAGAAGTTAAAATGTTTTGCATATAAAATTTTGAATGTTCTAGAATTTAAAAAAGGCTATACTCAATTCTTTTAGTTCTACATTCTATTTGTTTTTGATATGTTGAAGCTGGCTCAGTACATTTTTTAGAACAAAAATGTTTTATTTTTTTGTAAGTTTAGAATTGGTTTTCTTAAACAACCAGCATTTCATGTCATTCATGAATTAGTTATGAAGCAAATTGTCATTATATACTGTAAAATTAACAAAACATGATGGTAAACAAAAGTGATGAAAACACTCAATATAATTTAAAAAATGTTTGTATTATAATAAGATAACACTGTTATGGACATATAACAAATGTAAAATTTTGTTTTCTAAAAATTGACAAACATTTTTGTGTTGTCATCTTGAGCAAATAGCACTACTTTGATGAAAAATTTTAGGAAAGTATCTAATTATTATTACTAGTTAACTTTGAGAGAATGAGCTTTGTTGTGCAGTGATAAATAAATCATGTGATCATTTGATAATGATCACATGATTTAAGATATTCCTATTATAGATTCCTATTAATATTTTTATAATTCAACTTCGGTAAAAAAGTTAATATAGATTTCAATTTATTCAAATTTATGAAATGAATGACAGTGATGAATTAAATAAGCATTGAATAAAATCTATAATAAATTGTAATTTTAAATTATGAAACTAAATTGAAAAGATAAAATAAAATCATAAATAAAAATTTATGATTTTAACATCAGATAGAAGTAAAGAAGACTTGCATATAATCAAAGTACCACCAACTTTTTAAATTATTAAAAATGTACCATGACGAAAAAAAGGCTGAGAATCACTGCATTAAGCAGTTGCTTTGATATCTAAAGTATTAGTTACAGCTATTTGCAACAGCAATAAATTCACAGCTAGTTACTAAATGTATTAGTTACAGCTATAATTAAAAGGACTTATCACATCACTAAATAACCAAACTCAAGATATTCAAATATAGCTTTAATATTGGATTTCAGGTACTCAGAATCATCAATATTAATTAAAGCTATATCTGAATATTTTGAATTTAGTATTTTGGTGATTGTATTCTCTCTCATCTTGATGTCATAAGACCTTTTAATTCTGAAAATTTCTTCTTTCCATATAACTGGAGACAAAATTGTTTTTTCCCCTCGGTAAAAAAGAAATTTGTATAGCAAAACCAATCAAACAACTTTTACTTTGGCCGATTTTGGTCTCTTAAATGGATTAAGCCAATTTTGGCTAATCATATTTAAAGAGTTAATTAAGGCCATAACTAATGGGCTAACTGCTTAATGTATAGTTAACTTTGGGCTAGAAGCATATTTAATTTAATTATTAATACTTTAAGATGTCTGAAGTTGAAGGGAAAACATTGAGCATATTCTTTTAAAATAAAGTCTGAAGTCTGTTACTTTATTGTATGAGGTATTTTATATCACATCTGAATTAAAAATATAAAATATTTATTTAAAAATTGTAACAAAATTGCCCAATGAATTATTATTTTTTGTATTGGTCCATAACAAAATTATAAATTTTAAAAGTTTATCAATTTTTTAATAATAGTTAATATATGAACTGACACACATTTAGATATTAAGGCATATTTCAAAAATAGTTTTGGGACATAAATTCCTTAATATTTAAAAGTGTCTAGCTATTTAAATATTTATTGTATTAATTTAAAGTTACTACCACAAAAAAGTAATATAAATAAAACACAAGTTGACATATAATCTATAATTAATGGTTTATATATAATATATAAACGTGTGTTTTATTAAAATATAAAATGTTAGTTTGGCAGTTCTGAAGGAAGTTTGTCAACAGGAAGGATAAACAGTTCTGGTTTTAGCAGTTATCTAGAGTAAAGGTCTGTCACACACACTTTTATCATTATGGAACTAATTTATCGTATTAAAATAATTTTGGAAATAAACCAAAGATAATTTGAACATGCTCAACAATACATTAAGTTATTATTCCCATTATAAATATTACTGCTTAAAAACCCTTAACAAGTGTAGTAAATTTACTTCATAAATTTATAATTTTGTTTTATTTATCAGAAAGATAAAATACTCTTAAAAATAATGTTTGTCTAAATTATTATAAAAATTTGTTTTCAAAATTTATATCATCAATAAATCCAAGTTCAACAAATCATTTAATTTATCTGAATAATCAAATTATATACTATAATTAGAATACCAAATTTAAAATTTACATTCCTCTACATTAAAACTTAAATGTATAACTTGTGTTTAAGCAAATAATTAAGTTTCTTTCCCTAATAATTATACAAACAACTTAAATGTTTAATATTCACATATTTTGAATGAATGGCTAATGAGTTAAAGTCCATTAAAGTAATTGGGTAAATATTAGTTTATACTTAATTATAATTGGACAATAAATTCATCCAATAATAATTATTAAAAAATTTTTTAAATGAAAAAATTTTAAAATTTTTAATAATAAAAATGATTGATATTTTAACTTAAAATCAAAAAACTTAGGTGAAATTATCAGCATGTCAAACTTACCATTTTGCTAAACACAAAATATTTATATTGATTAAAATTTCTTAAACGTGTTTATATAATTTAAAAAAAATTACTTTTGGATTAATTTCCCTATAAATTTTAGCAACAGATCTGAATAAATATTTCCAATAAATTATGTAATTCTGAATAAATCACTTTATAAAAGTTTAAATTTTATCTTTTTAATATTGCTTCATTCTGTACACAAGTGAAATATATCACTTTAATAATAAACTTGATTAAAATTCCCTTGAAAAAATTATTTATCATGCTTCTACAACCTTGTTTTCATTTCCTGCTGATGGAGAATCTTCAGCAGCAGTAACATTTGACTGACTTTCCTGTTTATGTTCCAATGTTTTTGTAGGCTGCTCTTCAGATGGATTATCTGCAATACTAAGATTTTCCATGGAAGCTTCCTAATTAATAAGATAATTAAATTTAAGAATTAAAATAACAAAAGATATAGATTAATGTATAAAAAAATAAAAATTTACACAATTTCCAATTTTTACATTCAAAATTAATTAATATATGGGGATTATTATATAAGATATTAATAAAAATAAAAGACAAAGAAAGTTATATAACAATGACAAAAATATTTAACAAAGATCTTTTTTTCAAATTCATTCAATAGGAGTTAATTGATTTCATACTGACCATTTCAAACTTAAGATACTACCATTTCAAACTTAAGATCAAGAACATGAAAAATATCACTAATAAAAGAAGTCTAGCATTTTCAATAATATATGATAACACTGAAAGACAATCTTTTATATAACATAAATAACAGAATCAAAATATAACATAAATAACAGAAAATTTTTCAATGTGTTTTATATGATGATATAAAGAAATCAAATTTAATCAATTCCATATAAATTATTAATCTAATCCACAAATGATTAGGTTCATATAATGCAATTAATTTCAATCAACTAATTAAAATTATCAATTTATTCCTATCATGACTATTTAAATAATTCAAATAAAAAATTATGTTTTGCAATCCAAAATTCTAAAAAGATTTATTTTTATATAATAATAATTTTGTAATACTCATTCTAAAAAGTTTTTAAAAACCTGTTTAGCCATCTTCAGTAAAGTTTATATAATATTTGGAAAATGATAAATCTACAAAACTAACTATAAAAAAAGTTGGCTTATATGCAACGATTTTTATATACAAAGAATATTTCCAAAATCAACCTTTGATTGACAAGTAAAAGTAAACCAGTTGCAACAACAATATGTTGCATTGCACATAAATTTAGTAAGTGTTAATATTGCTAAACATAAATTCATCATCCAGTTTGTTTTATTTGTGCATAAGTAGCTACAAATAAACACAATTCCTAGCAATGTCACTCCTGCCAGCTGTGAGTTATGTGATGGGATACTATTTCTGTAATCAGATAAGCACAATGCTGTTGAGATATTTTGTTGATGTGTCATATCTACAATGAAACATTGTGAATGACAGTTCTTTGAGGGACTGATATAAGAAATTCAAAAATGGGTGCACAAACATGTGCAATGAGTGTGAACAAGGATGACACTCAATTATGAATAATGAGCTCATTAAAAAAAAGTCAACCAAACTGTGTGTGATAAACATTGTTTCATGATTTCAGAACTTTCTGATGAATTTCTTCAAATTTTGAAGACTATTTTATTTCAATGAATATTTTCACAGATAGATTGGTTACCATAAATCCTGTCTAGTGGAAAACAAAACTGACTATTGTTCACAAAATGCAAAGAATGGGATCAGCTTTGATATTTCTTCTGTGCTACAAGGAAGAGGAAGATGAATTCTTTGACAGGATTTTAACTGGGGATGAGTTATAGGTTCAATTCCTGAATACAGAACTAAGGAATGTGCAAAACAGTGGCTGCATACTCATTCTCCAAACAAACCAAAGAAACTCAAATCAACACTTTTGAACTGAAAAATGATGGCTATAATCTTTCACAATAGAATTGTGTTGAGAGAATTCATGGCACTAGGAATAAAAATAATGTCAGACATTTATTGTATAACACTGAAGAAGCTTCAAAGGTCAATCCAAAACAAAAGGCATGGATGCTCATCAAAGACATTCTCCTCCATTGCAAACAAGTAGCCTCAATTGTGGTTCACAGAAAGGCTTTACTATTTTTGTTATTATGGAGGGATTTATCATTATATCAATAATCAGTGTACTGAGATTTAACTATATATAAATAATCAACAATTTAATCAAAAATAACTAAGCACATAAAAAAAATAGCAACTTACTGGAATATTTTCTTTATTTTTATTTTCCTAAATTAGGAAAAAAAGAAACAAAATTAACAAATTTCTAAATATAATGTTTCTTGACAATAATTGCTTTTAATCTATGAGTAAAAATGTCATTTGATACCTAACATTATTTCTACAAATAAAACTTAACTAAAATTCTTTTTTAAGAAATGCCTATATCAATAATAAAATAAAAATGTATAAAATAACAGTATACTTACTAATAACTTTTTTAGTGCAATATTGGCTGCTGTTGATAGTGCATTGCATATCTTTAAAAAAATTAAAAAAAATCATGTAAAGTTTACTTTTACTTTACATATGTGAGCGTGCACAAAATTTAAAAATTTTTTATACTGGATGTTCAGAAAATAACACCATAGGAATGCCTGATAAAGTCGGAAACACTGACATCATCAGTGCTTAGCTGGACAGCATTAATAATGTTATCATGTGCTCCTAGGATGTATCTGACAATATCAACACGATGAGTGGTCTCATCTACGTACTTCCCATCTGTGATAGCTTTATAGACTGTATGGTTGCAAAATGATTTCAAAAACTGCCAATGTAAATCCTGATTAAATGTTAATTATTGAAAATTAACATTTACTTTATATTGCAAGCATCTATTGTTATGGCAATGGTTGCAATGTAAAGTACAATATTGTACTTATGTGGTACAAAGGTTGCTATTTTTACATTTTAAGTTAAATTTTCACATAATTCCACATAGTAACATAACAATCAACAGAACACTGTATGTCATGCTTGTTGGAATACATTCTTAATTTGTCAGGAGCACCCGTGTGTGTTATTTTCCAAACACCCAGTATAATTAAAAGAGCATATTGTATACATTATTATACATATACAATTTATGAGATCAGCACACTTAATATAAAATTGTCTTACATATATATAGTAGCAAATAATTCAATTTATTATAGAATACATTCATGGATAAGAATAGGTTGAATACTGTGACAGCTAAAAAGCATATTCAAAAGAATATTCTCATTATAAAATGAATTTTCAGCAATCCAGTTATTTTTCCACTGTGTCAACAGTGGAAAAATAACTAGATTGCTGTGACATTTCACATTTTAATGTATTTTCCAAAAAAAAAAAAAAGCCCTAACATATGATACTGAACTATTAGATTGCCAGTGATATGCAATGTCTGCATATCACTTTCCAATTCCTGAAAAAACAGCTCTATTTATTAATATATGGGCTGTTCACAGGCCAAATCGACTAACTCTATTTGTAAATCCTTAATATAACGGATATTATTTTTAAATTTTTTGCATAACTTAATTTTAATATATTATTATTAACAATACCTGTTATACAGTCTCTCAAACCTGTTATATTAAAGCTATACTTTAATATAACAGGTTTGAGAGACTGTATAACAGGTATTGTTCAGATGTTCAGTTTTTCTAAATCAATTCTTGAGTTTTCATCAAAGATTGTGATTTATATCACTGTAATAAAAGTATTTAAATTATATGAGCTGCTCACTTGCCAAATCGATTAACTCCACAAAACAAAAAGTATAGAAATTGATAATATAAACTATTTTTTAAAATTTCCTTTAAACTCTAAATTTAAATAAACATTGCAGAATGTATTTATATATATCATTATATTAAAGCTAAACTGAACATCTGAACAATACCTGTTAGACAGTCTCTCAAAAATATAATGAACAATGCCATCATTTTTTGAAAGAGTGAAGTGCAGTCATTGTGGTTCTATGAGAATCCTCATTAGAATCATGAATGAATTATGTTCAGAACCTTTGCATCATCAGATTTGATAATCAACTGAAAATATCAAATTCATTATGTAAAATATATAGATAAAATTTTCAGTTTTGAGGCTACAGATCAAACTGAAATTGTGCCATCATCTTAAAAAGTCCTCTTTAATTCTTCCAATTTGGCTTTCATTATAATTTATGCTTTTCTACAAGACTCCTTTCTTCTTTGTGGTGATTATCCTCTCCAAAAACTTGAGGAAACAATATATAGTCTGTTTAGAAATTCCTTTATATGCAAAATTGTTCACAATAAACTTTTCTCCTAATGTTTTATTTAATGTGTAAAAGCTGTACTCTCTTAAATGTAAAGAATCTTATTTAGTTGACATTTTGAACAAACTAGAAAATTGAATGCACAAAAAAATTACAGAATATTCTAAAGTATTCCATGTACTTTCAAATTACAGCACTTGCAGCATAATTAAAAATTACTGGCATATAGCTAGTGCCTGAGATATTTTGTTTGGATTTTTCCAGACAGCTGATATAATGATCTCTCTGGTTTAGAGAAAAATTCAAAGCTTGATGTAATTTTTTACTTGAAGACTGAAGAGAGTTTTAATTTTGAGAAATTTGAAATGCATATCAAGTAATCAAGTGAAAGAAGAAAATAACACTAGTTTTGACTGAACTTCTTTCAAGCATTTTATCTGTTCCCTTTTTTAAGTTAATTTTTCTTAGAAAAAATAATAGAATTGACACACATCACAGAATATTACAGATAACTCTCAAAGTATTGAAGTCAGCTCATACAAATCCAAGTAATATTGGATTTGTATGAGCTGACTTCAATCAATCAATAGTTTAATAATTTAAAAGTAATAAAAGTTATTTTTATACTTAATACTTTGATACATACCTCTTGTGCATTCAAATGAGCTTCAAAAATGTAACAATGAAATGTTGGAGGACTTTCACAATCTGACTTTGATCTAGTAATAAAACCTATTAATCTACAAAATAAATAAAATTTGTTATATATGTATATATATTTAAAATTTTAAATTTAATTATTAAAGTAAATTTGTAAATTTTTTTCAAATATTTTGTTAAAAAAAGCTGAATTAGTATCTAAAATCTTTAATAAAATTTACATCTTGCTTGTCAAACTAGGGTATATTTGTTGAAAATCTTACATAAAAAATGGAAATAAAATCACTTCTGAGCTATATGTAAAGTTTGCTAATTTAATCAAGTTAAAGCAAAATATTTATAAAATTACGCAAATTTAAAAAAGTAAATCTAAATAATTCATTTTGGTATTAGCAAGTGTCCTATATACAGCATTAATTTCTTGATATTGCCATCATTATAGAAAAACTGAATTTGAACTAAATATTTTAATTAAATTTTCTTTTCAAATCCATTTTTTTTAAACTGATTAAATATTCATTATAGTATCCTAATTACTTGATCTAAATAGAATCAATAAGTAGTGGCTCAATAAATCATCACACAACATAATCAGTGGTAGGGTATAAAAAAGAGAATTGTAAATTTAATAGAAGTCCAGTATAAATATCAAATCAAGATTATTAACAACTATTCAACTGAAAGTTAATGGCAGGTTTGTCAGTAATAAAGAGAAAAATGCAATTGAGAAAGTAAAACACAATCATACAAAACAAATATAATCATTGCCTCAGATAAACAAAGCTATACTCATGGTGTTAAATGATATGATACATTAACAATGTAGAAGAGGAACTACAGAAAAAAACATCTTTCAATGCTTTGTAAATACACAATACAACACTGTTAAGAGTGCACGATATGACTATCAGATGAAGTTGAATTTGTGATAACTGAAAGTTAGGTATCCAAGCCTACAGCATATTTATTTTCTTGTAAGGTATATTGGAATATTCCTCATTTTTCTTAGATAATAATGAATAAACAGCAGAATTTAATTTGAGCGTAATAAGGTTTAGTTAGTAAAAAATCAATTTCTGATCTAAATTCTGAGCAAAAAAATAAAAAATAAATAAAATCTGCCTATAAACTAAATATCATACTTAGCTCTTTAGAATACTTAATCATCAAACACCTGATGCCGAGAAATGTTTATTAAACATTAACGCTTTTGACCCAATATGATAGGCCATCTTCAGATGAAACAGAATCATATTTTAACTTAACATTTAAACGACAGAACAAACACTTTTACATTTAAATTTAAAACAAATACTAGATAAATAGATAAATATACTAGATAAATTACCAAATAAATAATAAAATAAAAACAACATATGTAAAATAAAATAAAAATGAAATAAATGTACAAAAATGCCTCTAAATATAAGGGCAGGTGCAGGCTAAGAATTTTTGTGTTTTAGTTTCTTCTTTTATGTAGAATTTCCATGCAGAAGCTAGTCCATCCACATCCCTGTGGCATTAATACAACCATCCTTCAATTTACTTTTATAGATTTTGATTATTCTTCATGCATTGCTAATGATGGGGAATGCATAGCCCTGAGGATAGTTGCTTCATTCCATTTAACCAGAGAGTACTCTTCTTGTGCCATACAGGATAATACGGTGTTGCAGTTTCTTTTATTAATATCATAATTGTGCTCCTTAAGTCTGATAGCTAAATTCCTTCTTGTGACCCCAAAATAGTTCTTCTTAATTCCTAATGCCTGATTTTTCAAAAGGAATTTTGTATACACCTGCTTTTTCTTCTTTTTTAATCATGTCTTTATCATTTCTTAAAATACAGTATAAATTAGGCATTCTTTTGAAAACTATTTTTGAGTGTTTTCTGTCCGACACTTGTTTCATAATGTTCTCAAATTTTGATTATAAGTGAACTTGGAGATTTTAAACTAATTTGTTTGGGTTCTTATTATATTGCCTCCTTTATATCTTTTAATTAGTCCATCTATTGTACTCTTTTTATATCCCAGGTTTGAAACTGTTTTTTTGATTCTATTATTAATTTCTTTGATCCTATCCAGCACATTAGAGCAATAGGAATACGCTCTTCTAATGAGTGCACAAAGGGAGACAGTTTGTAGAGGTTGTTCAAGTTAGTAAAACCAACACATAGTCCACTATGTGTTGGTTTTATGTAGATACCTGTTGTTTTACCATCTCCTTTCAATTGGATGTCTATATCTAAAAAATGTATCCGTTCATGACTTTTTTGCTCTAGTTTAAGTTTTAATCCATCATTGTTGCTACTGTTGTACAAACTCTTGTATTCTCTTGTTGTTTTTCCAAATAATGCACATATCGTCCACATATCTTTTGTAAAAATACAATATAAAATACATCCTGAACCCATTGATAATGCTTTTCTCCAATTTGCATGGGACTAGTTCACACACTAATAATCCTGACATTGGGTTTCCCATAGGTACCCCCTTTCTTTTGTCTATAAGCTTGTTCATCAAAACTGAAGGAGGACTCATAGCATATCAATTTGGCTAATTCTGTCATATCTTTCGTAAATGCAGCAACTTCCGGCTTTTTGTGAAGCATAAATTTCATTAATGCTTCATAGAAGGATTCTATTTTTATAGGTGGGTATAGGTTTTTATAATCCATAATCACCCCAACTTGTTCACCCAGTAAACTTAATTCCTGTAGTTCTTTTACTACATTTGTTGGGTTTTGTGCAACAATAGCATTGTTACATATCTCATCTAAAATGAATCTAAGTAAATGTTTTTCAAGAATGTATGTGGGTCCTCTGCATTTCTTAACTACAGGTCTAACTTCTTTACCTTCTTTATCTATTTTTGCAAATGCAAACAATCTTGGAATCCCTGGCTTCAGGTTATGAGATCCTTTAAGGAAAGTTAATATTGAGCTTAATGGTGCTCTTTCAAGTTTTTTAACCTTTCTGTCTACGTTCATAACAATTTTTTCATTGGCCTGTTTACATTCCGTTCTTTTAATGTAACCTTCTAAGGATTTGTTGTAATTTTGTCTTTTCATGATGACTAGGTGTTTACTTTTGTCAGCTTGTGTTAGGACCAAATCATTGTCGTTTAACCATTGTATTTCATGCTTCAGCTGTTTCATTTTGTTGCTTTTTGTTCTGTGTGTATGGTCTTTAAGAACAGTCTTCCATTTGAAGAAATCCTTTTCTAAATCATTGAATTCTGAGATTCCTCTTTCCAGTTCTGCCATTGAATTTGCCATAAGTTTTTGTCTTCCGGAACAAAGTTAGGAAATTATTTAATTAATAATTATAATAATTTATTTAGATAAGAGATTGTGCCTAACATCTATCTCTAGTATCAAATTACTTAGTTTCTAATTATTAATTATACCCTTTTGGAGAATTTCCTTAATTTTAGTTAGAATGTCTACTTGGTCCCATAAAACAAATGGTGACAAGTTTATGTTCTATCATATTGGGTTGAAAACGTTACCCTGATGCTGAGAAATGTTTATTAAACATTTCTCAGCATCAGGGTAACTTAAAACTGAAAAGCATAAACTTTTTTATTAACCTACAATAGCATAGATTGATAAATTTATTTGTAAAATTTGTTTTAATTGAAACACTAAAGTTCAAGAGGCACCAAAAATTCTTTGCCAACTGCATTTTTCTCAAAATCTGTTATTTCAGAATTTCAAAATATACATTTGCAAACTCAGTTCATACCCTAATTTTGCCACATAGTTTTTGTTTTCAAGATGAGCTAAATATTTCTCTTATCGTGGTATAAGTTTTTGGATATCACTGTCTTAGAATGTGTCTGTCTGCTCATGCAGTCATAGTTGAAGTGCTGTTTTCACATTGTTGCCTCTTTCAAAGTGACCTACTAACTCATCAAGGAGGCCAAAAAAGGTGATAATTACAAAATGCAGATATGGACTGTGTATCTACTACACAATCTACATCTGCAAATCACAAAAAAGTGTCTGATCTGGGATATCCTGGAAGATGATTGCTCTGTTTCAGAACTTCTCACACCATGAACTCAAACTTAATTACAATGGACAATTGTCCCTATATGCAGCATTCATTTCTTGATAAATTTTGCTTGCATTTTTGCAATACCCAGAAAAACTGAATCACATTACTATGTTTCTCCAACATGGAAATTCATAGAACACCTACTATTTTTTAATATCCATATTTTTACCACTTCTTACCAGGCAGCATTAGAGACTACTGATACAATGCATAAGAAACTCTTGTATGTATATTTTAAAATTTTAAAATTATGGTTATTTTTCCATAAACCCAAAGTTAGTAAAGAATTTTCAATTTCCCCTCATAAGCAAACAAAAATTTATTATTGCTCAGACAGCTATTTCTGTACTATTATTACATTTTTGTATTCCTCATCTCACTTAATGTAAACTGGCAAAGATTTATCAAAAGCAACTGATCAAATTTTGAGAATGAACTCAATTCTATTAGCCACATAGAAATATTTATTTATTTGATACAGACAAGCTCATTTCTGGTGATAAAAGCAATGCAGTTTATGAGAACTTGGTACATAGCATCCAGTAACAGATTACCAATTATAAGTTAACTCACACATATTACTAAACATGTTAAATTCAGGATGTATAATAATACAAATACAGAAGTGTAACAGCAAAATAAACAAACATGACAAAAGTTTGCTCATGCACAAGTAATGAAAACTAACTGACAAGTTTCTTTTAGATTATTAATTAATAAACATAAATTTCTATAATTTAATTTATTTAATTTTCAGATTTTTTAAAATCAAAACACACAAAAATAAAATTACAGAATTAAGATATTAAATAGTAAAGGAAAGTTTTTAATATCTTAATTCTGTAATTTTATTTTTGTGTGTATTGTGATAATTGATATATAATCATAGCTATCATATAATCACAAAAATGAGGAAGTATAATTATATTACACAGTTGATCCTAAAATAAGTCATAAATATACATACTTTACCTGTTATTATCTTTATGACCTGTCCAAAATGATATATCTTCAAGAGAAAATGTAGCTTTTATAGCTTGATGTGAAGGATCTACAATTCTTGCAAAATATAAAGATTTGAATTAGATTCTCATTCATTTATATCATAATTTAGTTTTTTGTCACTAATAGACGCAAACATTAATAATTTTATATTAAAAGTTACATAATTATAAATAATAACTTACTTTAAACAACTATTAGAAATTACCATATGCGATTCTGACATTTTAAATACACCGTGAATAGCACGAGCTGTCATAATCTGTCTCATAGTTTCAAAGATTAAATTTTCTCCTAAATTAAAAAAAATATCACAATGTAAGACAAAAACAAATGCTAATATTCAAACTTTTTAAAATAAATGCTTTTGGCTATCAAAATCATAAGATTATAACAAATTCTTATTGATGATCAATATTTAATTAATGCAATGAATAGCAACATTTACCTCTGTCATTAGGAACCTGCATACTACCAAGAAATCTAACAGCAAAAACTTCCCAAAATGTATTTGTAGAATTTGTGGATCCTTCAGTTGTTACACTTGTAGGAGATTGATCATAAGGATTACTTCTTATAGTTTAAATTAAACAAAGTAATAATTATTTTAAGAAAATTAAAAAAATTAATGAAATTTAAAATTATTACATACACAGAAGTACCATCCTTAGAATTTTCCTGCTCATCTCTTGTATTGTCAGAAGGAGAAAACATATCAAATTGTATAGGTATGTCAGGTAACAAATGTCCCATTGGAGATGATGGTTGAGAAGAATAAAATGATGATTTCTCTCTGTTTTTAAATAGCCATAATTAACCATTCTGAAAATACAGACCAATTTTTTAAATCATTTATACAAGATGCAACAAAAAAAACCAGACTGGATTTTCTTTAAATAAAATTTTAATGCTGAATTTATCATTTATAGAATTTAAAAAGCCTTGGAAACACTTGAAAAACTTTCCACAAAAACTGAATTTGATGGATAAACCAATTATAAAGTAGTAATAGTTTTAACCTCTGTCATAAAATGGCAATCATCCATGATGGAGCAATAGCATAACAAAATTTGTGTTAAATTTAGAAAAAATGGCTACAAAAACCTATCAAATGTAAGGCAATTTTACAAAAACAATAACATTAGAAAAAACAAGTTTTTATATAATTTAGCTAAATTTAAAAAAACTAGCATTGAAGATGACAATAAAATCCTTAGTATCCTTAAAAAAAGCAAAATTATATTGAAACTGTTAGTAAGAAATTTTACAAAAGTTCTCTGATGTTTACAAATGAGAATGTTATGTGAGGCTAGAAATGACATTCTAATAACTGTTTCCTTTTCTTATGACAATATCTCATACTGCCATGCATGTGACTTGATCTTTAGCCAAGCACAATATTGCAGTTCTTCCTTATCCTGCATATTCTCCTTATTTGTCATCCAAAGTTAAAATGCTAATAAAAAAGGAACTCATTTTAATAGTACTGAAGAAATTAAACATAATATGAATACAATTTTAAGAAGCTAACTTTAAAAATGTGCACTTAAATTCATTTGAACTTAAAATTATAGTGAGAGGGAAAAAACAAATTTCCATAATGATTAAATGTTTTAACCATAACTTTATTGTTTTTTTAAATATCAGTCCTATTTCTTTTGAGTTGCACCTTGCAAGATATTCATATTCTTTTGAGATCAAATAATTAATAGAAAAAAAAAATGCAAATTCAGAAGTGTGACTGGGCTACTCTACTTTATGAGCAAACAAGCAAACATGTATGTAAATTCATAATTTCAAACCCAATATTAATTATAATGACATTATCCTAATCTTCATCATCATTCGATATTTTTAATTATGAAAGATACAAGAAAAATTTAAATTGAAATATTGTAAAGTTAAGTGAAGAATAAACAGCTTTAAACTTGCAGATGAAAGCTGTAGAAAAATAACTTTGAAGTTTATAATGCTATCAATGTTTATATACTTTCTGATGTACTAATTATGCTGTGTTTCTCATTTTTGCTGAATAAAATTTTAACACCTTTGCAGATTCTATTGCTTAGTTCAAATATTCCTTTCAAATATCTTATTATATTTAATATTTGATAAAGGAGTAGAAATTAAAACAAAAACTGATATTAGTACTTTGACTTAATTATATAGTTAATAAAAGTAAACAGAAAAATCACAAGAATTTTTAAGTAAAATAAATTTGACTCAAAAATTATATTTCATGTCTTTCAAGCAATTGCTTTGGAGAATGCATTGGCATAATTCAATTAAAAAATTATCAAACCCATTGAAGAATAAAAAAATAGTAAATTATACAGTGTAATTACAGACTGCCTCCACAATGGGTAAGGAAATTAAGAAGAGCTTCCGGGAATGAAGTAATGATGTCACATGGGCATGGCCTACTATGGAGGGACTTTATCATGTATTATAAAGTGTGATTGTAAATAAATTAACATTTAATAAGAAATGCCAATAAAATTCTTTTTTTACCAACTAGACATAAATCAAGTAATGAACAATATTACAAGAGGAATCAATAATTAGGTTATAAACATACAGACAAAAAATAAATAAGCAAGTAAGAAAATTTTTAACACTCATTTTTAACAAAATTTCTATTAATGTTTAAGCACTTAATCCAATATTATCTGTTTCTGAAAACAAACTTCATAAAAACATTAATTGTTACTGGAGTCTGCAATACCTATTCCAGAATCTTTTCATCTAAAAAAAATTTACCATCCAAGTGTTATTCTAAAATAGGGATCTCCAAACTTTTTAGCCTAAGGGCCACACTGACTCCTCCACTAAGTCCCAAGGGTCAAGACCTAGCTAACTCAACATACCAACACACTGTAATTTTGAATTACAAATGTGCAAATTTTTGTTTCAGGACTAGCCGGCGAGTGAGATATCTATGGCACAGGGTGCGGGGGTGGACACCGCTCCATTTGCAATTCCGGTTGGTATTTACTGGCAACGTCAAGGACATTTCATTGTAGAGGAGATTCACATGCTATGTGTTACATATTGTTATGACTACTTACGACCATGCTAAATGCAAAGTAGTGACATCTTACGGAGATTAGAAAAGTTAAGTGCAGAACATGGCAAAGCTACAGTAGTACAGTACCATCTTGTGGGGAGCGGTGATATTACGCAAACATCAATTATGCTTGGTTAGTCTAAGTATACAATGCCATCTTGTAGTGAGTAGCAGAGCTAGAGCAGGTTCTGAAAAAGTTTCTGATGCATGATCACTTGAATGGAAGATTCGAGTACTTTTGAGAGTTTTTGAATATGTTCTATGCACCAAGGACATGTGGTACAAATACAGGAGACAACTGAGAGTTCGACAGTTCCAAAGTTTGAATTCAGAGCAACAAGTTTGACCTGTAAAGTGAAATATAGTGCAACTAGTGTGTTTTGTACTATAGTTTCTTAGTAAAAATACAGTGTGTTTAATTTAAAGTGTCTTTAAGATAAATTCAGTGCATTTTGTTTACTCAGAACTCCTGCTCTTAATAGTATTAATTGGCATTATTTTGATTTGAAGTTACATCACTTTTGTGTGGATTTGTATGAATATAGAAAAGAAACAAAATATTGTGAGTGCAGAACATTTAAAGAGCAATGGGGATATCAATATTTTGTAATTGAGTCAAGTAATAAGGCAATGTGTGTAATTTGCAATGAAACAATATCAGTCCTCAAAGAATACAATATAAAATGTCATTATGAGACTAAACATTCTCAAAATTACTCCAAATTTACAGGAAGCCTACGGTTAGAAAAATATGAATCTTTTTTGAAACATGGGTTAAAATCTCAGCAATTGTTGTTTAAGAAAGTAAATGCTGAAAAGAAGCAGCAACTCATGCTAGGTTCCACATGGCTTATTCAACAGCGAAACATGAGAAACCATTTACTGATGGCAAATTAATTAAGGATTGCAGAGGCAGAAGAAATGTGCCCAGAAAAAGCTAATTTATTTAAAAATATCAGTTTGTCACCAAACATTGTGGCTCAAAGAGTAGATGATATTGCAGAAAATATATTAAGTCAATTGTCTGACAAAAATCGACACTTAGAGTGGTTCTCTTTGAATGAGTCAACAGATGTTTCAGATACTGCTCAGGTGTTAGTTTTTATTTAAGGAATATTTATTTATTTATTTATTTAGCGTATGGCTTATACATGACACGAACAAAGCATAACAAAATGGAGTAATACAAAACCATAAGTGAAATAAAAGAACAAGAAGCACAACCTGATAAAAACCACACCAAATTTGTGAAACGTCAACTTAGAGCTCTGAAAAGAAAGGCAGCATCTGTATCAAGCTATGCCCGACCTTTCTCAGTTGAAGAGATAGATATGGCTCTGAAGAAACTAAAACCTAGTAAGGCCCCTGGCTTTGACGGAATACATCTTGAGTTCTTAATACATACTGGCAAGAACACAAGAGCATGGCTAGCACTATTTTTCACAGACATACTCCGGAATGGTATACTTCCACAAGAATTTAAGAAATCTAAAATAATAGCCATTTTAAAGCCTGGAAAATCATGCGAAAAACCAGAAAGCTACCGACCCATAGCACTTCTCAGCTGTTGCTACAAGCTCTTTGAGAGGCTCATCTACAATAGAATCAGCAACACTATTCTGGAACATGTACCAATGGATCAGGCAAGTTTTAGACCTAACAGGAGCTGTTGCAATCAAGTACTTTCTCTTACAACTCATATAGAGGCAGGCTTCCAAAAGCGCTTGAAGACTGGTGCTGTGTTTATTGATCTTACTGCGGCATTTGACACCGTCTGGAGAGAGGGTGTGGTGTACAAGTTTTTACAGATTATACCATGCAGAGCAACAGCCCATACCATCAACAGCATGCTCTGCGATAGGTAATTTCAAGTCTTTCTAGGGGATAGAATGAGCGCCGATAGGAAGATACACAATGGACTCCCTCAAGGATCAGTGCTCTCACCTTTGCTATTTAACCTGTACATTTCTGATCTTCCAATTACTGCATCAAGAAAGTTCTGCTATGCAGATGATATCACAATAGCTGCACAACACAGTCAATTAGAGCAAATTGAGGAAACTTTGGAACACGACCTGGAGAGCTTGGGGCACTACTTCAAAAAATGGCGATTGTCTCCAAGTGCCACCAAAACAGAAGTGTCCTGTTTCCACCTGAATAATCAACTGGCAAATACAAGGCTGAATGTCTCTTTCTGTAATCAACCTCTTAGACATAATATGTACCCAATACCTGGGTATCACCCTTGATCGCACTCTGTCTTTCAAGACGCATCTACAAAATGTCGCTGGCAAGCTTAAGAGCAGGAACAATATAATACAGAAGCTTTGTGGCACCACGTGGGGATCAACTGCTAGCACGCTGCGCTGCTCAGCTTTAGGACTGGTTTATTCGTGTGCTGAGTATTGTGCCCCTGTCTGGATGAATAGCTCCCATACAAGATTGGTAGATACACAGCTTAATGTTACAATGCGCCTGATTTCTGCTACCATACGATCTACACCAGTACTTTGGCTACCATTGTTGGCAGGAGTCATGCCACCTGACCTGCGTCGATCTAGGGCCCTTGCTCGCGAGTCCCTAAAGATAAGCAAAAATCCTCAACTCCAAACTCACCAAGACATTCCATCCTTGAGCATTAATCGCTTGAAATCTCGGAATCCAACCCTCCGGGCAGCTCAAGACATGGCTATAACTGATGATGACTATATGACATTGTGGAAAAACCGCTGGGAAACAGGAATGGGGTCCCACTTGCATGGCCTGTTCTGTCATAGGGGAAAAGTCCAAGGTTTCGACTTACCTCGCAAAACATGGTCCACGCTAAACCGTGTCAGGACGGGCCATGGCGGGTGTAGGGACTCTCTGTTCAAATGGAAGAAGGTTCCGAGCCCGGGGTGTGACTGTGGTGCTCCACGTCAGACTGTTGAGCACATTGCACGCGAATGTAGCCTCCGGGCTTACCCGGGAGACTGGAGCGACATATTAATGTCCACTTCAGAGGCCTTGAAGTGGATAAGCGAGTTAGATCTACAACTCTGAACGCTCTCTATATCTTTGTGTACATGTGCAGTCACACTTTTGTACAGTTTTACATTAGTTTAATTTCATTTAAATAATTCAAAGTTTATTCAATAATTAAGTTTTACAATAGTTTAATTGCTTAGAGACTTAAGGAATAGATAAAAATTATTAAGTGTATGAAGAGCTTCTTGACGTTCATAGCATTCACAGCATTCACAGCATTACCACTGGAGAAGATATTTTAAAGGAGTTAAAAATGCTGTTCAGAAAAACAATCTTCAAACGTCAATAGAAAAACTTGAAGTGTATCACTACTGTTGGTGGCAAAAACGTGTGTGGAAAAAATAAAGATGTTGTTGCTCTCATATCAAAGGCCATAGAAACTGACGATAGTTCAAAACCATTAATCATACATTGCATCATTCATCAAGTCTTTGTGCAGAAAATGCTTGGATATGTCAGAAGTTTTAAAGCCAGTCATGTCAACTATTAATTATATCAGATCACATGCACTCAATCATTGTCAATTCCACAAGTTTATTGAAGAGATTGGAGAAAATGACTTACTATTTTATACTGCAGTATGCTGGCTTAGCTGCAGAAAAGTTCTAAAGCAATTTTTTGAGCTCCAAGCAATAATTGAAATTTTCTTGAATGAAAGGAATTGTTCTCTGGCAGAGTTACAAAACAATGAGTGGTTATTGAAGTTATCATTTTATACAGATTTAACTAAACATATGAATGACCTTAATTTAAAATTACAAGGAGAAAACCAGCTTCTGCCTGATTTATACACTTGTATTAAGTCCTTTCGGCAAAAAATTGTTTTGTTTCAATCTCAATTAAACAAAAAATGTTTCACGCATTTTAATACATGCCAAACATTCAGTCAGTCAGCAAACTGAGACTCCATTTCCAGTATATTTTGCAATTGAAGCTTTGGGTGCTTTAAAAATAAATTTTGAGTATCATTTTTCAGACTCTGATGCAATTGCAAATGATATCAACATTTTTCAAAATCCTTTTAACACCAATATAGAAACCCTTGCCCCAGAACTTCAAATGGAAATGATTGATTTACAGTGTAGCAATATTTTTAAAGAAAAATATTTAAAGTCATCATTGCTGGAATTTTATAGGAGTCTTCAACTCACACAGTTTGATCAGTTGCAAAAATCTGCTTGTGGCTTTTTTTGCTTTTGGCACTACTTATCTGTGTGAAAAACATTCTCCAAAACGAAATATACAAAAAATATTTACAGATCCAAATTAACTGATGAGCATTTGAAGTCACTGTTGATAATTTCCACTAGTAAATTTGATCCACAACTGCAAACAATTATGAGTGGAAAGTTACAGCTACATAAATCTCAATCATGATTATAGTGTTTAATTTCATTATGTGAATTACCTATGTATGTCATTTATTGTGTTTTTTAATTGGTCATTATATAAAAACATCTGATTATTATTTTGTATGATTTACTTATATTGTAAATTTTACAATATAATCAAAATAAACTATGGTGGGCCGGATACCTGGCTTGTCCGGCACACTACCACGTGCCAGATTGGTGGTGCTCGCAGGCTGGTGTTGGCTTGCGGGCTGTAGTTTGGAGATCCCTGTTCTAAAACATGTACTACAGTGACTTTGACAGCAATCAAAATACTTTTATGTAGCATAATTTCATAAGCTGGTAAAACATTGGAATAAATGCATAAATGTTTACAGGAATTCTTTTGGAAAATAAATATTCTGTATTAGAAATTTTCTTTTTTAAGCTTAGTTTTTTGGTAAGGCTTCCCAATACATGATACCTAATTTGATATTATCTACCTAATATTCATTGCAAGATGCTTAATGAGTAATGAATACTGAATAACAAGTATGTTCAGTACTTATTAATTAATCAATATACCTATCTGTTACTAAAAAGTAACAGTTTTCATATACTATGAACAACTCTCTAGCAATGCAACAGATTGTTATTTATGTACACAATCATCAAAATTCAAATTATATATGAACAATTATGTATCTTAAAATTTATGTTACATACCCTGCTTCACTACTTGTTGGAGATGGAGTATAATTTGATGAACGTTCTGACTTTTCAACTGACTGGAAAAAATTTATAGTTTATAATTTTATTTAATTTTTTATTATCATAATAAATAAAAATATAGAATACTTTCTGTGAGTTTCTATCTTTTGATAGCTGTTTAACTGGTTTTGGATACTCTCGACAAGAATGGGACTCCTTTGCAATATTATTTATTGTGGCAATCCATTCATCTCTTTCTCTTTCATTTATAGCTTGTAAAATAATTACTCTATAAAAGGAGGAGAAAATAGCTTAGAATTCGATAATGAAAATTTTCATAGGAAAATTTTATTAAAATTAATGAAACATGTATTAGACTAGTGATTCTCAGCCTTTTTTTCATCATGGTACACTTTTAATAATTTAAAAATTTGGTGGCACACACATTTACTTTGGTAAGTACCTCAGGACAACTAGTGACGTCATAACAGTGATTTTTAAATGCCATTCATTATTTAGGTCACATTTTCTAAACTCTTTGGTAACTAGTGGCAGTTACTGGTAACACCGGTTACAATTTCTAAATGTTCCCTAGGAAAGTAGAACCAATTGAACTACTTGTTTGACATCACTTATGTGTGGGTATTCCCAGTGGCGACACTTAAAAAATGTTGAGAATCACTGTATTAGACCAATCATTTCATTCAACATTGATAAAACCAAATTATTTTCTTTTGATAAAAACTATTTGAAGGAAGAAAATGTAATTAAATTTACTTACTTTTTTCCATTTGATATTTGAAAAACATTTCTTCGATCTTCTTGTTCCAAAGCTTGAGCAGCTACTTTTATATCTAACTCCATTACAGAACTGCCTGCAACCTGTAACAAATTTTAACCATAGAAATTTAAAGAATCATTACATATTTTATTAAATTCAATCCACAAGTAAAAGTAAAATTGCACAATACAAAGATATTAAATAGTAGATTATAGAAATTTAACATTAGCAATGGAAACACAGAGTAAAAAAAATCCAGCAACAAGTCTCTTAACTTTCCCAGCAACATTTAATGGTGCTATCTGTTATGACATTTTATTAAAAACTTAACTATTATAAAATGGCAAAAAGCTTGAGGGTAAGGATGGGTTTTATAAAAAATTGTAAATGCTAAAAATGAGTAAAATTGTCATTAAGTCTGACTCTTCTCGAGATATGACATGTAACCCTCTTTATATCCCCATCCCTTTGATCTTTAACCACCAAAATTTAATAGCATCAATCCCCTTAATACAAAAACCTCCATGCAAAATTTTAGAAATTTTTGACAAAGCACAAGAGTTATTAAGCTTCAAAGAGAGTGAACAAAATAGTGCCCCCCACACACAAACATCCATACATACAAAAGAAATACCCTGTTTCCCCGAAAATAAGACAATGTCTTATATTAATTTTTGCTCCCAAAGATGCACTAGGTCTTATTTTCAGGGGATGTCTTATTTTTCATAAGGAAGAATTGTTGAAAAAAAATGAACATTTATTATACACTGTATAGTATTGTCATCACAAACCAGCTTAACCTGACAAACTGTGAATCCTATCAAGAATTTCTTGTTACTGCCATTATTTCTATGTACAACAATCTATAGTACATTTACCGATCCTGATTTTTATGAACACAAAGCAAGATTTATTCAATGACGGTCATATCATCATCTGGAACATCATCATAACAATGCTTCCAAACGAAAACTTTGCTAAGTCTTACTTTTGGGGAGGCCTTATATTTAGCAATTCAGCAAAACCTCTACTAGGTCTTATTTTCAGGGGATGTCTTATTTTCGGGGAAACACGGTACCACCAAATTTTTTGCATCTCTCAATATTTAAAGGGCCAAGTCCAAAAATGTAAAAATCTGGAAAGACATTTTTTGACTGATTGTCATACTTTTCCTCTGTTTTGTATACCAGTCAGGAAAGTAATAAAAATGAATAATTTGGAAAACAAATTATCATACTCATACTTGTACAGAAAATGTAATCAATAATAGAAGACATAAATATAGTTGAAAGTAGTGATAAAATAATACCAAAATTTCTCCCAATTCTGAAACGATTCCTTTTAATACTTCCTAAACTTCATTTTATTTACTTTAGAAAAATTAATGATTTACATTATGAGCACAGTACATTCATTAATTAATAAACATTAAGTTTAAGAATAAAAAATGATTGGGAAATCCAAAATCAGTCTTTCAAAAAATATTTGAAAATTCTCTATTTATATGTGGATATGCATGTTTTTATTGTGTACTACAGAATAAATTTGAAATAATCTTATTTCAGATAAATTTATATTGCGACACTACCCTCAAAGAAATTATAGCCAATTTCCCTTTTATTTCAAAGAACTATCCCATTGTGTCATCTAATGTTGCCATCTTTGGAATGACACAATAACCCAAGGAAGGGGAATGTAAATGAGAAAATGCACTTTTTTTTCGTGCTTCTCACAATTGGCATTCATTGTACGAGGGCGGTTTTTTCAACCTCCAATGGTCCATAAAACAAAGACAAATGTAAATAACAAAATGAATTTATTACCAGAAGTTAGGTACAAACATGGCTACTTTTCAACATAATCACTGTGAAATTGAGGCATTTGTCTACCTGGGGACGAGTTTTGCAATCCCCTCTTTGTGGAATGTTGCCACCAGTGACTTAAGATGGGCCTTAATGTTGTTTTGAAGATTGTCATTAGTCTTGAACCTCTGCCCTCCTAGCCACGTTTTCAGTTCAGGAAAGACATGGAAGTTGCTCAGCACTAAATCAAGGGTATAAACTGGGTGTTTAAAAAGTTCAAAGATGGGTGGAAGTTTTCAAATACCTTTAATGTGCAAAGACTTCCACCTCTTCCCTAAACTGAAAACGTGGCTAGGAGAGCAGAGGTTTGAGACTGACAATCTTCAAAACAATGTTAAGACCCATCTCAAGTCACTGGTGGCAACATTCTATGAAGAGGGGATTGTAAAACTCGTCAACAGGTAGACAAATGCCTCAATCTTCACAGTGATTATGTTGAAAAGTAACCATGTTTGTACCTAATTTTTGGTAATAAATTCATTTTTTTATTTACACTTGTCTTTCTTTTATGTATCATCGGAGATTGAAAAAAAAACTGCCTATGTAAATACTTATACTTTAATTCTATCATATTTAACATTAAATGAGGTTCAGCAACTGATGCAAGAAGCCAAACAAATATCATCATCATAAGTTAACCAAGTTTTGAATACATTCATTTGAGCCATGAATGCCTAGATTGATGCATCTTGAAATATCAATTTTTAAAACTCAAAACGGCAGTAAAGTTAGTGAGAACAAAGTATTTTTACTAAGAATCATGCAAATTACAATTGAAAATTTAATGTATTATAGCATCATCTGCAAACCATAAAAACTTTAATAATGAGAAAGTCGTTTTATCATTATAAGTAAACATACTAAATACAGTGAAATTCTGTTAATCTGTCATTGTCGGGATTGACATGGTGTTGGTTTATTGAATATGCCATTATCAAACAGTGAAAATTTTTCCAGTTTTTTCGATCCCCTGGATACAATTTGATATCTTCGCATGTAAAACTGTACAAAATCTGCCCGTATTGTACATCTCAGACATTTAGAACAAGTTGAAATTTATAAGGCTGCTGGCAGATATACTGCCATTAACTTTCACAATGTAAATTCCTTCCTCCCAGTGTGGAAGTCATTCTACAAATTGTACATTTACAATGCTCTCCCCCTCTCTCTTATATCATTTTCCTTCTTCACACATGTACAGCAATCCCTCAATGTTTCAATAGCTGAAGGGTCATTTCGCCTGATGATTTCAATTCAATATGGGTGAAAACATTAGCTTTATCCCCCCTTTTCTGCTGGTTATTTGGTTTTGGTGACTTTTTTTTTAATCAAGTATACCCAGTTGTTAGTAGTAGTGTGAATTTTTAATTTTCAATTGCAGTTTAACTGGCATGCTGGTAACCCTGGCACTGAACACTGATCAGTGCATTAGAATAAGAGGCATCAGTGCATCTTGTTCTAATGCACCAATAACTTCCCCCATGATGAGCTCGTCATGCTGGCTTATTGCGTTTGCCAGCATACTGGATGTTGAGTTAACAGAACTTCACTGTATTAAAAATAATTTTATATAATATTTTTTCAATCAAAATATAATTTTGTTTATTACATTTTAAACTGTTTTGCTGACTGCTGACCTTGATTTGAAACTAGGTAGCCCAATAATTCAATCAATGTTAAATTAAAATTTAAAATTTTAATTTAACATTGATTGAATTATTTTGATTTAATTTTGACTGAATTATTTGATTTAATTTAATATTAAATTAAAATTTTAAATTTTAATTTAACATTGATTTTTGTGTGGCTTTAACTTTTGTGTGAAACAACAATCAACTTCTATAGTTATGTTGCAAGAGAAAAAAAACACTTTAAATGCATTATCAGTTGCAATTAATTTTTAAAAAATGTAGGCAAAATTAAAAATAAATAAAAATTATTAAAAATAATAAGATGATAATTAAAATCAAATCAACTGAAAATTAAAACAATGTTTTCAAAAATTGTTTAAAAGTTGTTCTGAAATTTTCAAATTGCAAATTAAAATAATTTTTAAATTTACATTATTTGTGTGTGATGATGAGAGAAGATTTTGCTTTATATATATATATATATATATAAAAAGCAAAATCTTCTTATATCTTCAAAAGCTATATATATATATATTCAAAATCTTCAAAAGCTATATATATATATATATGTTACAGTCAAAACCCGTTTTTAGTTAGAACACGTTTTAACTAGTTGAAACTAGTTTATACTGGATGTCTTTGTTAAAACTAGTTTTAACTCAAATTCCTTTTTGACTAGCAGTAAATTCTTGTTTTAACTAGACAAAATGGGTTTTGTCTAGTTAATTTACTGCTGTACATGTTTTGATTTTAGATAAAACTAGTTTTAACTTTTAACATTAGTTAAAACTAATTTTAGCTACATAAATATGTTTAGGGGAAATAAATAAAGTTGTGTGTAGTGATTTGGGGAAGATGCCTAACATTTTGCTTATGAAGGAAATTATAGCAATAATTTGAGTTTTGGAGGCCTCTAATGAAAATATCATATTCTTGAGCATGTTTTTCAAATAAAACTTTGGAGTATATCAAAAATAATTATGTATTGTGTTTGCAATGACGACTTCTTCACTGTCTGGCATTTTAGGCATCTCACCCTGAGTATCCGGGTGAGATGCCTAAAATGCCATTGGGGTAAAATAAATATAATTGCATAAAATTAATTTCCGAATATCTTAACCAAATTTAATTTATTGCATATGTAGTACAAAGTACTTTATAGTAAGTGTAACAGCACAGTATATAAATATTGTTAAGTTCCCACCCATTCTAACATGCTCTATAGCTAGCTGAAAGCTTTTTTCAGTCCAAAAACCTTTTTGAAAAGTCCTTATATAATTTCTATGCATATCATGCAATAAAACGAGAAAACAAAAATTTATTAAAAATAGGCATATTGGAATTCAGTTAACAAAAAATAGGCATGTTATCCCAACAAAAATGTGGCATCTTTCCCATTTGTCAGGGTAAGATGCCTAGTGGAATCATGCGTTCTAGCATGTCTGATTATGATCGGTGGTAGCTCACAACGGAAACTTTAGAACCTTAACTACATCACACATTAATTTTTTCTGCAATTCTTAATAAATTCTATTTTAACTTTTAGTTTTAAAATGATTCTAGAAACATTTCGCTACAAAAACTTTGTTCTTATCTTGCTTTTATTCTTCTCGGATGTAGAAAATGAGGTAACGGTAGCCAACTACAGCTTTCCGCACTCAATACTGGCCCAACGATTCATCATACAAACACATGACAATATCTGACGTCACTGATGTCACTGTTTGAAAATATCAAAAAATAGGCATCTTCCCCTGAATCACTCTATATGTTGCAGTCAAAACCAGTTTATAGTTAGGATGCGTTTTAACTAGTTGAAACTAGTTTATACTGGATGTCTTTGTTAAAACCCATTTTGTCTAGTTAAAACTAGAATTTACTGCTAGTCAAAAATGAATTTGAGTTAAAACTAGTTTTAACTAGACAAAATGGGTTTTAACAAAGACATCCAGTATAAACTAGTTTCAACTAGTTAAAACGCGTTCTAACTAAAAATGGGTTTTGACTGCAACATATATATAGAATAAATTTTTCACTACTGATTGAAATAATTTGTCAATATTTAGAAATTCATTAACTTAACTGTAAAAGTAAATAAAGTATATTATAATTAGTTTATAAATACAGTATATTATTAAATAATTTATAAATAATTGATATCATTGAAATTACTGGATTATATGAATTTCTAAATTAAAACTTACAATGTTCAAGAAAACAACTCAAGCACATTTTTTAAATAATAAAATTAACTTATGCCAATTTCGAATTCCTCCAAATGGTTGAGTGCACTGCTGTATAAAACATGCTTAGTTGGCAATATTTTATGTAATAAGAAATGAACTAGGAATTCAATTTTCTGATATTCTCTCTCAAGAATTTATAACAAAAAATTACATTTTACTTAAAATATATAGATACATAGCCAAACAATCACCTTAAATACTCGGGCTATAAATCTGCCATTTTTAATAATTAATACTAAGTAATTTGTTACAAGAGGTAGACATTAAGTGCCATCTCTTATATAAATTAATAATTAAAAACAGAAGTATGTAGTTTATAGCCCAAGTATGTAAGGCAATCATTTGGCTATGTGTGTGTGTATGTATGTATGTATATACGTACATACATACATACAAGGATACAAGGCTTTTATATATAGGGATATATATATACGGTTTAATCCGATTATAACGTCATCGGATATAACAACAACCCTAATATAATATCAAATTTTTATCGGGCCCATGATTTTACTATACTAGATAATGTTTAAAAAAAACCCACTTGTAACAACATAAAATCCTGTTTTAACGTCATATTTGAAGCACTTCCAAATTTTATTTAACAAAAAAAAAAAAAAAATACTACGTGTTCAGTCCTAGGGTCAGAGTTCACTTTCCTAGAATGACTGTGGGTGGTGCTCTTTTCACCTGACTTCGGTGGGGTGAAATTCGCCACTTTTAAACAACATGATGGTCAGTTATTACATGCTCATTTTTATATTACTTCATGCTAAATTGTTAAATATTCTATTATTTTTAATATAGCATATTATATCAAATAGTTTATAAAGAAATAATTAAATTATTTTTAATTGGCATACATTAATTTAACCTTTTGTTTCCTTTTGATTCAACATTATTCTCAAAACTGGAAGTTCCACCATTATTGAAACTTAAGACAAATAGAAATTTCTTATAAAATGTAATTTTTGAAATTTTTAATTACATCAATGTAAATAAAGTTTATTTAAACATGTAGTTTGCATTTTTATACATACGATAATAAATTATTACTATCATAATAGATACAGTATACTGTATTGCCATTAAGAAATAATTTTACGGTAAAACATACAATGTAAAATTAGAATGGAGTTTACAATAGATTCTTAAACACACTTGGTACATTTTATTGGACTGAAATTATAACCCCGCAGATAACGACACTTGGTTATAATGTCAAAAAATTGCCAGTCTCATGGATGATGATATAAACGGGTTAAACTGTATATAGGGCTTCGGGTTGTTTAATATACTTATATAAAAATCATACCTCATCTTTACTTATGCTCATCAAATATCCTCCTACAGTATAAAAATATATTTGTTCCCATTTTGTTACCATTCCTGCAAATTTTCTACACAATGAAAAAAAAAAAAAATTATTTTAGATAATTAAATATAAAATCTTTCATTTTGATTATTTGAAATATAAAATATTAGATATCCTCCAGACTAAAATCTTTCTTACATACATAGAAAAAACAAAAATCTCAGAAATTTAATCTCTTATTTTTTGCAGTATATTGTCAATGTAGAATATAAGTTCAAATAATATCTTTTACATTATATTTCAAATTGATTTATTACAAGTTGTTATTTTTAAAGTATTAATTGAAAATACAAAATAGAAGAAAATATTAAACATTTTCCTATTTTTGCATTTCTGTATAAATAATTCACTTAATTTATGATTAAATCTCCTAATCACAAATTAACCTTGAAATCTATCATTTTTGATGGTTGAATGTCATTAATCAAATAGCTTTTGATTTCTTTAAAAACATTAGTATAAATTATCAATTGTGTGATATCTGAATTTAAAACTTTTTAGTTCTTAAAAAAACTTATAGCAAACAAGCTGTTAACTTTAATAAATTATTAAAATAATTAATTTTTCACTTAATTTTCAAATTTGAACTCAATGAATTTTCTTACTAAGAATGTTTTCAATAACTGTAACATAATAAATGTAGTATCTATAAAGTTTTGGTATAGAATTACAGATTATTATTATTAACAAAGAGAAAACAATAAAGAGCATCTTATCCATATTGGCTACTTAGCATTCAATTGTATCTGCTTGTAGAAATAAACATGGTAATTATAATTCTCTTCAAGAAGTTGTAAATCTGATATAAATTGTTTTATCTGTTTTAAAGACAATGCAATACTCATTAACAACAGCTCAACACATTAAATTTTATACTTACGTTCTTTGAAACAGATATCCTGACTTCTGACTAAGTCCTGTATTTGGTGGAATATATGGCAAATCAACAGGTAATTCAGCATAATATAAATGCTGACTTTGTTTTTCTATAGATTCAATTAATTCTACAGTTTTCTGGGTTTCTTGACCAAGTTCAGCTTGTACTCTATATAATTAAAATATTTAAATATGTGTAATTTAATTAAAATTGCCATTTACTTTTATAAATTGAAAAATTATAATAATCAAATTCACTAAATTTTATATCTAACTTTGAAATATTGTTTTTGATGATAAATCATTAAGGATATATCAGGGGTTGCACTGCAAAGTGCCAAAATTGTCACTTGGTGATACCGAAATCATAGCCCTAAACACAAACAACTCCTTGTCCAAATAATAAGACCCATTTCTCAAGCATTTCCAAAAAGGTGCCTCTGAAAATTGAGTGTTTAGCTTAAAAGTGGTGATAAAAATATTACATAGACAATAGCAAGTAGCAATAAAAATCTTGGTCTTCTTATTTTGACTTTCAGCATGAAATTGAACCACAAAACACACTTTAGGAAAACAGTTGAATGTCTAGCTCCTGTTCGATGGGAGTCCCATGCACCACACATCTAGTAATTTCGTGATGTTGTGAAGCAAGTTTGGGTAGAAAAGTAGGAAGTGACATTGAGAACTGAAGGTGGTTTTCATGCAATGCTGCCCAGCATTTCCAGATTGAGAATTTTTTTATTGACTGACACAAAATTTGGGGAATTTTTGGGATGACTTTTTTACATTGACCATTTTTCAGTAGACTAAAACAAAAATTTTGACATGACACAACCTGTAAAATACTGTTTAAACATTGTGATCAAGTGGACTGTTTGGAATTATTCATTAAAAAATTATTCCTATTGCTACAAAGGAGAGGGCCAGATGTTTGGGTCGCCGATTAAAACAAAACTTGGTGAGCACATGGCCCTAAACACAAACAGCTTGTCCAAATAATAGGACCCATTTCTCAAGCATTTCCAAAAAGGTGCCTCTGAAAATTGAGTGTTTAGCTTAAAAGTCTAAGTTCCATATCCTAGAGCAATGTTAGACAAGTGAATATGACTGGACCTAGACAATGTAGGTTTATCAACCTTTGGAGTTTTAGTTTTGTTCTTTAATGTATAACTTTCTTATTTTACCGCATCATTAGCATTATTATTACTATTATAATTCCTCACATTTAAACCTCATAAAACAAGAGATTAAAAATTGCGATGTCATTTCCTGTTTAGCAAAAATAAGCCTCTGTAGATTTAACTCTGATGTTGTAAAATAAGACTATTTCTTCATATTTATTTTCACATATTTTGCATACAGTGTCCCCACAAGCAAATAAGCTTTCAATGTTACTGAATATGGATGAAAAAGACAAGTGAGACAAAAATAGGGTAGTGTAGTCGCAGTGTTTTATTTTTTTAATTGTTAATATTATTGACAATATCCTCATGCATTCATGTTTGTTATGCCTCAAATGTCACAATACCACTATATCTGAAAATAAATATGAAGAAAATTTCATTTAACAACATAAGAGTTAAATCTAGAAACAAATAAATTTGTCCAGGATGATGTTGTCAATGAAACAATTTATCGGTGGTTTCATTTATGATACCTAGATTTTTTTCTATTTATACTGCCTTCCTAACATGCCATATTTTTCAATATAGCAGCCAGGCATGTAATTTTTCCTGAACACAGATTCATAATGTTGCAATATTTTTCTAGAAATTTTTGAAATACTGGATTTTTGAGTGTATAGAAAAGAATATCAGTTGCTTGAAAGCTGATGTTAGGTCTTTGAAAAACAGACTGCTGATATTCAGCCTGTTTGAAAATTTCTGTTTCACTGCAAGACTGTATTTGAGTTTGCAGAGTTGCTACAGTATAAGGATGCTTTTGCATATTTGTTAGTACTAATGTGTCGCATTACCTGCCATTGATGTTCCATTGTTATAGCTACATTGAAAATACAATACAAAAGAACTTTTCCATCAGTGCTGATGACATTTTGGCTGAATTCCTTAATGTATCCTTGCAGTTTGCACTTTCTTGAACTTACTACTAAACAGTTCAAAGGGTATTTAGAACAGATGATAGTATTAACTCAATTTCAACATAGATGAGTGTTAAGCTACCATTGCATTCAACCTTTCAATTTGAAACAGTATTTATTGCTGCCATTATTTAATTATTTCATAAGAGCATTTTTAGTAAATGTGATTTTTTATTCAGTATAATTTTATATAATGATGTTTAGCTTACAGTTATAAATTCAATTTAATGGACTTTTATTTTTGAAGATTGCATATATTGTCTTGAATATTTTAAAAATTTGCTAACAAAATTCAGGAAATGATAGTTATGAGTAATTAATAAATTTCAAACATTTATTCTATTGATTGAAAAAAAGCTTTTAAGAGGTTAGTCAAATGTGATTTTATTTAAATTACTAACAGCATAATGAGCAAATACAGAATTTGTTTACTTAAATGATAATGCTGTATTTACTTGATTCTAAGCCCCACAATGATTTGAATCAAATTTTAAGATGCTTTTATGGAGGAAAAAATTTTAAAGCAAGCAATTTTATTTTGTTTTGTTAGGTAACAAGTTAGAAAAATAATACAAATGCTTCAAAAAAGAGGTAATGTTCAGCAACTCTTCTGTTTAGACTATACAATAACTTTTTCTTATAATGCTACATCATAATGTAATCTTGAAGACATTTTTAAATATTAAAAAGTACTTTAAATTAAATGTTTGTTACCAGCAAAGTTTATTTGAACTGATGTGACTATTAAATAGTATAGTCAAAAACATCTATTATTAGATCATAACACATTGCATCATAAGTCTCATGATAATTTTACTTTCACAGCAGTTGTGTATAACATGAAAAAGTATTGAAATCAGGTGAAATTTGACCTGCCGAAATTTTGCAAACCTCCACATTTTGAGACCTCCTGAACACAAAAGGGGAAAAACAAATTCTGTATATGTGAGGGGATATCGATTATATTTCATTTCATATCTCAGGATGGGGTAGAGATTAGATTAAAAAATCAGATTTAGCATGGTAACTTGTACATAAGGGGCATTGATACTATTAAATTTTGGTGATTACAAGTCAAGGGACTGAGGAGATAAAGGGGGGGATCATATGTTATTTCTTGAGAGGGTGGACTTAATGAAAATTTTACTTATCGGAATTTACAATTTCTTAAAAAATTCATCTCTACTCTCAAAAATTAAGCTTTTTGCCTTTTTATAATAATAAATAATGCATAATTTATTTTTTAAATAAATCACATAACAGATGGCATCACATATAATTTTATTTTAAATAATTAAATCTATTAGATACATATTTTGGTTAATGTTACCTTAGGTTCCGAGATTGTGGTGGTGGAATTTTTTCCCTACGTTGGCGTCCGCGATGGGAAAAATTTTTTTCCCTAGACTCGTGACGTCGACGCCCTCGAGAATTTTTTCCCCGGTCGGTTTCGACCCCGACTTCCATGTTGCCGAGTATCCTGTAACCTCGAAATGGCGACGGTGTGTATAAATTTGCGACGGTAGAGGGAGCCTTTTCGTGACATCGTGCGAGAGTAATATCGGCGGGAAATTCATAGTGGTGTTACGCGCGAATATGCAAATGCTCGATCTGTGACGTGATTTCTGTTCGTTTCAATGCAATTTTATGCAAATTGACTACCAGTTGGAAATGTGTGCTGCCGTGTTTTGCGATTTGGATTATGACTCGTGTTTTTTTTCGTGACGATTTTTCGTTTTCAAATTAACTCTTATCGGATAATAATTGTGGTTAATATTTCTTCTTGCATTAGTAAGTATTTTTTTTTTTTATTTTTACAATTTTTAGCTAAACGTTAGACGAACCTGTAACTAGAAATTAAGGATAGGCTGTGTTTTTTTTCCCCACCATTCCAACCTCCCCTCGTTTAGTTATTACCGATTGTGTGGAAATGAGCGGTTCGGTCAATTTGATTTGCAACGACGAATTTCGGTCGAAATGCACTTCCCGTGATTTTTACAAGTCGATGGAAGACGACCGTTTGGAGTTAGATGTACCTCCCTTTGTCGATAGCACATTTAAATTTGCTGTGAAATTAGGCATACAGCCGACTGAGTCCGTTCGCATTGATTGTGATTCCTGGCCCTCCAGAAAACCAGGCGAGAGATTTCCAACTTTTGCCCAACACTTAAGCAACACTTGTCCGGGCAGGGAAAAGTGCCGATTTGGCTCCAGCCCGAAACCGTTCCCGCAGCGCCTGCGACGATTACGAAAAAGAAAGCTAACAAGAAACAAGAAGAAGGGAAAGATACCAAAAAGCAGCATAGTAATACTAATTCAAAAGAAGGAAAATGCCAACCAACCAATAAAAGGGCGACCGAAGCGAAAACAACAGCGAATAAAAGAACTTCACCGAACAAAAATCCGGAGTTTAGCGAAACCGGCAAAAAATTGGATCGAAAAGGAAAGAAACAAAGGAAGAAGTAGTCGAACTCCATCGAAAAGTGAGTAAAAAATTACTTTTTCCCTTTTTTTTAATTTTTTTTCATTTCGGTTAAAATCCGCGGATTCTGCATAGCATTTCAAGATGGCGGCCGGTCGCGTGGCCATCTTGAATCGCAGGGAAAAAATTTTTCCCCGGCACGGTCGCCGACATAGGGAAAAAATCCCTACGTCCCCATCTCGGAACCTAAGGTAACATTAACCCATATTTTAGTTTTGTCCTGGGAAATTTTTCTACAAAAGAGTGAAGCATGGAACAACATTACTTTTGCCAAATGGAGTCCAACAAAAGAGCATGTTGCAAACTTTCCTGGCTTCACCAGGAAAGTTTGCAACTTGCTCACAAAAGATCCAGCAATGCATTGCTAGATCTTTTGTTTTTGACAGCAAATGTAAGACAATAATCGATTCTGATGCACTTTACTTCAGACTAGTAAAAATGGTTTAAAAAAAGTGCATCCTAGAACAAAGAGAATGTAATAAAAATATAAATAATTAAAAAGTTTTAATATAAAAAATATATGAAATAAGTCACAAATTAAATAACTGCCTACCCTTGGACGCTTGTGCTAATATTAGAGAGAAAGGATTCCACTTCTGGTGTATTCAATGCTTCATACCCAACAGCAAAATGAGATTTCAGAGAATGTAAATAACCTAACAAAGGCTCAATTAAAGCAATTTTTCTTTTGTATTGAAGAGCATTTAAACTGGCATAATAATGTAGAGCCATCTGAAAATATGAAATATTAAAATATTTTTCCATATATAATTAGATTATTATAATAATATTTACAATATTTTTGAACTTCTTGACAAAATTTTATGAATATATGATCATTTTCTGAAATTTTGGATTTCAACATTTTAAAAATTGTTAGAAAATTTGATTGTTACATTTCTGGTGATTTAATTATTTACAATAGTCCACATCTTCCATTTTAACAGTATGTAATTTTCCTTTTAATGAAATTAAACAGAAAGCTTAAATTTATTAATAATGATATTTAGTTAGCACAAACTTTCCAAATATAAACTTTATCATTAATTAATTCCAAAAGCTCACTAGATTATATTGGGCTGTATTAATATAAATAACTTCAACTAGATGTAAATACCAATGAACCAGCAAAAATAAAAGAAATAAAATAAAAACAAATGTTTTCTTCTGTTTTAAATGGTCATCCCCAGGTTCAAAACACACACACAAACAAATGTGTTAAAAAAAAAAAAAAAAAATATACAGCTTTTAAATTTCTGTTCTATGTCATGAAATACATGCATGTATAATTCAGGATTTAACATCATGCTTCAAACCAGATAATACATTAAGTAATCATTTAAAGAAAGAGAATTTTACAAAATATAAAATACACAACCCAATTCAAGACTTATGGAAGGTCATAGAACATCTTCCACATGGTTGCATGACAGCTAAGGTACAGTCAGTACAGAAAGTGCCGGTGTATCCTTATAATTGACACACCCCTTTATTATTAATATTCAAAGCCTTTAAAAGGGTTAAAGGCTTTGAATATTTCTAATTGATCCAGATGGTTCAGGTTACCCGGGTCATCACAATGGTGTAAAATAAATGGGTGTTATCAAATTTAACTTGAATGTTATTATCATCGGTAAATGTAGCTAGTGAGGTTGTGGAGAAACCCTTCTGAATAGTATATTAATACTCCTTAACTCTCATTTTCAGGCATCAAGCAGTGGCTCCAATATATTCACACAAAGTTCACTCTGTGATCATGTAGAGAGTGTGGCATGACAGCCATTTATTCATGTATAGTTTTTAAGTTATTTTCATTTTCTATCACTTCCCTTTCCTAGCCTATCAATTTCCCTTTTGTTCTTGATTTTTCTTTGTTTCCTGAGTTTGAGAACTTTCCACTTTTGCCCTACTTCCATGGGAGAGTGTTAGACAATAGAGTGGTGAAGGCCCTGAACATTAGTGTAGTCAGCACTTTTTGGTCAAGTTTCCAAGGAAGTTTCCATCCTGTCAGATGTGCAGAGGATAAGCTCCGGGCTTTGAGTGGCATCAGAAGCAACGAAACAATCGCTAAGATACAGTCAGTGCAGAAAGTGCCGATGAATCCTGAGTCGAAATGGGAAATCTTGTTCAGAAGACCAAAAGAAAAGTGAACTAGTGACAACTAAGAAAGAAAATACATATACCAGTGAAATTCGGGAGAATTGCAAAGTTCGGGAGATTTCCAAATTGTATATTTGGACTGTTTCATCGTGATACGTGAAGCAACAGATACTCCTTTTCTAAGACTTCTTTCTTCGTAAATCTATCTCTCCCTATCTAACATCTCTTCCCACTTTTAGCATTAATTAGAGTAAAAAAACACAGGTTGTAAGGTAGTTTTAAGCACATCTGATCTTCGTGTATACTTTTGTGATTTATAACCCCAGTGGGAATCCCAAAAAGTTAAAAAGATCCTTTTGTGTAATGATCTTGATTGTACTATACTATTGTATAAAAGTATTCACTAACAATGCACCAGAGTTGGAACTGGTTATTGGTGTTGCAACAGCTACAACATCAACACCACATAGCTATATGTCTAAACATAAAACAAGTTAGTTCAGTATTGTATAAATATATCCAAATAATGGAAATTGTAATAATAGTTGTAATTTTACCATAATAATCACTGTAATAATTGTATTTATACCAATTTGTAGAACTGTAACACCTGATGAGGGGTGCAAGTTACACAAAAAAATCTTGCACCCGAAATGCATAGTGAATAAAGAATAACAAAGATAACAATCAGAAGTTTTTGTCTTTGATGAAATGCGGTCCAGACAAAAAACATAGGTTAACGACTTCAGATTTAACCTATGAAGTCTCATCAATTTTTTTGAAGAAATATTTAAAGAACTGATTTTTAAAGCAATATAATGAAAACCACACCATTGATATAATACATATCTATTCTTATAGTAAAAAAGAATGTTGTTTAAACAACAACTCCATTTTTTATGAGAAATCAGTTTAGAATTTATATTCATGTAAATTTTTAACAAACATTATAAATGATTTAAAGTTTTATATTCATAATTATTTTTTAATCAGTTCCTAATTATCTTTAAAGTAAAAAAAAACTTGAAAATTGATTAAATTTTATTTAAAAGATAAATACCTTATGAAATTTTTTACTAGTTGTATAAACATCATCTCGTGTATCTTGTCTTTGCTTTTCATTATCTCTTCTCTGTGGTACTTTGCAAAACTTACCAACTGCTTGCTTTAATTCTGAATAATACAAATACAGAAAACTAATCATTCAAGAACCTTAATTATAGTAGAAATACAATATTTCAAATAAAAAATACCAAAGTCACTTATCATTCTATTCAGTAATTTACTTATATACAGCATAACTTTTTAATAAACCAACAAATGCCTAAATAATTGGACTATTATATGGCTATAATTAAATAATAAATACAAATGAATTTGGTATAGAGGTAAGAATTAGGTACCATCTCTTATCTAAATTAATAATTATAATTTTTAATAATTTAATAAATAATTTAGAACATTCTGGAAGAAAATAACTGACCTGGGGAGGGGCTTGAACCTGCAGCCTCTGCTTGCCATGCAGTGCGCTACCAATTACGCCACCCGGACCCCAAGCCAGTCATTGCTTCAGACATACTTAAATTTCAATATAACCTTCCATGGTTACTAATGGTGCTAGCTGGAGATGACTCCTATGTCCACGCCAATAAGGATCTCCTCCATGGCACTCAGCCAGCTAACGCTGTCCCCAGTGAGGCGCCTAACGCTTAACTCTATACTAAATTCTTTTGTATTTATTATTTAATTATAGCCATATAATAGCCTGATTATTTAGGCGTTTGTTGGTTTATTAATACAGTAGAGTCCCGAAAACTCAGCACTTGATAACCCGGCAGTCTGGATAACTCAGCCACACTCCCACTCCTCCACCACATGTCTGGTGCCAGTGCATGCTCAGCTGTTCAGTCTACCTGCAGCCTTTGCAAGGGTTAGTCGATTTCTTAAGCCTGTTGCGTAACTCGATGTGAATGACTGAATTCATTAATTTTCATTTTCGTGTAGTAAAGGCTCTATGCCTTCATAAGTATATATTTTTCCTTTGTTTAAGGGTATTTGGGCAGTTTATTCTCTGTTGTATTCTCAAGCAAACAATACATACAAGTACAGTACAGTATTATCTGAGGAAACACTTACTTATTCTTTTTTAACCCCATTTCCAATAACCCGGCATTTTCACAAACTCAGCCACCCTTCGGTCCACATTAGGCTGAGTTTTCGGGACTCTACTGTATATCATTGGGCTTTGACATGTATTATATGTATAATACATCTCAAATATTTTTAATGATAATTTAGTTACTATATCATAATATAAAACAACTTTAAAATAAAGAAAAACAAATCCTAAACTTATCAAGAAAGTCAAAATTTTTATTGAATTAAACATTTTTTGAGACTCCTCCAGCATATCATCAAACCCAAAAATATTCAAACCAGAATATCAATATGTAACTGGTTCAAATACTGTTCTCGTCTAAAAATTATCACATCCACAGATTTCAAAAATACTAACCAATCAACAACTTTATTTTACCCAGATGCAATTTGAAAATTATAATAGTTTCCTCCTCAATGGGCTTTCTTTCAAACAAGCCAAACAAAGCACAAATACTTTTTTGATATTCTAGTAAATATACAATAAATTTAAAATTTACAATTACGCATCTAAAATTTAAAATGTTGCAATATTCCAACCAGTCTGCAACTAATCTCGCACCTGATGGACTATGTCAGGAGCAAGAAACATCGCAACTGGAAGTGCTGCCATGACGGTGCACATAAGTAAACTTTAACCATTTAATAAGAATAACTTGACATTAACATTTTCTACTGATCAGAAATAAATTAATAAAAATTCTGTTTTAACAGTAATATCAAGAATACTATGATATTCCCTTTACCAAAGTTAATTGTATTTAAAGTGAATGTTTTATTTTTTGTACATTTCATCAATAAAATTAATCTGTATCAATCTAATAATCAGACATGTGTTATATATAAAATCATATAATTACTGAAGAACTATATTGCATATTGTATGTGTGTGTATGTATATATACACACACACACAACAATATGCAATATAGTTCTTATTATTGTATATTGTATATCAGTATTCTTTATTATTGTGTGTGTATATACACACACAATAATAAAAAATACTAATAATGTATATAATTATTTTATATATAGGGTGAGTCAAGTCAAAAGTCCCTTGCACCCTTTCAATTCCATAAATACTGAAGATACATTAAGGAATTAAACCTTTTTTGGCGACCTTGAAAATCATTTTAAGGTCACATTCAATTTCCTATGTAACTATATTAACAAAATTAATATACGTGGTGTGTCTAAAAAAGTTTAATGAATGTTAGAATATCTTGAATGCAATACATGCAAAAAGTTCAAGTATCCAGGACAAGTCTAGAAGTGATTCCTAGCACAAAATAGGCATGGTTATAAGTGGACTTGTCAGTCATTTAAACATAGTTTGTGTGAGAAGTGGTGTCAAAATCAGTAAAAAAATGTCACAACATGGAAGTTATGAAACATTTGTTGGAACTCATCCAGCACATACTGCCAGAGTTCTAAACACTGGAAAGTGGCTTTTACTGCACAACAACGTGCTAACATACTGTGTGATCCTTGCAGTCACACCATGCTGTGCCAGTTCTTGGCTCAGTGTGTTGTGACTGTCTTGAAATCCCCATCTTGCACTTGTAGACTTTTTCTTGTTTAAGTGACCTGCAGAGATGTCAACAAAATGTGATCCATTATAGACCACATTATCTTATATATCATACCATTATATGAACAAAACATTAATGGATCATGTTTTGCTCACATCTCTGTGATTCAGGCCAGTGTGACAGCAGTTCTTAAGGCAGTTCCTAAACAAAACTTTTCCAACTGTTTCCAGAAGCTTTATAAATGTCAAAAGTGCATTGTATCTCATGGAGAGTAATTTCTTTAAAGTACAATAAAAGGAACTTCTATGTATCTTCTGTTTTGTTGCTTTTATTCTAACATTCACCAAACTTTTTATATACACCATATATGTTCAATTTTTTTGGAATGGAAAAAACTCAAGAGACTTCTGACTCTCCTTTATTTAAACAAAGTTCTGTTTTTTAAATTACATTACAATATATATATATATAACTATGTTATTAGTACTTGTTTATGAAATGTTTTATATTATGAAAAACTTACCATTGCATGAAGCATGAAACATTTCACCCATTGTAAATATTTCTGTAAAAATATATTTTATTAAATTATAAATTTAAAGCAAAATTATGAAAATTGAAAACAAAAATTAAAATAATAAAATGTTCATATTTTAATGAAATATTGTTAAAGAATTCATGATTTAAAGCAATTTATAAGTTGTATTATAAATATAAAATGTGATCAGAATGATGGCAGAGACAGTTAAGACCACCACTCTACAGAACCCAGGAGTGATCTAGGCAGGCAATATCAGGAAATTTTATGGGCAGTCCCAGACAGGTTGGGTTCTGTTTCTCACCACCAATTGTCCCACTTCAAGCTTGGCCAAACTCACAATGGGACTGGAAAAAGACTCTCTTAATGTCCATAGGGTAGTAAGAATAAAATTTTTTTTTAAATGACATTTAATCTGATTAAAAGATTATAAGAATGAATGTATTATAAATTTAGTTCAGAATTTTTATATTTATATAAAAATTCTAAATATTAAAAAAAAAATAAAATCATCATACAAGAGCTAATAATTCCTATCCATTAATTTTATACACTCTTCATCAAAAAAATTGATGCACTCCAAAAATAATCCAATTGCAATGAAATGTCATATTCAAATACCTTTTGAATGAATATGCAAGTGATGATAAATTAACACCCAATGAATGAATGATCTGAGCTACAGCACATTGAAAGTGTGCATCATGATGGTATATATAAAGTCTTTATTAATTAAACAAATAATTTAATAAAATCAGTTTATACATTGAAAATGTATGTATGCAAAAATGAAGCAACCCTACAATACTTATACATTCTAATTTATTACTGTTTTCTAGTTTTCAAAATATTAACTAAAAACAATCAGTAAATTCTGTCTTATTTACAGTTTTTCAATGAGCTTTACACAGAGAGAATTTAATTTAGCTACTAAAGAAAACTAATTGTAACCCTTAAGTTAGTAAATACAGTCTATCAAACAATTTAATTTTGTCTTTTTGAATATTATTCCGAACAAAATATTAATATTCAACATAAATATTTAAGATAAGATTAAACTATATATAAATTTTATTTTATAAAAGAATTATTTCTTTCAGTTTTAAAGTACAAATTATTAAATAGGTTCATTTTTTTAATAAAAAGTATTACTAATAAGTAGTATTATTAAGAGTACATAAACTGTTTGCCTGTTAAATCTGCATCAATAAATCGACTTAATGGAAACATCATGCCATCTGCCATTTGTGTTGCACACATTTGCTGCCAAGAACTTACCTAAAATTTTATTAAAAATTATATAAATCATTAAATAATTGTAATGAATATTCTAAAAAATAAAATTTTTAAAAGATACTTACTTCATCTAACATACTGGAGATCTGTCTTAAAGTAGATCTTAAAACACTGTCTGGATCTGTATCCAAAGGAAAAGACTAAAAAGCATAAAATATAGATTATTATTTTGTAAAAAAAGAGATCCTTAAATTCAACTATTACAATAATTAAATATAAATATTCAGTTCAACAAATAAGTGTGTTATATTTTCTATACACAGTAAAATCTTAATTATTTGAAATAATTAAAAAAAGGAACATGTAGCTGTATATAACATTATTGTGGAAGGGTAATAATTAATATAATATAGGCATAATAATATAAGTATAGGCAGTTACTAAATTTTGAAAGTTAGGGACTGCCTATACTTATAATAATAACTGTAATGTCAAATGAGCAACAGAGTGGCATGTAAAAGGAATAAATGAAATTTCATTTCCAGAGGGCCAAAAATGCCATTGCATGATATTCCAAAATTTACTTGTCAACTGAAAATGTACAGAAGTGAGAATTTTGGTATGTGAAAAGCAATACAGGCATAACAAAACATTGAAAAAAAGAACAAGTTGTCCAAAAGTTGAGGACCATCTGTATTTTTACATAAAATTTTAATAATACTGTATATAAACATTACCTGGTCTTCATATATTCTTAAGTGTCTGGACAAATTGTTAGTAGCATCAGCTAATTCTCTCTGAAAATATTAACATTTTTAATATTTCGAACATTCAAAAATAATTAAAAATTTTAAGACTACAATAAATTGCTGATCATTGATATTACATAGCATGTGATAGCAGATAGCATCTTTTCCATGCTATAAAAAATTAACATTTTTATGTTTAAATAGAACTACAGGGTGAGTGAAAAATCAGGGTTACTCCAAATATCTTCTGAATAAAAAAGATAACACTTTGTGAAATTTTATAGAATACTTAGATGGGTGGGAGGAAACTACTGGGCACTATGGCAATATCTGTCAGTCACATGGGACTCCAAGAATCTTCAATGGGAAGGGGTCAGGTAATGCATTGTTTTAGGCTAAATTTCCTGAGATATGCATTGAAAAAGTTAGTTTTTCAGTGTTATGAAAGCAGATGTCTTTTCAGGTAACTGATTGCGATATTTGTTGTAAAATATACATAGATCGACAAACGAAAAATGAAACAATAACTAAGAGACAGTATGGTCAAACAAAGTATTTTATTTTGTGTATATAAACAGGTTCTTTTAGATTCCAACTCCACAGTAATTTCTTACAACATGGAGTCAAACAATAATTCTGGATACAATAACAAATGTACCATTCATGACAGATATACAGAGACTGAAAACTATAACTAATACTTACATGCTAACTTAAAGCTAGGGAAAAAAATAATGGTAGAGAAAAGAGGATCCAGGAAAATAGAATACAATAAGGAGTAAGAAGAGAAATACTCGGGATTTTGCTGAACTTCACAATTTTGGGTGGGATACCATGGTGAACTTTTTCTGAAAAGTCTATTGTCATTTTCTTTGCTGAGTTTCTCCTGGCACCTTGTTACTACACTTTTTTATTGTAACCATGATAAAATTCCAATTCTCTCAGATTCTCCAGTCATTGCCATTTGCGACCTGGAACACCACATTCAACGTCTGTCCACCACAAGGTCTGGATCCAAGAATGTCTTTTCTTTTGTCTAACTGGCCCCAGGGCCTCCTTTTTTCATTGTTCTCCATGGTTCCCAGAATCGGTGATCCCACCCAAGGGAAAAGAGTCAGCAAGGAAAGTTCTAGAAGGAAGAAGAAACAAAGAACAAAGGAGATGAGTAAAACTATACCTAAATTAATATATACAACTATGGCATATAGCTACATGATAATACCACTATGAATTCATGACAGAATTATGATCCTGTTGGCAGAAGGTAGAGATTCATATAAAGTCAGAGACATTCAATTATGATATCCATCTCTGGATATCATAATTGAATGAATTAATTCATTCAATTATGATAATTAAAGAAAAAACTGAGAAAATTTATCCAAAAATTTAGGGCAACAGTTAGCATCCATAATCAACCAGAAGTGGTTGTCCTAGTGCTGTATGTGATCCTAGATTTTAATAGGGGTGATAGCCACTAACAAAAGTTGACAGAAGAGCATCAGAAGACTATCAATGAAATATGGTGTTAGTTAAACTACTGCTGTCAGGATTCTGCACAAAAATGAGTGATACCCATACAAACTTCAGCTGCAACAAAAGCTATATAAAGAATGCCCTGACAAACACCAAATTTTGTCAGTGGATCTTACAAATGTTGGACCATGATTCACAACTTGAAAGTGCAATCATATTTAGTGACAAGACAAACTTTTATGTTAATGAGGAAGGTGAATGAGCAAACCAAAGACACTCAAACTATAAAAATCTAACTGGACAGATTCATCAAAGACCCAAAATTCCAGCAAAGTAATAGTTTGGAATCTGGGGTGATAGGGTTATTAGATAATTTTTTCATTGATAAGAACTTAATAGCAGAATTGTATCTGCACATGTTGCAGGATGAAGGCTCCATGTTAAATGAAGATTGCAAGTTATTGAAGTTTTTCCAGATAGATGTTGCCCTCCTCATGATGCAGCTGTGCAAACATAGACAGTCAGTTCCTATGACATTAGCTAGGTTAAGGATCCGCTGAGTATCCATATAGGTCACTAGATCTGACATCTCGACTTATCTTGAGATCATCTGAAAGACATTGTGTATCAGTGCAAAATTCAGACACATCTTTGAAGTCAGCTTAAAGACCACGCTAATTCAAACAGACATTTAAAGCTTTCTATGGCTCTTAATGGAAAACATTTTGAATATATTATATGAAACTGACCCTTTATATTAGTGAAATGAGCTGTAATAATAAAAACATTTGTGTTAAAACATTTTGTCCTAACTTGGGAGAGTTTCATTTTAAAAATCATTACCAATACAAATTGGTTAAAGATACTGAAAAATTGACTTTCCTAATTTCACAAATTCAAGCCTAAAACAGAGTGATCTTGACTTCTGATCATCTTGCATAATAATTATTTAGAAATTTTAATTTTTTTTAGCCCTAGTTCAAGATCAAAGAAAATTTATTCAAAAATATTCTTAACTTTTATCGGTAATTATTATAAAATAAAATATGTTATTATAATTATGTTAAATATATATATTTATAAATATTAAATATTAATTAATATGTTAAAATAAAATATGTTATAATTTATTTAATGGAGGTTATAATTTGAAAATTACTTATGTGAGATCTTGAATTCCATCAGACTCAAAATTGTAATAATTTTTCCTATTATAAACATCCTCAATAGACAAATTCCTAGCCGAGAAAATATGTGTCCCTGGCCGTATAACTGTCAACTATCCATTGTTGTTAAGCTGTATACAGATCATCTTGCAACTTAAGTTTATAGTTAACGTCCGAATTCATCATATATTTTTGGTCCCGGGAACACCTATGACCGAAATCGCCATCAACCATCGATCACGTGACCAATTTTCCCAGCCTAAAAGTATAAAAGCCACTTTTCCCCCCTCCTCCAGGGAGTCTCTTATCCTCTGCTGGACCAACACCATCGCAGGTCATCACCGCTCTGGACCTTACGTTCCAGCGTCACCGCACTCATTCGTGACTTTGTAAAAGTGTGCCATTCCTGGATACTTATATACACTTCTTGGATATCTAAGTGTTAACTCGATAAGGAAACTAATAATGAGGTATGAACTGAACCTGTAAGCTCTCTCTCGAACCCTACTTAAATTAGGGAAATTAGTCAATTTTTGTAATTGTGTCCTTTGTTTACTTCCAATAAATCTTGTTTTAATGGTTAAATGGTGTCCTCTTTGACTCTAATATCCCTTTCGCCTTATCATCGACCCCATCCACTCACCCGACAAGAAGAGTCTCAACTCTCAGGACCGAAATTGTAAACTTAGCCATCTTGACAAGTGAAAGGTCAACGACCTGTTGTTGCCAGAAAGGGGAGATACAACTTCCTCCTACCTCCCTCAATCTCACACTTATATATTGAAATTTTTTAAATGTACGTTTTTTTTTTTATCACAAAATTCACTGCATATTAGATAAGAAAAAAAATAACATATTTTTTGAGATAAAAGCATATCCACATCCCATCAAATTATAGCAGATTAAAGTAATACTGTAATCTGGCTAGTATTGGTTAATGATTACTCAAATTTGGAAACAAAAGGAATACTGATTATTTTATAATTAATTAATTCCAAATATAATGTAATAGTTTAAAGTGAGATGTTAGCATATTAAATTTCATGTTAAAGTTTTATTGAAACTGATAAATTTTTAAAGACTGATATTTTCATTTATGTTAATAGCTATTATCAGAATTTAAGCACAAAAAATATTTTAGAACATTAAACAAATAATCAATTATGATAAAATTACATTAAATATAAAAACAAATATATTAGAAACTCTGAATTAAGTTGTAATGCAAAAATCAATAAAAATGCATATTAAGCAAAATAAATTAATAAAAATATATGACAAAAATATGCATTATAAAGCTTTTTTTGAATGATCAGTATACAATTTTTCTAATAACTCTGATACAAAACAGAAAAATTTCATTATAATTTCATTATCATGAAAACTTAATCTCAAAACATACTGCATTCTCTAATTAATTTTTATATTTCAAACTAAACTGTTTTGAGAAGTTATCTATCTAAAAAGCAATTAAACATGATATTCATGAACAGTTTAATATGCTAGGGCTGTCCATTAATTATATGCACAGTTTAAGGTGGAGAGGGGTCACAAAAGGTATATTGTTGTATATGGGTAGAGAGGGAGTCAAAGCATTATCTATGTAAACTTTTTTAGTGATATTAGTGGCATACAAATTTGTTCTTATAAGTTCACTTACTAGTCATTTGAATAAACTATCAGTGAAAATATTTGCAGAACTTTTTCTGCAAATATTTTCACTCAATTCCTCAATGTCAATAGGGTTCAATTTAAAGGTAACAAGTTGGAATACAGTTCAATAACAAAATAATTATATCTTCCAATACTTTTCCAGCACAAATATTCTTTTTGACAAATGTTTTTGGCTTTTTTTATGAGCCTTCCTCAGGTCTGTCAGGAATTCACCAGCTGAATGTTCTAAACTGGAATCATTCTGATTTAGATCATTCAACTGATGAATTCCTGACAGACGTGAGAAAGGCTTATAAAAAAAAAAAGCCAAAAACATTCGTCAAAAAGAATATTTGTGCTGGAAAAGTACTGGAAGGTATAGTTATTTCATTATAGTGGGGTTCATGAAGGTATAGTTATTTCATTATAGTGGGGTTCAGTTTAATATGCTAGGGCTGTCCATTAATTATATGCACAGTTTAAGGTGGAGAGGGGTCACAAAAGGTATATTGTTGTATATGGGTAGAGAGGAATTGAGTGAATTGAGTACATGTAATTAAAGACAAGGGGTCAAAAAAAGCTCAAAAAAATGCATACATAATTAATGTATTACTTGTATTTGTTGATTAAATATAATGCAAATAATAATTGTTAAAATATTGTTTTATAAAAATAACCAACATTATTTAAGCAATGTTATATTAAAAACTGTGTTATTTTACATTTTATATAGTGGATTTATCATTAATTTTTTTATTTTACTCAGATGTGAATAAACTTTGTTTTTTGAATTTATATACACAGCTGTAAGGATACATATAATGTTCAAAAAACATGGATGTATCTATAAAATACATAACTCTAATGACTGACCAAAAATTCATTCTGGGAGCTAGAAAGCATCAAGATCAAGAGATCAAGTGGAATATCACATTTACTCTATTTGATTGATTAATGAAGGAAACATTCATATTTTGGATGTGCAAGTCAATTAAATAAATCTTTTCATCCTATCTATTATTTTACAATATTATAAACTTTCTTACATAATTAAATACTATTGTTCTTACCTGGGCATTTAAAACTTGTTCACAATGATCATAAAGTGATTCAATATATTTTTTAAGTGTTCGTCCATCTTGTTCAAATAATGCCACTAATGATCTAGTCTATAATAAATTATAAATTTTATTTTTAATATATTCCTTTCTATGAATACTTATGAACTTATTAATAAACTTATAAATTTAACTTTGGAATTAAAGTGGGAGAGGGGGAAACCACTAAAAAAATTTTTCAGTCTTCATAATTTTGTCATTATCACATCTTAAGAACAACAACAGTCACAGAGGAGTTAATCTTTACTTGAAAGCCTTATTTTTTTTTTATGAATTTATTACTTAGATATTATATTAAAAGATAACTTTTGAATAGGAAAATTGTCATGTTGAAAGTAACCTACAACTAAGAAATTTCATATAAATAAATTATTATAAGGAAATATTTCCTTATAATATAAGCATTGGAAATATTCAATTTAAATAGTGCATTTTTTTTCACTGCATGTGCAGCTCAAACATAGAAGTGTCATTTGAACTCTAAATTTTTCTCTAATTTAGAGTCCAAACTCTGGAACATTTAAGCCCTTGCGTAGGAAAACATTGTATCTGCAACTTTGCTGTCTTGAAAAAAATGGCAAAAAACTGATTTCCTGAATTATGCAGTATACATCATAACCAAATAAATATAAAATTATAAAGTTAGAATAATTTTACATAAAAAAAATGGTTTAGAAAGAAAAATTCGTTTTTGAGTTTTAAGGAAAATAATGTTTACAGTCATGGAGAAACATTGTATCTCTGAGTGTTACTTACATTTCTCCGTGAACAGCATGGCGGAAAATTTAAATGTAAGAAAATCTGCATTTTCTATGAATCTATTCTTATTTTTACCTTCAAAATATATATTGAGATAAACTGCCTGAAACATTTTTATATGCTTTGGTTTGAACATTTCATCAAAACTATGTTTTTTGGAAAATGAGAACATTACTGGAAAAATGCTGTATCCAACTTTAGATATTACTTATTTCATTTAAAGAATAAAAAAAGTACAGTATTTTACTTTAAACACAAACAGTAGCTTTTATTTTCTAAACTTTCTACAGTACTAAGAATTGCCAATAATGATTTCTTTCTCATACTGATATAATTCATAGTTTGTGTTATTGCCTAGGACACCAACTACAAGTTATATCATAGTTTGTTTTTCCTTGCCATATTTGTACAGCTATGATACAATTTGTAGTACATCAGTGTAAATATGAATAGATAGTCTCAGGGGCAAGAACAAAACATCACGTTGGCTTACATGAACATAACATTTATTAATAAATGAACAGAAAATATAATCATAAAAAGTTTATTCAATATCAAAAACAAAAGAATATTTTTGTTGTTTGTGATAATTGTTAAAACAATCTTCCATGTAAAGGGCTGGCTTCTCTGGACAGACTGGACAGAAATAACACATTTCTTGGCGTTTTTTAGCTTTGGTACAAATTTGACATGGCTTTGTCAAATGCTGTTTTTTTCGGTAGATGAGATACTCTGTAAATAATGCACTTGCAATATAATTTTTTTTAAACTGGTTGAATCTCTTCTCCAATCAATGCCTCAATGAATGCTTCTCCAAACTTTATAAGTTTTTTTTTTTAGAAGAAGCTGCTTTTTGAAACAGTTTGTGCGCATTACGTATAGATATATTTATAATTTGATCATAAAAATAATTATAAAACAACACACTCAAGAAAGACATAAATGTGATGCACTCAACTCTATACCTGATTTATTACTAACAAATTTAGACGCATATCTCTGACTCAGCTGTAGCGAAGCGACAAATCGAATTGTGTCTGTGCATGAATTAATTCATAGTTTGGCTTTAGAAAAGAGCTTTCTGCTACATAAGCCAACTACGAGATAATTTGTAAGATCTTTTTTTTTTTTTTAAATTCTATATGCTTTTTGATTATTACTATGTACTCTAATTAGAGTTTTTAATAATATAATATAATTAAATTAAGTTGGAGTTTTACATTGAAATCCTGAAAAGTAATGTGGCAGTCAATGTGCTAAAAACTTATCATGTTCATGAGATCTCATTTCTTCACTGCTCTTATGAGCAATAGGTGTTAAGACAGAGGTGGCAAAGAAGTTAGATTTTGATCTGTTAGATTTTGAAATCTGGACACTACCTCTGCACCACATACAAATCTTACTTCAGCAGAGAAGAGGTGTAAGTTTCCCATGGTTGCATGACATCATGATTCTTGCACACACTGTAGGGTCATCTGAAGATATTTAAAGCCCTATAATAATCATTTTCAGATCATGCTGTGCATTTTTATCACAATTCTGATCTTGTTTTTTGTTTTCTAAAGTCATTTACTCAGCAACATTGCAATTAAATACAATATTTTCCATACAACAAATATTTGAATTTGCATCTTTAAAAAAATTTCAATACAGATTTTTTTTTCTTTGAAAGAAGCCAAAAGATGCACTACTTAAAGATTGTATTTTTATATCAAACCCAATTTTGCCAATTTGTTGAATATGATGTTTTCTTGCATATGATCACATTCAAAGTATGAGGTACCACTGTATTCAAAAACCACAGGTTGTAAGGTTTAAATTTATATTTAGGTGTTGACTGGCTTTAGTTAAGTTTTATACTTATATAAACAAATTTCAATTATTAAAAAAATGGATATTAAGGAAAAGGGTTGCAATTACTCCCTGACTATATGAATGACCTTAAAATATATTTAAAACTATAAATAAAAAAAAGAGGATAATTACTTGTGGATTATCTTCCCAAGCATCTTCTAAATGTATCTTTTCCAATCCAGGCATGTTTAACTGTTAACTGAATGAAAACAATGATTAACTCACAAATTATATCTATACTGTATCTATATAATATCTAAATTAAATCCTAAAGAATAATTGCCTGTTCTTATCTTGTATGGTTTTAAAAACCTAAATTTAGGATAAAATTCTCAACTTGACAATACTTACACAACAAAAGCCCATGTACACCATCCATTACCAGTTACATAAGGTATCATATTATAAATTTTAAAATTATGAACATTAATATTTTCTTATGGAGAAATAATGTTATACAAAGTAACAAGTGTCATATAATACGAGATCTATTGTATTATCTTAATATATATGATAATGTTGATTACAGTTGAATTATTAATATATGAACTATAGAGCTAATCAAAAGCATTAAAAAAGTAAAAAAGAGAAGAATAAAAAATGAAGAAGAGTGAAATACCAATTACCAAACTGGAAAAAAAAATGTAAAGAAATTTAAAATGTAACTGATAATATAAAGAAAATTAATGTTCATTCTAATTTATATTTTTAAACACATTAAACAAATAAAAAAACAAGCAAAATACATAAGTATGAAGAATAAAAATATAATAATCATACAAAAAAAATTGAAAATTTTCCAGTTATCAACATAATAGCAATAACAAGCATGATAAAGAGAAGACAACCTTAACATAGAAATATATGATGATGATGATGAATTAAATGTTAAGACAGAGTTAATATGGCAAATATAGAAAAATGGGAATATGTAAACAAACACACAAAACAAATAACTAGAAAGAACATCTTATCTACTTAAAAATCTAGAAATTCCTTTTTTCTTAGACATTTACTTTACTTATAAAATAAATTTCTAAACAAATTTTTGAATATGTGATCATACTTTGTTCTCCAATTATATAAATTTTGCAAATAATTTCTGATCTGAACAATTTGCAAAATAATGATAAAAATACTTTCTAATTCAGGGGTTTTTAACCTTTTTTTCTGTTTGATAAACTTCCAAACTAGATTTAATTCATTAATTTCTTCTATACTGATTCAAAATAAGAATAAATTACAAATAGGATAAAATAAAAGAAGTCTAACATTGATTTATATTTTTTCTTCATTAAAATATAAAATTAAAACTCAAAAGTTATATCAATTATTGTCACACATTTTTTTACATTTAAAAATAAAATATAAACAAATTTATTTACATTATATTTAAAAATGAAATAAGTCTATTGACCTTCAATAAGTCTATTGATCCTCAGATAAATCAATTGATCCATTAGGGATCACTAGCAACCAAGTGGAAAATTCCTACTCTAATTATTTACATTATTAATCCTGTAAATTAATTAATTATTCTATCTAATATTTTCACTATTGTGTGGCAGAAATTTCACTGTGCACATAATATTTTTGAACAACAACAGATGTGAAGTAAAGTGATAAAGTAAAAACTTTGAGTGGCATAAATTTTTGGGCTGCAATTTGAAAAAATTATAGACCTATAAATTCCCACTATCATCCATCTGATGTCTGTCTACAGTCTTTAACTACATATGGACTTCTGGTCTATACCAGTAGTTATTTTAATTCAAAAATTTTCCCCAGAATGGTGCTAGCATGACTACTGTTATCAGCAAAAGCATGATGTATTGTATAGGGGTAAGGCTCTACTAAGATGGAGAGGGTATATATTTTAAATTATATATATTAAAAATTGCAAACCATCATTGTGATGATGTCACAAATAATTGCTCATTGTATATGACTTATAAAGACCAACAACTGCCGAATTATCGGGCTAGCAAATGGCTATAGTTTTATTATTAATTTAAGTTAATTTGGTACTAGAGTTAGGCGTTAGGCGCCATCTCTTGCTAAATTTAATAATTAGAATTTTAATTAAATAATTTAAATAAATTTAGGCCTAACTGGAAGAAAAGAATCGGCCCGAAGCGGGACTCGAACCCGCAACTTCTGCTATCCGTGCAGACACGTTACCAGTTACGCTACCCGGACCTTCGGTCCGATCTCCCCTTCCAGTTGATATAAGATTACCGTACGACCATCGACGTAATGACCGTCGATGGTCGTACGGTAATCTTATATCAACTGGAAGGGGAGATCGGACCGAAGGTCCGGGTAGCGTAACTGGTAACGTGTCTGCACGGATAGCAGAAGTTGCGGGTTCGAGTCCCGCTTCGGGCCGATTCTTTTCTTCCAGTTAGGCCTAAATTTATTTAAATTATTTAATTAAAATTCTAATTATTAAATTTAGCAAGAGATGGCGCCTAACGCCTAACTCTAGTACCAAATTAACTTAAATTAATAATATTACTATAGCCATTTGCTAGCCCGATAATTCGGCAGTTGTTGGTCTTTATATATAACGGGTTAGTTGTTGTTTATTTATGTATATGACTTATTTTTAAGTTGTGAGTTTTCATGAATAATTGCTGGTTACAGAAAAGTTATGAGACAACATGATAATTATTTATTTACAGTCATATTTAGTTATATTATTTACATTTTTATTTCAATTATCTCAAAGTTTTAAAGATTACTCTGTTACATCTCAGTTATCTCAATGTTTTCCAGTTTCATTAGCTTATTTGCACAATCACATTAATGTAGGTATTGAAATTGCATTTCATGAAAATACTTTTAATTTTAATGAAAATTTTAATTAATAATCGTCATAAATAAATTATTTCTAAATACAATATAAAATTTTATGAATTTGTAAATTTATTTATTAATTAATTTAATTTTACAAAGATAAAATTGTTTGTGGTGATGTAAGATTACTTCAAATCCTCTTCAAATAGGTATAAAAATACAACCGTAATAAATATTACAAAAGAAAAACATTACTTAAAAAATACATAATAATTTATGAGTACATGTTTTTTTTTATAAAACAATCTAAAAACAAACAGTCTAAATGTAAAAATTTTCAAAATTGTACTTGTTAATTCCACTATGATAAAAAAAACGATGACATGAAACATTGAAATATTTAATATAAAATTAAGATAATGTAAACAAGATATATTACAATTGACACAAGGGACATGTCTCTGCTCATGTCAATTGTTAAGTTAAATTAATTTGTTACACACACACAAAAAAAAAAAAAAAACTGCAGATCAAATCAACAGTAATGTATAATGTATCTCACAATAAATTGAGTTATTTTGTAATACAAAAATTTTAAATTCCTAATCCCTAAATATTCTGTTTAATTCACGAAGTGAATGTACAAAATGCCTAATACTAGTTATTTATTTCTGACAGATCTTTAAAATGTCTCTTTAATACACTAATACAGATTAATGGATGACAAGGTAAGATTTCTGACATTTTTTTAAATATTTTTATTTTATTTTTTTCTGGAATTTTCTGGCTGATCCAAGACAACCTCAACTTACAATTCATACAAAATAAATGTAAAGAATGTAAATACAGTTGTTCTTTAAATAAAATTTGAATATTTTACAATTTTAATGATTGAACATTATTCAAAATCAATTTTTAATGAATTGAACACTTCAAATCAAATCTTTGTATTCAAATGATTTGAATCTTTAAAAAATGGTCAACATGCAGGCACAATATCAAAATATCATTCTGAATTACTTAAAAGCAAAAAATTTAACAATGCCAAAATTCTTTTTTAAAAATCTAGAACACATTTCTTATACCAAGTTACTGCCTCATTTTATCAATTCAGTGCCTCATATCACCCCAATTTGTTGTTTTGAGTGCCTAGATTTAGTGTCCTGTACATTAATACTGTATTTTTCTGGATTAACTGACATGCCACATATAAGCGGAGGAGACCAGCATGCCAGAAACCCTGAAGTTACCAGCATGCTGGTTAAAGTATGACTAAAAAACAAAATTAATCAGATATAACAAAATTAATTAAATAAATGTTAAAGAAAACATTCTTCCAAGTGCAATAAAATAACAACATTGTAACTGACTGACTAATAACCAGGAGGATAGTTTACATTTACAATAATAAAACAATTAGCAGCTTATTGACAGTAGTATTAATAGCAGTTAGTATGCACTGTGCTGAGGATCTAGGCCTATCTTGACTTTGCAGGATAACACCTTCCTCTCAAATTTCATACAAAGCAGAGTTAATTTACAGAGAATTTTATATGCTTATTTTTGCATTTTGATCAAATTTTTATTGTAATTTGATCAATTTGATTGTAATAAACAAAAAAAAAAAAAAAAAGCATTTAATGAGTATTTTAGAAAGACGACAAAATGGAGAAATTAAACATATAATTGTAGTTTTTGATGTAGTGCTGACTGTTCCATAATTTTAGAATAAAAACTGGGTGTCTATGAGATGCCATACAATGCAACTTGTTTGTTTTTTCATGTGCCCTCTGAAGAAGCATATATAACCTCACTTAAACTGGTATGTTGGTTTTTACCATATGAAATTTCTGATTTCATGGTCTCTCCAGAAAGACTGACATGCCAGACAATCCTCAAAAATATGGTAACATTCAGATATTTTCTGAATATTTAGTGTAAATATTGTTCAGCCATTCCGATATAAGCTGATGGACACTAATACTAAGTACAACTGAATGGTTCAAACTTATTGTGACCTTTTTCTTTAGAGTCCATTGCATTAATACAGAGGAGTCCCATACAACGTGGGGGATATGTTCCACACTGTAGGAAATCGCATTATACAAAACATACATTATCAGACCAATTTATGCAAATTCAGGCATGTCTGTAAATTGCAACAGTTGCCACAATATGCTAATGAGGTGTGATTCAGTTTGAAATATTATTTCATTGCAAACAGACTGTTAGTGTTATACATAACTAATTTTTTCAAATAAAGTTTCTTTTAATAAAGGGAAGTCAAAATAGAATACAGGTAACTTAATTATAAAATAAGTATTGTATGCATTATAATAATATTTTTATAAGAAAAATATATATTTTAGCCATGCATACAGAAATAAATAAAATACCTGAGAAGTTGAGAAGAAAAAGTATAGCTCTGGATGACAAAATTAGAATTTTGGATAAATTGAAATCTGGTGCAAAAGTGGCAACCATTGCTAAAGAACTGAACTTACAAGAGTCAACAGTTCGAACAATAAGACAAAATGAAAGCAAAATACAAGCCATATTGTCTAGTACATCTTTATTAGATTTGAAAAAAGTTGCTCAAATAAAAGACATGTTAGTGCCTAAGATAAAAAAATGTTTGATGATATGGATTAAAGACTGTTACTCAAGAAATATACCTGTAAATAGTGTTGCCATAAAACAAAAAGCACTCAAGGTTTATCAACGTTTAAAAGATTCTGAGAGCATTTCATCTAATGAATTGCATAAACCCAAATTTAAAGCCAGCACAGGATGGTTTCACAGATTCAAGATGAGATTTTCTTTGCGTAATATGAGAATAGTTGGAGAAAGTGCATCAGCCAATACAGAAGTAGCTCAAAGATTTTCCGAAATTGTAAAGGAGGACAATTATATAGTAGAACAAGTCTATAACATTGATGAATTTGCTCTGTATTGGAAAAAATGCCTGGTAGGACATATGTTGCATAAAATGAGACTTCTGCTTCAGGTTTCAAGGCATCAAAAGACAGAATAACTTTGGTTTTGTGTTCTAATGCAGCTGGAGAACATGTAACTAAGCCAATGTTAATTAATTGTACAATAAATCCACGTGTAATGAAAAGCGTAGAAAAATCAATGCTTCCTGTGCACTGGTGAGCCAATAAAAAAGCATGGATAACATGCGAAATGTTTTGAAATTGGTTTTATAACTGTTTTGTACCAGAGGTCAAATATTATTTACAATGAAAAAATATTAGTTTTAAAGTTTTATTACTGATAGATAACATGCCAGGCCATCCTATAAATTTAAATCATCCTAATGTTAAAGTGGTTTGTCTACCACCCAACACAACATCAATTCTTCAACCATTGGATCAAGGGATAATACAAACATTCAAAACTTTTTAGTTACATCGTACATTTGAAATGATTTTAGAAAAAATTGATTGTAATTCAAATGCAACAGTTCTGCAAATTTGGAAAGAATTTTCAATACTAAACTGCATAGAAATAATAAACATGTCTCTTAAAGAACTGAAATCTTCAACCCTCAATGCCTGTTGGAAAAAGTTATGGCCAGATGTCGTTATTACAGCAAATTCTCCAACTCCACCAGAAACAGATGTAAATCGCATAATAACTACTGGACAAAATATTGGTGGAGAGGGTTTTGTTGATATGAATGAGACAGATATCATCAAATTAATTAATTACAATAAAGATATTGATAAAATCAAATGAATAGATTTAGCAAATTGTTCTCATTCTAGTAATGAGGAGGAAAATTCAGTCCAGACTTTTAATGCACCAAGCAACCTTTGAGTTTAGAAGATATAAATAAAGAGTTACAAATAGCCAAAACATTAGAAACACATTTTATGAAAATTGATCCGTCAATATAGCGGTTTACAGAATTTAAAAGAAAATTGAATGATTGTCTATCCCCATATTTTCAATCTAAAAATGATCTGGGGATAGAAATGTTTTTAAATAACGATAACAATCAAGACGAAACTATGGACTATTCAAGCGATGAATCTGTACAACCAATATTAACAAAACGGTGTCGTTGGAACTTATTTGTTGATACTTCTGATAGTGAATAAATGTTAAATAGTGAAGTGAATATATTTATTTTTATTAAAAGTTGAAAAAGATATGAGGAAAATAATTTTAAAATGTGTATGTATTATTATTTTTTCATAAACTGCTACTTTTTTAAACTGTCAGTTTCACTGTTCATATATAAACAACAGGTAAGTGTATACATTTGATTTTCTAAACAAAAAATCAGAAACTATATGAAAATGTTAAATTTATCTTACGTGTTATACAGGACTATTTATCGCACTGTACGAGTACTAGTCACAATTTTTTCATTGCATTATATGATTCATGTTTTACAGGAGCACATTATCCAGGATTCTACTGTACTGATACTAATAGTAGGGTATTGGCTAATTGAATTGAAATGCTTCTTGACACAGATTTAAACCTGTAAGTGTATCCCAAATAGAAAAATTCATTGTTTCTTTAATTTGATTATGTAAATTTCTGGTTTTTTAATATCCTGCACTGCCTCTATCTATTCTAATCATCTGAATGATACAGGGTAATCTTCTAATCCCAATTTTGACGCCATATTTTATTGCTAAAGGTATTATAATACCTAATCATTATGCCTTTGTGTCCTTTCTATCATAATTTAAAATTTATTTTGTATACTAGTACTTTTTTTATATATTAACAGGACTTATTATACTGGAAAATTATGGATGAAGATATTTAGTCTTACAGATCAGAAGTAATGTTTTTTATTTAGTTCACCTGTGCAGGTGAACTAAATAAAAAACATTACTTCTGATCTGTAAGACTAAATATCTTCATCCATAATTTTCCAGTATAATAAGTCCTGTTAATATATAAAAAAAGTACTAGTATACAAAATAAATTTTAAAGTATTATAATACCTGCTCTGGTTTTAACCAGTAACTCTGAAATGCACTTGTAGGAAAAACTGGAAAAACACAAACCAAAATATCAACTCTACACCTTCTATACTTTCCCAGCAGTGGTTTAATCAAAAACCACAATGTTATTATTTAACGTTGTGGTTTGAAATATGTTAACATTCCAAACGTATTTCAAACCACAACATATTTCAAAATATGTTAACATTCCAAAACACATTCCATTTCATGTAGACCTAAGGAAGATCTTGAATAGATTGAAAACATTTGTCTTTAAATATTAGATCATCATTAAACGGTACTGGAAACAAAAAAGACTAAGTTAAATGAGATTTTTTATTAGAATTACTTTTAAGTTACTTTAAGTTATCACAGATGAATACTCAATAAGCTTTGTCATGATCATTGCAAAACTTACATGGTAGAACAAATAATAATTTCCTAAAACATTATATCAACATTTGTTAGTCTGAGACAAATATCTCACATTTTGTACTTGAGTTGTAGCTAATAGGCCTAGCGTCAGCTAGAAAAGAGAACAATTTCAGTAAGAATTTTTTCCATTTGCCCTTATATCCCTCAATGATTTATTCCTGGTTATAGTACTGTGTGCCAATTGCCAGGTTATGTGGAATTGTTATGAATGAAGTAAAATAAATAAATATATTTTAGAAAACAACAGGACTTTTTCAAATACATTTTCAAAAGATTAATAAAAAATGAAGAAGTGAATAATAATAATAAATTTAATAATATACCATAAGTCAATATTTTTATTTATAAACAAAAGAATAATTAACATTAGCTTAAATATAATATGCCATATTAGTGTAGAATTCAATAAGTAGGTAATGTAATAATTAATGGATTTTTATTAATATTAATGGCTATCAGAGGGTATCACACTAATAAAAACTTAAAATATTTTATTGATCATGAATAAATTTCAATAAAACTTGCCAAAAATTGTATGAGCTATATCCTTTTTAAAGTTCTTCTAGATTTGCCAAAAATTTACAAATATATCACTTTGGAAATTGAAATTCTCTAGATCTAGGGACAAATCCCTAGACTTGACAACACTTTACAATGAAGCATAAAAAGAGAAGAGAAAATTATATATTAAAGAAAATTAAAAATTTTAAAATAATTCTGGAAACGCATAATAATTTATCAATTATTATTTTAAATATAACTAAAATTATATTACATTAGCTTCAAAATTTTGTCTAATTAATTAACAGCCTTTTTATTAGAGACCATCTGTTTTGACAAATCCATCTAGCATTGATCCTTAAAACTCTTTCCAGTTTAGAAATAAGCAACATATAGGTGGCAAAGCAGCTAAAGAAGCCAAGTCAATGATATAGTTTATTTTATATGAAGTCAACTGACATTGGCTAGACTATTCAGCTATTTATCAGCTAGACACATCCATTACTTTTTTGATTCTTATACTATTACAACATTAACTATACACAATGCTTTTAAACAGTATCATATCAGCATATCATATCACATCAGCCTTACATAATAACTGATGTTTAAATTTCATAATTACCTAATAACTAATTGAATAACATAGCTAATATAAAATAAAAAATGCCAAATGATGAAAAGTTCAAAACTTTTTAAAAATTAAAATGAGACAAAATTGTGATTTATATTTTCAAATATTAAATCTAATAATAAACAAATGCAGCAACTATATAGTAAGAAAAGATAGTAAGCCAGGCAAGTAAAATCAAAAACTAAAATAAATACAATATGATAATGCAATAATTCAATAATAAATCATAACATTAATAAATTTTTGTGACAAATAATTATCAATACTAAAATATAATAAATATTCCTTTTTAATATGTATAATTTATTGTCATCCAAGTCGTGTTTATGTTTTAGTATACAACATGTTTACATCAAATTTTAATCATACTTTTAACTATTACATGGTTATCATAATATATTTTACACACTTTTGTAATGAAATTTCCTCATAAATAATTCAACAGAAAGTCAAACAAAACCTTTTACTTTCCAAACTGTTAAAAAGCAGTAGCTTTTTGTTTTTGAGTATTGGTGAAGGCCAAAAACATTCTGAATTTTCATTAAAGTTCTGTTACTGGTATTTAAAAATTGTTTTTATTTGATTGCTCCAGTAATTTGAAAAAGAGATAGTTATAAAATATGTGCTTGCATTTGTGTTTGCATGTACAGTATCTAAATTTTATTATATATATAATTTTTAAATAAAAATAGGTAACTGCATTGTTGTGTTAAAATTTTGCATAATTCCATTACAGAATAAACAGACAAGTAAAGTATTCAAGTAAAGTTTATCTAAAGAATTCTTTGATATCATTTTTATATTATTTATTTAACTAAACAACTTAACACACAAAGTTAACATTTTAATTAACATAATTATTGAAATTAAGAAATGAAAAATCCCAGAAATGCTTCTAAAACCTTAAAGTATTTATCTCCTTGATGGTTTATTTGTTTATATCATATAAGTTAGTTAACTTTAAGCAATCCCAAAAAAGAAATAAAAAAAAACTGTAAATTAATTTAAGTATCAAATTGCAGTCATGTACGAATAGGTCATAAGCAACAAAAAAACTCATCTTGATCTAGAAACAGTATCAGAAATTAATATATTTTATGGTAGAGAATGTTCTGAAGTGCAAACAACAATTACACACATTCATTACATCATTAAATATAAATTAGCAAATTATGATCATTTTGCTTATTTGGCAACCGTCAAAAGAATATAATTACCGAATAATAAAATAATTGTAATTATTTTTGGGAGATAAATAAATAAAATCTTATTTTGTGAAACTTAATTAATTTCTCAGTACTTATATTTTGTGTTAGTAAACAACTGTCAAATAATTGAAATATTAATTAAGGTTCTATTAAATATTACATTAAGGTAAATAAATATATAAATGTTGGAGTTCTAAACAATTAATTTAACATTAATGTTTAATCATAATGTATTTTGGTATTAATATAACATCATTAATTATATTTAAACCAATATTTTTGCACAATTATTCGTAATTAATTTTTACTTACCGAAAACTAACTGTGTATATATATATTTATATATAATAATATCTTAAAATTCAAATAGTTTACAATAAAATTTCTATTAGCATATTTTTTTATTAGCACCTTTTAAAAATATTTAACTATTTATCTTTCTAAATTAAATTATATCCGCCCAATTCGGTACAAATGCACTCCAATAACAAACCGATGCATCCGCCCCCTTACGTTTATTTTACTTTTTTGTTTTAATTTCTATCTAATTTCTAAAATAAATTTTTAATAAATAACCTTAATATATAAATGTAAAATTTACAAAAAAATAATAATGCAATTCGATCTTATATTTTATCTCTAATTATTAATATTAAATTTCTAAAATTTGATATTGTATATAATAATGGAGAGATTTAAAAAGATATCGTGCACGTGTTTTGATATGTTGTTTTATAAAATTTTACATTATAAAATTACTATTATTATATATTTATGTATATTTTATAAAAGTAAATTATTAGTATTGAGAAAATGGCAAGTGACGAAATAAAACTTGAGATCGTCTGCGTTAAGAAAGTTCACTTCCGGTAAAATTCTCCTGACGTCATGAACAACTTCCGTTCTTGATATATCACGAGTACTTTTTGAAGTATATTTAGAGAAATATTAAAGAATGAACGGAGAGGTATAAATATACATATATATTTTTTATTATTTAATTTTTCATAATATATGATGATATATTTAAGATATACAAGCATTTTTATATATAATTTTCGTAATTATTAATAATTTACTTACTAAATTTGTCGTAGGATATTTTTGGATGACTTAAAAATATATTTTAAAATTATTTAAATGCTTTAGATCATTTATTGTTTTTCTCTCTTTAAATTTTAATTTATTATTATTTAAAGTACGAACTAACAGAAATTCAATCTGTTCAAATGATCCGATTCCTTATCAAGATTTTTTCAAGTCAATGATTATTAATTAATTTAACCATTTAAGTAAAAGTTACTTTTAGGTCAATATACATATATGTATACATGTATCATTTATCTAAAAGTAACTTTTACCCATAATCTTTAAAATACTTTGTAAAATATATATATATATAGCATTGGAATGTCTAAATGGAAATCAGGTGTTGGTAATTGAGGATGAATTTAATTTAATAAAATTTGATGAATATTGTTGTTGAAATTTTTAAAAGTATAATGGCGTGACATATTTTAATTTTGTTGGAGTCTAGAGATGTCGTATTTTTATGTCTTACAAAGTTCCAGTTGTGCTTTCATCTCATAAGGAAATATTACATTAATATAACAAATCAAGTGGATCCTTTGTTAGAATTATCATCTCTTGAGACAGATGATGTGCAGCTATTCGTCACAAATGCGTATAAATATAGAATATGTGCAATTTATAATCGAAAGGATTGTAACATATTTGCAAATACGTGCATGAATAATAGAATATTTATTGAATAAAGTTCTAAAATGCTTTTTTGGAATAAATTATTTAAATTGGGGTCCCTAAACTATGGTCCGCAGGCTGGATCCGGTTTGTGATGAGGCTTTATCCTGCTTACGTTGCTTGTAAACAATTAAAAACACCACAATTTAAAAAATATTTTACTTGCGTTAAACGTTTCCAATTGAAAGCCAGGGAAAGTAAGCAACAGGGCCATATTTGTTTAAAAATAAATATACCATTTTGTTGAAACATTCAAAACTTGGATGACTACCTAACTGCTTCTCAAAATAAATGGTATTTGTAATGTATTTTCTTAAAAATTTTAATAAAGTTCTATGATTATTATTTTTTAAATTTACATATACAGTATATGTGTGTGTGATATTAAATCATTCTGGCCCGCTGCTGTTATCAGAATTAGTAATGTGGCCCTTCTCTTGAAAATTTTGGGAACCCCTGAACTAAATACTTAACAAAATTTGAAAACAGTAGATTTTTATCTTATCATCATATGTTCAAGTTTAAAGTTTGAAGTTAATTAGAATACTTTTGGAAGGTTTAATATTGCTTAGTTGAAAGAATTATATATATAAATAACATCGCTAGACCCAATATACTATAAGCTAGACTCCAACCAAATGCCGAATTCTATCTAACCCAATAGAATTCGGCATTTAGTTGGAGTCTAGTTGAAAGAATTTATATCCCTTGATGAGGTACTAACAAGGCTCAAAGGCACTTTGATTTTTTAAGTATTTATAAGTGCTCTTGTTGAATTTTATTGGAGTTTGGAAGATTATTTTTTACAACATACAAATATACTACAGGAAAGACTTCACTGTATTTACCTTTAATTGAACATGGTGAAAACAAATTTGAATGGTTTTTATGACTATAAATAGGCCCAATAAACCCAATATATTCAGTATCTCAGATTAATTTTTGGTATGCTTCATTTTATTAATTGAGTATGTTATTGCTTTTTCTTTTACTAGATAATATATTACAGAAAGATGCATAACAAAGAAGCTTGTATGAATTCTTTGTTAATTTAAAGATAGTTTTAAAAATTCTTTTATCATTTCTATAATGACTTTAATTCAACATTTATTAATAGAAGTAATAAGTTTTTAAGTCTTTAACAAAAAAGAACAAAACAATATTCAAAATGAAACCAAATAAAAGTTAAATCAACAAAGTTTCTAAAAAGTTTTTTATTCTTTAACAATAGCTTAAACACTAAAATTTAATTTAAATTTAAAATTTTACTAAGTATTAAATTGAACTGAAAAAAGAGTTTTAAATAACAAAAATGCATTGAAATAATAGTATGTACTAAACAAGTTTCCACTTAAAGTCTAATTTTAACCTTACATATAAAATGTTAACAAGAATGTTTTAAAAATTACAATCTAACCAACAAATATAAACTTTCTAACTTGAATACTTATTTACCTTAACATTTACAGAATTTTTCTAATCAGTTGTTTCTTCTAGAAAATAAATATGTAATTCTAAATTCTTTTTGTTCTAATGAATGTTTTTCAGCATCCTAATCCATCCTAATCCAAAATTTTATCCTTTGTCTTTCTTGTTTATTCCTTTATCTTTACCTAACGCTGTGTTAGTTTTTCCATAGTTATCAGCATTTTTTGTAATCATTTAAAATTATCTTTATCTTTTACCACTCTATGGTAGAACTTCTACTAAATGCTTCTTCTATCAATACTATAACATTCCCTTCTTTTTTTTGTCAGTTTATATTCTTTGTTAACTATGCATTAATTAATTTGTAGTGAAAACCAATATGAGTGATTCAAGATGGAATATAAACCATATAAAAGCATTTCAGAAATTTTTAAAATAATTATTCTGGAAAATAGAATAATTATTTTAAAAATTTCTAAAATGCTTTTATATGGTTTATATTTCATTTAAAAAAGTAAAAGCATTTAACCAATTTTGTATAATTGACTAACTCAGGTTTGGTTTATTTACCTGTAGAGAATGAATATTATTAGTTTATTACACATTATATGGTCATCTGAGTTAATGTTGGATATACTATACCAGCAGAGATCAATTATACATAAAGGGTAAAAATTTATATTGTTTCTCATGTAGTTTAAATATAAAGATAACATAATAAATGCTATGCAAAATATTCAGATGCCAGAAAAAGTCATTGTTAGATAAAAATGAGGAACATAAAAAGAATATTTTATATCAGATAAATTAGACAACGTACCCTAAGTTGTTTCAGATAAATTAGATAATAGAAATCAATAGACTGATGATTTTTTTTTAAAAATAGGACTTTAACATATAGATAAAATAAGAAATAATGATAATCATATTAATAGTTGCTATAATCGTGTTAATGTAAAGTTTTCTATTTTATTTCATAATTAGCAAAGTTTTCCTTTGAGGAAAATTTACTTTGAAATAAGTCGTCATATTAAATACATAAAGACAATCAAGCCTGAAATACTCTAATGATCAAATGATAAGAATAGTCTAAATTATTTAATTTTATTCAAAATTAATATAAGATAATGACTTAACCACTAAAATGAAGGATTTAGGATGATTATATTAATTGAAATTATATTAATGATATTTTCTGCTTTACTTAAAAATCTTATCTTGTTTTATTGATCATAGCAAAAATTTCAGATATTTATTCAACAATTTGAAGCAAAAATTCAAATAGAAAAGTATAAGCTGAAACTATATGAAAGCATGAACTTTGAGAAGGATTAATGCACAATACTGGAAGGCCCAAAAGTCAGTTAACTGAGACATTTTAAGATTATTTTAGAAATGATTTTTAACAGATATTTACGATTATAACTCTGTAACTATGAACTTATATCTCTGTTATAATTTTTATTTATTAAAGTATGATATGATTCAGTTGCTTCCAATGAAGTGAGTGAATCATGTATGATAACGTGCAGCAGTTCCAAGTTTTAGTTGTTTTTTCAGAATAAATTATATCTTTGGTTAACTGATTTTTGAGCTCCCATGTATAATAGCGAAATGAAATGGCTATTACCTAAAAACTCCAAAAAACTGGATGTATTTACTAAAATTAATATCAAAAAACTTTAAATCCATTAAAAATTACATGTTTATTAACAGAGCAAACATTTTTAATTGGTGTAAAATGGCCATCATCAGGTTCTAGAATGGAATATAATAATTAGGACAGAAAGCAAATTTAAAAGTATAAGTATTCAAACAATACAAATTCACATAGCAAGTCACATGCACAGGAGCTTAAATATATTAAACTAAAACATAACAAATAGGAATAAATAATTAGAAGAAAAATACTAAATACAAACTAAAATAATTAAATAAATACAGTGTACATTCAAATATTGTGAGTAAAAACATAAATATAGCAAAATGGTGATAAAGTAAACTATAAAACTTTAAATAATGCTCTCAAAGCATGTGACACCACTGCAGAATCTTTAAAGTTAATTGCAGTCCCTTTGTTGATAAGTTTATAAATTTCTAAACTTTCTAAACATTTATGTCACGTCAGAGCCGTGGCTCTGATGTAACTTAAATATTATGCGTTCTATCAAAAGAAACATCAACATCACCATGACTTAAAACCATGGATCTGATCTGGTTTGATTTTTTGGAAATGCAGTCCACTTTTCATGAAGATATTGCATGAAACTTTGTTTTAGGTGGCAGTCATAAAGGACCTATTATCATCACACCTGAAACTCGTCTAAGTGTGATAATGTGTGATGATCTTAATAAACTTCAGTTGGTAACCATGCATTGTGGTTATACTTTCATATAGCCAGGTCCATAGATATTCAACTCAGGATCTGGAACTATGTTATAGCTTCTATATAGCTGTAGTTTACTATGATTATATTAGCTATGACTGAGTTACCAGCTGGAGTTTATTAAGATCATCATAAATTGTTGTCACATTCAAATGAATTTCAAGTGGGTTGATAGTAGGTCCTTTAGGACTGTTACCTACAACAAAGTTTTGTGTGATGTCTACAAGGAAATCAGAGAAATCTCCAACTTTAAAATCATATATAAAAGGAGCCCTACTGTCTTCTCATTACTCAGGAATGTAAGGATTCCACTGATGAGAAGTCTCTACCTGTGGTCTACTCAATTGCCTTACAAGAGGATAGAGTGAATTATTGCTAAAAATATGGAGTGACATTTAGATCTTTGGGCACTAGAATCAAGGATCAAGACACAATTAGGAAGTGTCTATGTACAACTGACTTGGTGGCCTTTGATTGTGACTGTGATGTTGATGTTTCTTTTGAGAGAGTGCATAATATTTAAGTTATGTCACTGTCATGGCTCTGACATGACTTAAATGTTTAGAAAGTTTAGAAATTTATAAACTTATCAACAAAGGGACTGCAATTAACTTTAAAGATTCTGCAGTGGTGTCACATGCTTTGAGAGCATTATTTAAAGTTTTATAGTTTACTTTATCACCATTTTGCTATATTTATGTTTTTACTCACAATATTTGAATGTACACTGTATTTATTTAATTATTTTAGTTTGTATTTAGTATTTTTCTTCTAATTATTTAGTCCTATTTACTATGTTTTAGTTTAATATATTTAAGCTCCTGTGCATGTGACTTGCTATGTGAGTTTGTATTTTTTGAATACTTGGAATAGCTATTGTTTTATGATTATAAAATAAGTGTTTAAGAATAGTTAAAGCAATAATGTGTACTTTTGGAATAAAAACTAGAAACAAAACAAGTGTGCATGAAAAAATAAACATAACTACAGAATAATGATTCTTTCTTTCTATATTCATTTTTAATGCTTTTGCATTAAAAATGGATATAGTTTAGCAAATAGTTTCTGTGATATCAATCCATTTGAAATTTATTTGAATGTGACAACATATATTTTATAGTTTTCTATATGATGTGATTAAAAGATCACATCATAAAAGAGTCAAAGATCCAAAAATGTATGTTACAATAATAATGTGTAAAACTTTTTTACATAAATTATACAGTATTCATATATATATAGAAACATGGACTCACATTAATAAGCAACTTTTATTATATAACAATAAATTATTAATTATTTCTAAGTATTGATAATACAAGAAATTGCCAATTGCCAAACAAAACAAAAAAATGATAATTTCTCATGAGAGAGCTAATTCCATATGGACAAGTTAAACAATCTGACATGCTACAAAATTTAAGATCTGTTTTATTAGATTTTATAGATTTCTAATCATCATCAGATTCTTAACTCAAAAAAGTAATGTATTTGAATAGAAAACAAATATTTAGGCATTTTTAGAATATTTAAAGTCTGATACATTTTTTCTGTTGAGAACTTGAAGTTGAGAGGATATAAAATAATTTTGAAAAGTTATTACCATTACTTTACTGAGATCATAAATATCATGATAGAAACAATAGTTAGACTTAAAAGTTATATATTTATTATTTCTTAGGTTCATTCATATATAAATAACAAAATATTGGTGTCTCATGTCCAGATGCAAAACTTTTGTTATAGAATAAAACAACACATTAGCCTTCCAGAAATGTACTGGTTTAATATCACACTAATATTTTGATCAACTAAACTGATCATCTCCAAGTGAAATTGAATTTTTAATACCATTAGAACAAAATATAGATGGAACATTTGAGGAAGAATGCATCTTTACAAGCATTTCAAAAATTAAAGCAAGAATAAACCATTCTTTAATATCTAATAGAATAACAAAAAATTTTTTTAAATTTTAAGAAAAAAATTTAAAATTACAGACCAAGTAATTATAACAGACTATTTTTAACAAGAACTGAAATTAAAATTAATTATTGTTAATGAGTGAAGATTTGTCAGGAATTGTTCTTCAAATACATCACCTCATATAATGCTTACATTTTGGATGCAGAAAATTGATACATTTGTCATTGGGCTACAGTTTGAAAAAATTGTAGACCTATAAATTCCCACTGTTGCTGTCTGCCTGTTTGTTCGTCTCTTCTTAATCTCGGGAACAAACTTAGATACATGAAAGTCAAGACCAGACATGGGAAGTTTAGGGGGTTGAGGTCCCAATTAATTATATATGAACTTCTGATGCAAACTGGAAGTCATGTTATTTCAATTCAAAACTTTTTTCCTGAAAGGACTTAAATAGATTGCAAAACTCCATTGCTAATAAAAAAGTATTATGCATATACATACATACATATATACAAGAAAGATATTGGCTGTACACAAAGTGTTTAGCCGGCAGAAAAGAAGGTAAGGGAAAGGGGAGGGGAAGAAGGATATCATGATTTTACAAGTTATTTATTGTAAAATCTTAATGGCATGCCTAATTAAAAATAATTAGGCATGTATCTAACAACAACTTGCTGAAGAACATTTTCAGAGTTGTCAGTTTGTTTGCTGGAAACTATTTGCTTGAGTCTAATGTGGAAAATTGTTGATTTCTACAGTTGTATAAACAAATTGTAAATACCCTATATAGTACTATATATTGTAAATTAAAATAGCATTGTATTTTTTTCTATAATAAATTTTTGAATTCTATTTTTAAAAATATTTTAAATTGTATATTATTTCAAATTTTTCAGTTAGAAGAATATATCAATTTATACAAAGAATGTTCAAGGATTCCTTCACCATTTTCTGCAGTGATTTTGCCCAATTCTAGTAATGATATTCATTTATGTTCTCTGTGGAATGTCAGAGATGTAATTAGAACAGAAACCATCCAAGTCAATTTAAACTACATTGGCAAAAAGAATTCAGACAGTAGTTTTTCTTTTGCTAAAGTAGGAAGTCCTGTTGAAATTGCTACAGAGTAAGTTTTAGAATAAAAAATTTTTTATAATTTTTAATATAATGTTATATCAGAAATATTTATAATTTCTGTGAGTTTTATTAAAGTAATTAATTCTCTTATAATGAGATATCATGCTAGAAACTTTTCTTATATAAATTAGACTATTTTATTTTTGAAAATACATTTTGATCTTTAATGGAATCTGCCTGTTTTTATTCAGAATGTAATTAAATTATCGTATTATATTTCATAATTTTACAATAAAGTGCATAAAACTTGGTATATATGTGTGTAATTAAGTTCTTTTATATTAGGGAAATATTTTAAACTTTACAGTACAGTCAAACCTGTTTTTATGCGCTCTTTTTATGTGCGATTTTTTTAATGTGCGATTTTTTTAATGCGAATTTTTAATTTGTGCGGTATAGTTGGCGACTAGTCTCGTGCGATTCGTCATGTCTAACGTTGACTTATTATAGCTAAATAAACTTATTATAGCATAAATGCACTTATTACAGTAATATTATTGCATTAATATGCGAAAAATGAAATAATTTACTTTTTAAGTCAACAAAACACCACCTGGACAAAAATATGTAAAACAGACGATAGACCAGACGATGCAGTCAAGTGCTGACATCTGTTGTCAATAAATTTTATTTCGTACGGTTTTGAGTTATTTTCTATGTGAGACTTTTTTTATGCGGTCCCTGTTGACCGCATAAAAAAATTATTTTTTAATTGTGTTGCGAAAACTATTATTTACAGCCATTCGTGAAGTTTCGTGAGATTTTTTTTAATGCGTTTTTTTTAATGCGGTCCCTATCCCCCGCATAAAAACAGGTTTGACTGTATATTTAAAACTGAATTAAAGTAATTATTATAGTAGACTTGCCTTAAAACAAACACTAATAAAATGAATTCTCTCATTAAAGCAAATTTTGTCATTGCCTTGGCAAAATTCTATTGTCACTTTAATTTTCATGCAAATAAAGCAAACAAAAATTTTACCAGAAATCATTAAACCAAATCATAAATTACTTTCACAACCTCCAAGAAATAACCCTATTTTCAATAATGGTTTCTTTTTACACTTTTTGACTTGAATGATAAAATGTGGTACTGTAATAAATGTTCCATTGTGAGTAAAATAGATTTTCTTCTCCTAGTATGTTAAGACAAGCTTGTATACAAAACTTTATTAAACTCCTTTTTAAACAAAATGCTGTAAACAATTCACATATCGTGTCTGTACTGCTCTTTTAGTGTAGCCTTAATGTTAGGGTCCTGTTCACTTGTAAACTGCCTTCTTATTCTTCTAACTCATTTTTTCTTCTTGTCAAGCTTAGCAGTGCTCCAAGAGATCTTTTTGTTCTTTGTCTGACCTCAGAGGCAGCGATGTAAGAATAAGTGATTGTTTCAGTGAATCTAGTGCCAGATTGTCTAAAATAGCTTGACAGTAATGATTGTGATGAGGGATGCCAGGTTAGGTGTTCCTGAAAATGTGACAAAAGTACTGCCAGTTAGTGTGTGCATCGTGGAAACTATCGGTAGAAGTATTACTAGAAGTAAGAATGTTTATGAATATTACCTATGGTCACTGGCAAAGTCTATATTCAGAAGTGTAACAGCAGCCAACCCTATGGGTAAAGTGCTTGTTATCTAAAATTAATTCAATTCAACTTTCTCCTGTTATACAGGAGTAGGTTGAAAGGGTGCTTGTGTTGAAAGAAGTGAGGTTAAGAAAGATCGTACATCAAGGGATAATTTCTGAAGTATTCAGAAAATAGGGGTTAAAGTTAAAAGATGCCTACTCCTTTAAATGGATGTGTTCCCGTCCAAACACATACTAGTTTGCATATCAGGTAGTGTGTACAATGATTTGAAAATCATTTAGAACATTAATTTAATATGATTTAACTTTACTTAGTAAATTAATTCAAAATATAATTTTTAGATTTTGATTGCCTATGAAGCCTTAACTTACTAAATTACATAACCTTGGCCTTGACTTTGAAAATCATTAATACAAATTTTTGATAAAGCAAACTAACTACTGTTCCTCTAGTGATTCTTATTAACTCAAGTTGACTGTATATAGATGTAGTTAGAAGTAATTATAAGAGTAATTATTATTGAATTATTACTTAAAGTTATTGTTATTAATTGGTAATTATTTTTGCTGTCAAACAAAATCAAAATATATCAATGCATGAAATATCAAATTTTATATAGTTTACTAACATATATAAGAAATATTTCTGAAGAAATTAACTAGAGAATGTAAGAATTTCTATCTTTAAACATGATATAAGAAAAATCAGATAAATTTTTTTTTCAGATAAATCACTATATTTTATAAATGATATTATTAACAGTTTTTATAGTACTTTTAATTACTTTTGAAATATTATTATTTAAACATTTTACTTTTATAATATTTTATAATAATAAATTTTTATACAGTTTTATAAATTTTATATTTTAAAATTTAATTTTACATTTTATTATTGATTATATTTAAATAGTTCTTAACAAAATATATTTTGTATAGTCGTTTTCTCTCTGTTTGTTATGTCTATATATATGTTCAAAAAATGATGATTATGTTAGAAACTTATCATTATCAGTATTTTTTCTATTTAACTATAAAGGTATGTACAGTGTATTGTGGTTGTCTATTAGAGATATAAAATATTAAGAAATATTAAATAGTTCTTAATATTTTACAAGCATCTATTTCTGTACAAATACAGAAAGAAAAAACTTTGCTTGCTTCTGTTTCTTATCTGTCATTTTAACACTCCAGCAACAGTCCGCAAAAAATTCACACTCATGAGACAAATTTTTCTTTGAGGCTTTGCCTCTGCAATAAAATGCAAAAATGGAAAATAGCATCCTCTGGCATTCTTGCCAGAATTCACAAAATAATACATTTAAGTAAAAGGTTAAAACATGATCAACAATATTAACATTTAATAAATATAAAAATATGAATTTACAAAGAAAAAAATTTTCTTGCTTTAAGTAAAAAAATATTAAGAAATATTTTAAATTATCTGATGCTATACTTTGTATAATTATGTTATTTTGAAAAATTTTGCATAAGATATTCTAAAATTGTATGTGGTAATATTATATATAACTTTTTTTTATGAGGATAAGTTAAACAAATTGAAACTGTTTGTTTTCCCCACATTTAAAGTATAAATTGATGTTGGATGTCACGCCAATCTTTTACTTAAGAAAGAGAAGAAACTATCACAACCTTCCAAAGGACTGCACAATAGTCCGTCCATCACTACAATTTTGTGGCTGCATCATTGCCAGCATTTGCTGCATTTTTAGACAACACGTGTTACTTTTATTGGTCCAAGTCTCAGGAGACTTCTATGCAATGACAGGGATGCCACTTCCATTCTAGAGAAGTCAAATGTATACTTTATCCCATTAGAAAACACATCTGGCATTTGCATCCACTATGTAGGAGATGTGGCAAGACAACTAGAATGTTGTCTTGCCAAGTCTCTGAACATCAACATTCCATCATGGTAGGCAGGTGTGACACTGAGCTAGCAAGGATGGTGTTATAACACCAACACACTGTGGAACCATGTGGCAATGCTTAGGTGTTGTGATCAAAGGAGTCTGGTGTATGTTTAAGAGGCCCTCCTCACCATATTGTTAAATCTATGCAACTCCTTCACACTTGAGTTGTCTGCAATGTGAGTCAACTTATATAAAAGACTGAAACATCATCTCTAGCTTCACTCTCGGCACTTAATCTACTCATTATGGCATATGCATGTTACCACCATGCACCCTTTAATTTAAATTCTTTATGTTTGTTTATTCTAAATACAATTTTGTTCTGAAGGTCTAAAGCCATTAATTTTAATTTGAAAAGTTTGTTCAAAAGGTTTGTTTGTGTTTATATCTGCCTGAGGATGGTGTCTTATGTCAAAAGCGCCAGCGAATAAAGCGGTATTTAATGTATTTAACGCCTTTTATGACAGTTTCTTCTCTTTCTTAAGTAAAAGTATAACACTAGGGTTTCTCATTTCCCGGTCTTTTGCTTGTCCCGGGATTTCAAGAAAAAAGTGAACTGTTTTTCGGATCCCAGGAAATCTTGGGATATAATTAATTATTTTTAAGATATAAAATAAATCTTGAAATGATATAATTATTTTTCATTTTTTTAAGTAATTTAATATGTTCTGCAACCTCCAAAATAATAATATTAATAATGCTGTGTAAAATATGTATTAAAAATTACCTTTGAATTATGTAGAAATTTTCACAATTAGAAAAAAGTTTATTAAAGTTTGTTGGAAACTGCTTACAACAAAAAATAAAAATAAAAATGCCCTTGAATTGAGTTGAAAATTTAAAGAAAGAAAAATGAACTTAGATCAAACTTCTAATTTAGAAGGTAATTTATGTTTTTTAAATAAAGCATAATACAAAATATTATTGTAAATTTTTATAATAAGATTTTAAAAAGCAAAAATAGTCAATACTCTGATCACTCAATCTGGTTCTTATTTTAGTAATGAAAAGTCCTGCTACTGAGAATGCCTTTCCCGATTCAATTGATGTGGGTGGAATCATCTTTAATGCATTTAATAGAAGACAGATGTTATGTGTTTTTTCACCTCTGTAACCTGAAAGATTTCTAGTTTGTTTTTGAGATTGTAGTAACTTCTTTTGCTTTTTAGTATTCTTGATTTGTCTACCTTGGCTGTGGCTGCTTTAATAGTGGCATCAAGCTTATATCTTGATAATTCAGCAGTTCGTTTGTCTTTAATAATCAGATTTATGAAGAAAAATGTCATACTTGCATACTTCATACTCTTTTGTATCTTTGCCCAATTTGCTCAACCTAGCATAATGCAATTATTGAAGCTATTGGGCATGGTTAAAAATTAAGACAGCATAAGTCCAATTATTCCATTCTGACAAGTAAAGAATTTTCAGAGTTCTGCCACAAATAGGCTACATATTGATTATTAACAATCTGTGACATGCCATAACAAGCAAAAATTTAAAAAAACTAATAATCAGGTTTAAAATTAATAAATACAAATGTATTCTGACGGTTTGAGTCAAAGGAGGGGCTACTACATGTCTAAGGATTGGCAGAAATAAGAGTAAGAGTGTACTGAATTCTAATGGAATACTTTAAAAAAGATTGCAGTCACTATGCCCCAGAATAGTTATCATGTGATAAAAAACGTCACTCAATTTATTTTTACTCATCCTCATAACTATTAAAAAAATGTTTTTATTATTAATATTTTACTAAATTACTATTAATTTCAGATCATTATGTTCTTACTCTCCATCGAGAGCATTATATGCAGTTTTAAGGAAAATTAATAGTAAGAAGGGAGAAGAAAAACAGTTTATTGAGGTATGCACTGTTTTATTATTATTATTATTGTTGTTGTTTTTGTTTTTGTTTTTGTTGTTGTTTTTGTGAGTATACTCGGTTGACACCAGTGGCTGTTTACTATGCCGGATCATGAGTCAAGGCATAGTAACCAAAACAAAACAGAAATTAAAAAAGTGTGTCAGTGTGTAGGTCTTTATTCAGGAATTTCCTAACAATATGACATGTATTCAATATAGTGGTCTTCTGTAGTGTGATGTATGTGTTTTTATTCAATTGTAATGTTCCCAGGCTTTTGTGTAGTGTGTGTGGGATGACACCTGTAGAGGAAAGACAGGTACAATAAGCACCCTATCCATTCTCCACAGATGCCTTATCTCCTGGGTAAGTTCCGTGTACTTGCTGATTTTTTCAGTTCATATGTTTTGTATATTGTGAGTGTTTGGAATGGATATGTCTATAATGTATGTGATTTTATTGTGTTTTGTCAATGAGTGTGATGTCTGGTCTGTTGTGGTAAATTGTTTTATATGTCCAACTCACATCAATCAAACGTACTGGATGAATGTACTTCTTCTGATATAGCCTTAATCCTTCCAGATAATTTCTTTTACGTTTGTTCTAACGTTTTCGGCCCACCCTGGGCCATCTTCAGGAATATAATGAATGAACGTGTAGAATTAGAACGTATACATCGAATGCCTTCCGATTCAAATTACTGTGAAACGGTTAAATTTGTTGAAGGAACATTCTCTCGTGCTATGACGCTAAGGCACGTGAGAAAATCTCGGTGAAAATTTACTACATAATCGTTAAAATGAATGCTTTACGACTCAAATATCTTGTGATTTCCCTTCATAGCAGTATTTCCACGCTTGTGAAATGCTAGCCGCATCTTTATAGTTAACGCATGTGTTTTTCAATCCAGCCTTGTAAATTTCTAGTGTTTCCATTATTCTAAGCTGGTCTGTGCGGTGGGTGAGTCTTATGATACGAGCATTTCCTAGATCCGCAGTGATACCAGGTTCCGTAGTTGCCCGCGCCAGGGCGGTGGTATATTTGCGTTTCTCTATGTCGTACCGGTGTTCCTTCAACCGTTGTTGCAGGGAGCGTTTGGTAGAGCCTACATAGACCATGTTATTATTAAATCTGCTGTCCCACATAGGGATCTCATACACTCCTGGAGCGTGATTTAAGTCTATTGGGTCCTTTCCATTGCGGAGTAGGTCATATACCGATGGTGGCCTACAATATGCCATCTTGGTTTTTGTGATGTTTGAAATTTGTCTATATATTCCATCAAGGTGGCTGTTATAAGTTACAACTTTCCATCCTTATGCATTCACGCACAATTCGAAGTATGAGGATACCTTAACGGAACTCAGACACATACAACAAATGGCAACTATGCATGGGTACAGCAAGAACCTAATATATAACATCGCACGCACGTGCGCGCAGGGGAACAAAAACAACAGGCACGCAGAAGTGGTGGGGCCGGAGGATAACAACATAAGGAGGAAAGTTGTAACTTATAACAGCCACCTTGATGGAATATATAGACAAATTTCAAACATCACAAAAACCAAGATGGCATATTGTAGGCCACCATCGGTATATGACCTACTCCGCAATGGAAAGGACCCAATAGACTTAAATCACGCTCCAGGAGTGTATGAGATCCCTATGTGGGACAGCAGATTTAATAATAACATGGTCTATGTAGGCTCTACCAAACGCTCCCTGCAACAACGGTTGAAGGAACACCGGTACGACATAGAGAAACGCAAATATACCACCGCCCTGGCGCAGGCAACTACGGAACCTGGTATCACTGCGGATCTAGGAAATGCTCGTATCATAAGACTCACCCACCGCACAGACCAGCTTAGAATAATGGAAACACTAGAAATTTACAAGGCTGGATTGAAAAACACATGCGTTAACTATAAAGATGCGGCTAGCATTTCACAAGCGTGGAAATACTGCTATGAAGGGAAATCACAAGATATTTGAGTCGTAAAGCATTCATTTTAACGATTATGTAGTAAATTTTCACCGAGATTTTCTCACGTGCCTTAGCGTCATAGCACGAGAGAATGTTCCTTCAACAAATTTAACCGTTTCACAGTAATTTGAATCGGAAGGCATTCGATGTATACGTTCTAATTCTACACGTTCATTCATTATATTCCTGAAGATGGCCCAGGGTGGGCCGAAAACGTTAGAACAAACGTAAAAGAAATTATCTGGAAGGATTAAGGCTATATCAGAAGATGTTTTATATGTGATTATGGCTCTGCCATAGTACATTTTGTGGATGTTTTCCAATATTGTCTGTGGAATGTATTTGTAGTATGGTTTATGGTTTGTGGATGTCTAATAATTTGTGTTTGTTTGCAAGCTGTTGGTGTATTATATTTGCTACTTGATTATGTCTGTGTAGATAATCTGTCTGTGCCAGGAGCTTGCAACCAGAAATGATGTGTTGTATAGTTTCTGGCATGATGTGACATTTTCTGCATGTGTCATTTGTGAGTATTGTATCTTCTGTAGTTTTTAGTATTTATGACCTGATTCTGTATGGCAATCATGAATCCTTCAGTCTCCCCAAAGAGACATCCCTGAGCTAACCAGCTGTTTGACAGTTTTGTCAACAAAATCCTGGGCCAGGCCATAGGATGCCTGCCATGGAGTGCCTTTTGAACCCATGATTGCTTAATGGCGTCTATGCTTTTTATATATTGTGAGTGTAAATTTAATGGTGCGTTATTTATAGAAAAACTCTGCAGTGTCTGTATTTGTTTGTAGTGAAGGCTAACTATGTCAATCAGGCCACATTCACCATCTTTACATGGAAGGTTCAATCTTTCTATGGCAGATTTAGGATGATGATGTTTATGCTTAGTGTTGTTCTTGTTTTCGTTTAGAGTTGCTCGAGATCTGTGTGAGTCCAATGTATAACTGCAAAAGAATAAGTGAGTACTGGGATGACATATGTGTTTATTGCTTTAACTGTGTGTTTTGCATTTAACTGTGTTCTGAGAATAGCATTTAACCTACTTTGGTATTCTTTAATTAATCTTTGCTTTATTTGTGTATGTTCTGTTAGTTTGGCCTGTTGGAATCCTAAATACTTATAGAACTCGCCCTCTTCCATGGATTCAATAACGTCTCCATTTCCAAGTGCAAAATCTTCTTTCTTCAGGATTCCTTTTTCTATGTGAAGTGTTTTGCATTTATCTAGGCCAAACTCCATTTGTATGTCCTTGGTGTATGAATGTGTAATTTGTAGGAGTTGATAAAGTTGTTTTTGTGTGGATGCGTAAAGTTTTATGTCGTCCATGTACATGAATATGACTGTAAACTGTGTTATTTTTTCATGTCTGATATTGTGTGTTGTTTAACATGTTGGATAATGGGTTCAAGGCTAGGCAGAACCAGAGAGGAGGACTCAAGGAATCTCCTTGAAAAATTCCTTGCTTAGTAAATATTTGGTTTGTTTGTATGGAAGTGTTATGAACCCTGAGATGTAATGTTGTTCTCCAGTGCTGCATAGTGTTTTGAAAGAACGCAATGAGTGATGGATGTATTTTGTACATGTGTAGAATACGTAGCAGCCAACTGTGTGGAACACTGTCGAATGCTTTTCTGTAGTCTATATATGTTATGTGTTGTTTGTGTGCTTGCCATAGAATGACTGAAACTATGAGTAACTGTTCTTTGCATTCCCTGTGATTTCTACAGCAACCTTTTTGTTGTTCTGTAAGAATGTTGTGTTTTTCAACATGTTTGTATATTTTGTTTGCGATACAGGATGTCAATAATTTGTAGAGTGTTGGAAAACATGTAATTGGTCTGTATTGTGTGGGGTCTGTGGTATTGTTGTTTTTAGGTTTCATGTAGGTGATGCCCTGAGTAAGAAATTTTGGCATGTCTAGTGGATTGATGATGATGTGTGTTAGGTGTTTAGCTAGTTCCTGGTGCAGTGATGTAAACTTTTTGTACCAGAAATTATGAATGTTGTCTACACCAGGTGTCTTCCAGTTGTGTGTTCTGTTAACAGAGTAGTGGATGTCGTGTACGTTTATTTCAGCACAGGGCATAGTTGGTATGTTATGCAAGCTTTGTTCTCCTCCTTGATCCAGCCAGCATCAGCATTGTGGGTAACAGCACTGGACTAAAGAGAAAACCAGTAAGTTGTGAGTTCTTCTTCTGTTAGTGTGCCACTGTGCTGTGTATCAGTGTTTGTTTTGGTACTGATTTGTCTGTAAAAGAGTTTTTCATTGTTTGTGAATAATTTATTTTGTTGTTTTCGTAGTGAACATGTTTTGTATCGTTTGAGTCTACCTGCTTTGGCTGCGAGTTTTTATTTTAGTGTGTCGATGTATTCTGTGATGTTTGTGTGTTTTGATTTTCTTGAAAATGTTTTTGAATTTTCTTTAATTTGGGTGTCATGTTGTATTTAGTGTATTGTGTCAGCCAGCCTAATTGCTGTCTAATGTCATTTATTTGTGTTTCTATTCTTCTCTGCCAGGCAGGTTTGTAATAGAACTGTGTTTTGTGTGTATCTGTCTGAAATTGTATTTTCAGTCCATAGTGTGTCACTTCTATGACTGCCCCAGCATAAACTAATGTATGAATGTCTGAGAGTGTAGAAATTGAATGAATGTAGTGTGGTAGTAAGTGAATGTTTACATAATTTAGTGTTTCCTACTACCTTTGATGTGTTGATTTTTGGTATTTGTGGTCGTTTTATGGGATCTGTACCTGTGTATTTAGTGAGTGTATTCACTAAATCTATGTCTATGTTATCAGTGATGGATGAGGAAGTATCTGTAGTATCATTAGTGGTAGTTGTTGTATGTGTGCTATTATCAATGCTTGTTGTTGGATTATCCTGACAGGTTACGTGATCTTCATTAATGTTAGATGTTTCTGTCTGTTGATGTACTTGATCAGCAACCTGTTGTTTGATAAGTTCAAGTGTTGTTTGTGGGATAAGGTTGTTGTGTATAATTGTTCTTTTTTGATCAACAACCCTTTGTTCAATAACAGTGAGGTGAAGATATTGTTTTATGAATCTATGGTGTAGTTGTTGTCTGTATGCTGTCATGTTTGTTTCGAGTTTTGTGATGGTGTAGTAAATACGGGTGATAAACTCATTCATTTCTATTGTCCATTTTATCCGTCAGTGTGGTTTTCCAGCAGTGAGGGCATTGCAGTAGCCATGCTTGAGCTGGTGCAGCTTTTGCACCGGTAACCAAGGGAGACTGTGGCCTATTTTTCTATCATGAGCCTCTGCCTAACCCATGAACACAGACCTTGTTAACCCGGACGACGTCTGAGCCAGTGTCATATTTAGATCTGGTTACTACCATGATAAATATCTCCACAGAAAGTGGGTGTGGTCACTCTTAGCTTCATTTCTCCCCATAGACCTTACTGGCATGGGTGTCCCTACCAGAGCTTGTGTTCTAGCCTGCATTGCTCTATGGTTCAGTAAAATTACTGGGCTCTCCCACCACGACCAGGTGGTGACCACGGGAGAGTTATTATTTTTTCTTTTTTTTCTTTTTTAAGAAGCCCGCTTTTACTACAAATTAAATGTTTTAAGACAGACAGATTTTCATCTTCAGATCCAGAGTCAAAATTTATAATTAAGAATTTCTGTATAAGTAAGAATTTTGAACAAAGTTTGAACTAAAATAGAACAGAATTGCTAAATTATTTAAATTCAAAATCCACAAATTTTTAACAAGTTTGACTGTTGTATATTTATATAGCAAACTAATAAAAATATATGAAAAATATTACAGAATAATGTCCATTCATATGTTGCATTGATTAGTAACAAAACCTATGAGATGGAGCAGAAATATATTGGTTAGACCTTGGTCTTTTATTGAGTATATTATAACCCAAATCCGCAACTATTGTCCAACTAAAGCCAAATATTATCGGGCTAGAAATGGCTATAATATTAATAATTTATAAGACAATTTGGCACTAGAGTTGGGTGTTAAGTGCCATCTCTTAATAAGTTTAATAATTATAATTTTAATAATTTAATTTTAAATAATTTAGAAGTACTGGAAGAAAAGAATCGGCGCAGAGCGAGACTCAAACCTGCAACTCCTGCTTACTGTGCAGATGTGTTGCTAATTATACTACCCGGACTTCTGGTTCAATCTTCCCTTCCAGTATATATAAGTTTACATTATAACCATCAACAGTTATTATGTTAGCAGTTGTATATAAAAACACTGGATCGTCAAGGTTTTTCGTGTAAGAAAGAATTAAGTTTCATCCAGTCTACAGGAAGAAGTATAGTAGTTATTTACAACGCTGGCTGGGGACACATCCAGCGCCCACGTCTTGTAAACATCTCCCAAGGCACTCAACCCCCCCTCTGGGCTGATTCTTCTTCCAGTACTTCTAAATTATTTAAAATTAAATTATTAAATTTATTAAGAGATGGCGCCTAATGCCTAACTCTAGTGCAAAATTGTTTTATAAATTATTTATATTATAGCCGTTTCTAACCTGATAATATTCTGCTTTAGTTGGATGATAGCTTTAAAATATATCAGGTTTGATGATGATGTTTATCCAAATCCACAGATCTAACAGATGATAACATTGTCCAGAGTGACCATAACAAGACGTTTGGAAAGGGACAATTCTTGAAGAATAACTTATTCCTTAATCACTGCCATATGAATAAAGTTAATACTTGATTGCTTTCTGTTCTCTCAATTGGTTGTATGTTCCTTGGAACCAAGCATAAAATTGCTATTGAGAACTTATCATACAGAAACACTCCTCTTGGTGGAAATGGTAGATCTTTATTTTATATTTTTTACAAAGGATATGCATTTTGGGCCATATGCCCCTCTTCAGTCCTTATTTTGTATAATGGTAAAACTAAAAATATATAACTAATGGTGACTATTGTAATAACTAATTGTTAAAAATGTGGGATAAAACAAGTTAAACTATAAAATAAAATTTAAAAACTTTTGTTAAAATGTAGACAAAATTGACCAATAAAAAGAGTAAGACATAAAACTGTAAAACCAAAAAAACTGGTTAAAAGACAAGCTCATTCTTAACAATTACTTATTCCAGTAGTCTTCATTAGTTATATATTTTTAGTTTTACCATTATACATAATAAGGACTGAAGAGGGACATATGGCCCAAAATGCATATTGTTTGTAAAAAAAAATAGAAAATAAAGATCCACCTTTTCCATCAAGAAAAGTGTTCCTGTATGACAAGTTCTCAGTAGCTATTTTACGCTTGGTTCCAAAGAACATACAACCAATTAATAAGGTTGTTTTGATGAGTCTTTGTAGAATAAAAACTACCATTGGACTTCTTGATGGCGAAAACGTTAATAGTTCAAAGATGCCTAACTAAGATGATTGCCAATAAGAGAGAAAGTGTACAGAATGTGGTAAATTTTCAAGTACTGGATTTAGAACTAAAGAATGAAGAAATAATGGAATATTTCTGGTTACAGCAGATAGAACAAGCTATATAATGAAAAACAGACTGGTTAAGGTTGAAACAGAGAGCAAAACACATTAAAAAATGAAATGAAATGAATTCAGTCCAAGATGGAATAGTTCCTTCAAGGAAGTATTTCACTCATTCTCTAGGGAACTCAACTCCTTGTCTGGTACCTGTTACCGGTGCTTGATGTTTGTTGGCAATTTCAGTGTACAATTTAATGTAGGGATTAAATGTGATAGGGACACGAGTTTCACCGTCTGGTCCATTGTCAGTGGTTGTACGAATGGCGGAGGCATGTAGTGTACAGTGGTAACACTCAATCAAACAATGGGTCAGATTAGGGTAGCTGTGCTTGGTTGCAATCCTCTTAATGTGGGTTAATTCAGTGGCTAGAGCTTGTGGGGTAGATGAATGAGAAAATGCCCTCCTAACCAATGCATTAAATTCTGCTGTCTTGTAGGGGAATGAGTCACACAAATCTACAAGGATTTACATAGAGGCTGCACAAGGTTTGTGGTATACCGATGTGTAGACAGTTGACCCTTCGACTTTAATGTTTATCTCTAGGAAGTGGACCTCTGTGGTGTTAGATTGTTCAACCTCTACGGTTAAGCCATAAGGATTGTCATTAACAGTTTGTACGAATGCCATTATGTCTGGTACAGTCTTCCACAAAATGATGATGTATATATACCTCTTATATAAAAGGATGTTTGGGAGGTATCATGGAAGGATCTTGTGTTCTAAGTGTCTAATAACCATTTTGCAAAGGTCCCCAGATACTGGGCTACCCATGGGGGACTCCCCATTTTTGCGTGTAGACTGTACAACCACCAACAATGGACCAGACAGTGAAACTCGTGTCCCTGTCTCACATTTAATCCCTACATTAAATTGTACACTGAAATTGCCAACAAACACTTCATGTGGATAACATACAGGAGATTTTCAACGATCTTTGACATCCTCACAATGGAAAGACTCTTCCAACCATAACAGACTCACTGGCATTTACTCCATCCCTCTTAAGGACAACAGATGTGACAGGGACCTTATTTGTATCGAATCCACCAAACATTCCTTAGCAATCAGAATATGTGAACACCAGGCAGACCTTCAGCACGGAAGACACGCAGGGCCCTTCCTATTTATGCCTCTGATCCTGATATTGAGACCGCATTTAACCAAGCCAAGGTCATCTTAACTATGCCTCATCCTGAACACATAAGATGGTTGGAGGCCATATCTATTTACAGAGCAAGCCACAATGCCACGTTCGTCAACAAAAAAGATGAGCTAAATTTATTGGTTGCATGACAGGCCCTTATGGACGCCAACCTTTAACGGCCATCATCTACACACAAAATGTGCATGACCTTCGTAATGACTTTCATCAGGCATATGTTTGATTTTTTTTAATTTGAATATTCACATTCTAATTTTGTGTTCCATTGATTATTCGGTATATTTCACCTGAAGAAGAACTATTCAACAGTTCGAAAATGTTACTGATAAACTTTAATTATTCACAGAACACACTGGTAACAGGTACCAGAAAAGGTGATGAGTTACATCCCCGGTGTTGATGTGTTGTTGACGTTGATGTTTAACTCTAGGGAACATAAATATATACTGAAGATGATAAAAGCTCATTTTATAGTTAATATCTGTGCAGAGTTAGATGAAGCCTCCAAATTTCTATCTGCTAGAGAGCAATTAGTAACCAAATCAGCCGTGGCTAGAAATTAATTAGATGTACATGAATAGCAATAGTTTCTGATTACGATAATTTCAATATCTAGGTGCTTACAGTAATTAGAAAAGTTAAACAGTGGAGAGATGAAAATTATGGAATTTTTAGATCCATTGGCCAACCAATCCGGAGCTGGATGAATAGCTCTCCATCGAGTTCACCTCAGTTAGCATACCTGTCCCAACTTGTCTAGGATGACTTGCTAACCGACCCTTTCCGGAAAATGTGTTTTGACAAGTGAAAGCTTGAATTAGCTTGTCACTTCTTGATAGGCCTTCTTGACAGTGATATTTTTATTAAAATGTTGATAAAAATATAATACTGGTGATAGCAAGTGGCAATAAATCCCTAGTCCACTTATTTTGGCATTCAGCATGAAATTGAACCATAGAACATAGGAACAGTTGCCATAGAAAAAACAATTGAATGTGCACTGGGAGTCCCATGCATCACACACCTAGTTACTTCATGTGTCACACAGTAAGTTCAGGCAGAAAAGTAGAAAAGTGACATTGAGCACCGAAGGCAGTTTTCATGCATGCCACCCAGCGTTTCCAGATTGAGAATTTTTTATTGACTGACACAAAATTTGGGGAATTTTTGGAATGACTTTTTTCACTTTGATCTTTTTTCAGTAGACTAAAACAAAAATTTTGACATAACAAAACATGTAAAATATTGTTTAAACATTATGATCAAATGTATTACTCAGAATTATTCATTAAAAAACTATTTAAAAATGATTCCTTTTGCTAACAAGGAGAGGGCCAGATGTTGGGTCTCCCATTTGAATGAAACATAGTGAACATAGCCCTAAATACAAACAACTCCAAATAATAGGACTCACTTCTCAAGCATTTTCAAAAATTAGGCCTCTGAAAATTGAGTGTTTCGCTTATAAGTCTGAAACTTTTACATCCATGACCAGAAATAGCTGAGTGGATAAGATGCTAGGCACTGGGGCTAGATGATGTAAGTTCAAACTTTTGCAATTTTAGTTTTTTGTGTGTGACATAATTATTTAACCATATATTTAGCATTATTCTTACTATTATTATTCCTCACATTTAAAGTTTATAAAACAAGATTAAACAGTGTGATGCTATTTTCTGTTCAGCAAAGACAAGTCTTTGTAGATTTAATTCTTTTATGTCATTAAATAAAACTTTTATAGCTTTACATTTATTTTCAGATATTTTTGTTTGTGATTACATACTGTGTCATTACAAGTGAATAAACTTCAGATGTTACTACACGTGGACAAAAAGACAAGTGATATGAAAATAGGCTAGCATAGTTTCAATGTTTTAGTTTTTTAATTGTTAATATTATGGACAATTTTCTCATGTTTGTTACACTTGAAATATATATAACAATACTACCATATCTGAAAATAAATATGAAGAAATAAAACTTTTATTTAATAATGTAAAAAAGTTAAATCTACAGAGACTTGTTTTTGCTAAACAGGAAATGATGTGACAATTTTTAATCTCTTGTTTTATAAATTTAAATGTGGGGTATAGTAATAGTAATAATAATGTTAATGATACAATAAAATAATAAAATAATTATATTACATACAGTAAGACTTTGTTTAGTGCTTTCTCGATTAACACTGATTTGATATAACGCAATCCACTTGAAGCCAAAAAAAAACTCAAAATTTATGCTGATTCAAATTATTGTGGCATTTCATTTATTCGTATATAATACAATTATTCCTGAACATGAAGTAATCAACAAAAGGTGGCGATTTTGTTGTAGTGCTGTACTTTCCCTAAATCTATGTTTGTTCGGTGCAGTTTTGAAAAAAAATATAACATCATGGATGCCATAGACAATATCGACTTTGCTTGGCAAGAATTAAGTGATAAATGCATGAACGGAGTGTGGAACAAGGTATGGCTTGAGGTATCCAAGGATTCTCAATTTTGTCAATGATAGGCGATAAGCCCATCATTGACAAAATTGTCAACGTAATCAAGGACTAGGAGATGTAGGTGATCAGGATATTGAGGAGTTACTGCAGGTTTCAGGTGAGAGCCTTACCAACGACAACCTTCAAGAACTGGCAGAACAAGGAATTCATCTAGAACTGGAAAATAGTGATTTTAAAAATGAAGAACCCAAAAGACTTGCTATGTATTTCCTTAGTAAAAATATGGTAATAATAACAGAAATTGTTGATCAAATTGTAGCGAATGATCCAGATTTTGAAAGGACCGCAAAAGCAAGATGAAGCATTTTGGATACAATTTCCTGCTACCAACATTTGCTTAACGAAAGAAAAAGAAAGTGACAAATGACACTAGATGACTTCATTGCAAAAAAATCAAGAATTTCAGAAGAGCAAGTACCTTCATCACAAAAATGAACTTTATAAGCAAATACATCAACAACTGCCGTAAATGATCGGGCTAAAATTTGGTTAAATGATTATAGATTAGAAATTTAGCCTGATCATTTACGGCAGTTGTTTGTGTATTTGCTTATGATATCGGGTTTCATTTGATGTATGTTTGTATGAACTTTATATTTCTGTGTGCATATGTTTGTGTTAAGTAACATATATTATTATGCAAATTAAAATAATTTGAAGTAAAATTTGTTTACTTTTGTCACGTGTTCTCTTTTCCCATTTACTATGTGTTAAAATGACCTTGTTTAACGCTGTTTCATTTAGTGCTTTGTTATCTAGGAATGCATCCTAAGCACTAAATGAGGTCTTACTGTATTAAAAAAAATACCTAAACTAAACTAATATTCTGAAAATTTAAACCTACATTGTCTAGCTTCAGTGTGTAGCATTCTATTATCAATCAGAGATGTGAAACTAATACTTATAAGCTAAACACTCAATTTTCAGAAGCCTGTTTTTCAGAAATGCTTGAGAAGTGGCTCGTATTATTTGAATAGGGAGCTGTTTGTGTTTAAGGCTACATGCTCACCAAGTTTCATTTGAATCGGAGAACTGAACATCTGGCACTCTCCTTGCAAGTGACAGAAAACAAGTTCCTTTTGCTATCTAGATGCTAAACTGATAAGGCTACCAGCACCTGCATTAATTAGTAATAAAAATGATGGCAATAAATAATTTGAAGTGGCAAAAGAAGTTTTAAATTGGCAGAATGGTTGCGATATTTTTAAATTTTCTAGAATGATCCTTGATATGTGTCATTTTAAACCATTTAGACGACATATTAAATCATTAATGATAAAAAGATGGTATTACTAATTAAAAAATATGCTTAATATCATTAACAAATTTTATTATCTAACATTTGAGTCACATTAATCTGCAGTTTAATAGTGTAGCAGTTATCATTAATTATATATAATGAATTTAAAAATTGTTTTTATTTAAGCTACAAATCATAAAATATATTTTGAGTAAATGTTATACAATAGAATTTACTTATTATAATCACTGTTATCAATTGGCTAATGTTATCAGCATGTCCCAAAATATATAAGTTATACTTGTGACAATGCCGGAGCGCCCCCTATGCTTCGGCACCACAGGATCGAAGGGTCAACACCGCATTTGCAATGAGTAGCTCATCAGGACTGACACCACTGTATCTTTAAGGACAGACACAGAAACCTTGATGGACGCTAATTCTGTTTTTGCACGTGAGCGGTTGTATTTGTAAGCACTCGGATTTGGGATGGAGATGCTACTACAAGTTTAACAATTAACAATACCCATTTATTTATATAACAAAGAGATACAGATTAAGCTTAGCTAATGCTAATTCTAAATAACAATTATAAGAAATTATTTTTCATCATTAATATCGGGGGGTCCCTGTCAGTGAGAGAGAGAGAGTTCACAATTGGTCATGCATTGATAAATACCTTAGTAGTAGAAATTGGTTCTCTTGTTGGTGTCTCAGAATCGGCATACTGCAGGTTTGCCAGATGATTTGGAAGTTTTGGATGTCTTGAGAAAGGTAGAGGATTGGCGATGATTCGCGATGATTCGAGCAGTATCCACACAGGATCGGACATGGACACCAGTCTAAAACGAACTCACTATGATGACAAACTACCTTTTTTTTTTGTATTTGGGGGTCTTTTGTGGGTTTTTCCATGACTTCATTAAAAATCATCACACTTACAGGAACCATTTACTGGTGTTGGAAATGAAAAATGAAAAAACGTCATTAACGTTTTCGAACTTTGGAAGTTCTTCTTCAGACAATAAAAAAAAAGACGGAGCGCAGATCCAAAATTAGAATGATTATTTTTAAATGAAATCGAACACTTCACGTTCTTCACACAGAAACCAGAATGTGGAGTGTTCGATTTTGTTTAAAAATAATTGTTCTATTTTTGGATCTGCATTCCATCGTTTTTTTATTGTCTGAAGAAGAACTTCCAAAGTTTGAAAACGATAATGACGCTTTTTCATTTTTCGTTTCCAACACCGGTAAGTGGTTCCTGTACGTGTGGTTTATATCCCCAGTGTTCCATGAATGTAGAAGCTTAAAAATCATCATACAAAAGTCTCATTGTTGAATTTCAATCGTCAGTTCCAGGTGATACATTTGATGTGTCACCTCAAACAAGGAAAGAAGTCCGTGGGAAAAGTTTTAATCATCATCTCTGATTTTTCTTTCAAAAAATTTTTTGACTAAAATTTTTCGTCAAGCCCAGGTTCACATAGTTATATTAATTTTTATTTGTTGTAATTAGAGTTTCCAGTTTAGTTATCATTATCTTCAAATAAATAAAGATTTTTAAGCACTATCAACCTTATCATGTAGCTGATAATACTCAATCATCATTACTCTTAACCAGTGCAGCAAACATTAATAAATTTAATCATTATTTGCTCACAATACAGTGCTCAAATTATTGGTACTTTTTACTTCAATTATACAGTAGTTGTTGTTAAAGATAATACTACAAAAAAAAACAGGCACTGGATGAATTACTCTTAATTAATAACAACAATTTTAATTAATAAATCTTAAAGTTATACATTATTTAATTGTTTTAATAAATCAGAATTTCTGTTAATTCTTGTCTTATTTATTTACTCCATTTAATTTTGTCAGTGGTTATCATCATTGTAAGCAAGTTTCAAAGTGGTTACAATAATTTAGATTCTACTATGATAAAATAATTTCTTCAGTAAACAACCTAATGCACTGTATTAAAATTTATTTATATTTTAAACTACTTTAGAAAAAATTAAATTTTGGTGAATTTTTTAATTAAATGTTTTGTTATCATTTGTCTTAATACACACATTCTTTAAAATGGATAAATTTCATTTGAAAGTTTTTCTAATTAAAGTGTGTAAGATTAACATTTAAAAAATATTGAAAATTATAATGAAAGTTCTTTAATGGAGCAGAAAAAAATATAAGGAAAAGGTTCAACACTGGAATATTATCAGGAGTCAAAAAATTCTGAATGGAAATTAAACTAACTTCTATTTAGAAGTCTTTGATTCCTGGTGATGATTATATAGTACTTGCAAGCATTTGAACTTTTTAATATATTTTTTTTTCTGTTTCATTGCAGAATTTTTATTATAATTATAGTCTAATCATATTTTAAAGTATTGGAAAAAATTGTCCAGTAGCTCTAAAATTAAAATAAGTTTACTTTTGCTACATTAAAACAAAATGAATTAAATTAAAGTTTATATTACAGATTTGGAATGGAGACAACAAAATGAAAACAATTGATGTTCAAGATATTGAAGTTCATGGTAAACTGTATGATGACAGTAAGTAATATGTCTTAAAAATTTTAAATACCTAGATAATATAATTTTGTGTTTTAATATGTTTGAAGATTATTCATCAAGCTTTGTCTCCACAATTTGCTATTCAAGGTAACATTGAAAGTATGAACTCTCAATCATATTGTATTTTCACAAATTGTCTAGCATGTCAGTCTTATAGGAAGACCCTGAAATCAGACATTTCTGTATGGTAAAAATTGCCAGTTTATCCCGGGAATGCCAGCATGGTGATATAATTGGGGTTATACATCCGTCTCTAGAGGGCATGTGAAAAAAGAAACAAATGAGTTATGTTGTAAAAACAAACTAGTTTTTATTCTAAAATTGTGAAACTGTCAGCATTACATCAAAAACTATGATTATATGTTTAATTTCTGCATTTTGTCTTTTTTCTAATGATGTAAAATACTCATGGAAGCTTTTGTTATGTTTATTTTATTGTAATTTGATTCAAAAATGCAAAAATAAACACAGAAAATTTCAGAAACTTTCTGTAAATTATCTCATCTTAGACTGATTAAAATTTATTTTATATGAAATTTGAGAGGAAGATGTTATCTTTCAAAGTCAGAGTAGATCCTCAGTGTACCCCATACTGACTAACTATTACTACTAGTACTACTAATTGCCACTAATTGATTTATTGTCCTGTAAACGAAAACTCTCTTCTTGGTTTTAAGTCAATCAAATTACATTGGTTGCATTCAGCAGAGTCAACAGTTGTAACTGAGCAAAGGTGTTTCAATTAGTAGCTGTAATATGACAAAGTGGATCTGCTGAACAGTGAATGATGTATGTATTGGAACAGGAAGTTAGCAGTATTAGTAGTAATTTCTGCTTTATTGTGTACAAACTTGTGTTTATTTAAGTTAAAGATGGATTTATTTTTTTAAATTTATATTATACATACCTTGTTTTTAGTGGTTCATGAACACCTATTGGCACATTAATGCTGCAATAAATACCTTTGTATTGATATATAACGTCTTTAATATAGAAAATTATGACTTTCTTTTGAGGTTTAATGAAAAAGTTTAAATATAACTATCTAGTTATGTAAAATTATAACTGACAATTAATAATAATTAATTAATATTTATGTTATCTGTAATCAATTAAATAACTTCAAGACACAAATAAAGACAGCTTTCCGAAACTTGAGCATAACATTTCAGCAATGTATATTTGAAATAAATGTTTAAATATAATATTGAACCTGTAATTATATTTATATTAAGTATTAAATACTACCATATTATTTATAAAATTTTAGGATAATTTTTAAATTGATAAGTATTTTGCAAATACATACATTTATGCATTTAGTATATAAAATTTTTGTTAGTAATTAAATGCTAAAATTGAAAGTTGCTGTTTATGAATATATATTACATTAAATAATAATAAATTTTGTTTATAAATTATTTCTGTTAAACAATTAAATAAAAAAAAGATTTAAAAAAAATACAGAACAACTGTGTAAAGGATGGAATACTGTTGGAATGATAGTATGTAATAAAAGATTATGTATGATGAATATTATTTAAAGTTTTGTGTCCCTACTATGAAATATATTGAAAGAAATTTTAAATTTATTCTGGTTATATAAATTGATAGAGGTGAGGATATTATTTATAGTAAACATAGTAAACTTTTAACATGATGAGATGTGTATTACACTGGTAAAAATCATTTTGTTCTCTCTCCATCTTTGCATTTTTAAGAAATTGAGTTTTAAAATTTAGTTGAAAGAGAAGTATTAGGGGAATAGACATAGAACAAATAGTTTTTTTGTTTTTCTGATAGTGTCAATATCAAAATAGTGGAAAATCAAAATGATTTGATTTAACATGGAAATGGAACAATATAAATCAAACAGACAATACAAATAACATAACAATATTAAAATCAAATTATGGAAAATTGGACATAAAACAAAGTAGTTCTAATTTAGTAGTTAAATTGGTTATTGTTATGGTTACATCTTTATAATGTTTATAGTGATTAGTGTAAATATATACTTATGAATTTCCATCAAACATTTAATATAAATTTATAAAGTATTAATTGTTTGATATTGTCTAATAGTGTTAATTTTATTTATTACTTCATATTTTTAAAGTTGATACATTTATTGTTTAGCTGTTTGATATCATTGTTATTTATCAACTGTTTAGAATTATTTAGATATTTAAAAATAAATATCAAATTTAATAGCAAATATCTTTAAAGTAACTATTATACTACTATTAAATAGCTGAGTTTGGCTGTTTGGAATGGTCACATAGTGAAGACCGTCTCCTGTATATTGCTGAAGAAAAGAAAACAAAATCAAAATCTTTTTTCAAACAAAAGCATAATAAAGATGATGATGAAAATAAGCAGGAAATAAAAATGGTATAATAAAACATTTTTTTTTTTAAATTCATATTTCATTTAATAAAAGTTTCTACCAAATTGTCTCATTTAATTAAAGTAAATTTATGATATAATTTGATTAATAAACTCATTAATAGTCAGAACACAACTTTTAATTATTAATGAATTCTTAAGTTATAGATAGATAAATGAAGATATTGCAAGTCAGTTTTAAATTTTTGTGAAATTAACAGATTTTTATGATTTGTACATGTTATATCTCTAGGGTATGGAGGATTATATTAATGAAGAGGACTGGGGTGAAACTTTTACAACAAGACATCATTCTGTTGTTTGCATAATGGATATATTAAGTGAAGATGTTGTTGTGCTAGATAGTATTCCTGAAGATGTATCTCCTGGACAGGTATTAATTACACAAAAAAATTTTTTTATGTAAATTACTTTTATTTATTTATTTTAATATGTAATATTGTAGAAATCTTTTATGTCCTAATTGTAAAACTGGTAGTGATATGAAAAACTTTTGGATCTTAATGAATATAAATAGTAATTTAAATTTAGGAATAAAAATTTTTTTTCTCATTAATATTTCTGATGTTTGAATTTCATTATTAAGATAGTAGCCTAAAACAAAATTTTATAATTTTGAATAAAGGAACAAAAAGTGTTCCTTCATTCAAAACTATTGTTATTTTATTATTTTTTTAATATTGTTTTTTTTGTTGAAACCATACATTTGAAAATTATTTAAATCTTTTACTTACATATTTTATTTAAAAACATTATTACAATATTTAATTCTTAATTAGATAGATTATTTATAAATTTCTTTAAACCTGAATAGCAGAGGATTTTATTTTTGTAAGCTAAATAGATATTGCAAAAAGATAAGTTTTTTTTTTTTTTTTAACATCTTATCACATGATGGTAGCTGGAAATTATTAGAAACAGGAAGGAAAACACAATACAGTGAATTATGAATAAGAGTTCCCTCAGTTAGTTCAATAAGCATCTTGGATTGGAATTAGAATTTGATTCAGTAAGAAAAAAGTGATGTCAATCTCTCTCATATTCCCAAATTTGGTCCTGAATAAGCTTTGGCAACAGAACAAGAACCAATCAAATGGGACCAACCAGAGTGTTTAAACTAAGGGACAAATCCTTTAAAAACTTGGGCTACATGGACACAAGGTTCTTTGCTCTCTCTTGAGAATTTTGTTCCTGTTCGTCTAGGACTATGAGTTTCCTTCAGTCTCTTTATTGGAACAAGTCATTGTCATGTCTCTCCTTGACTGTCTTAACTGCATTTATGAAGAGAACTGTGTTCATCTCCAGAGGTTTGCTTAGTAATATTAGCCCCAGAGCTGATGAGCAGTGATGGACACCAGTTGATGCTTGAATTGGGAGTTGAAGACTATTATGAAAGATAATCTGGACTGATCTTGTATAATTATCTTATCTGCAGAGGAAGATTTTTGTCTGTAAACTATCCTTTGTTTCAAATAAAATGAATTTTAATTGTAAACAGACCCCTTACCTCAGTGTCTCCTCCTCCAACATACACTGTTCACTTCCTCTTGTTTTCCTGAACAACAGCACTCTGCCATAAAAAGTGTGTATTGTGTGTTACTCCAGATGATATTGGGTCTATGATTAAATTTTTTCAGATATTATATTAGTCTTTGGGCTTAAAAAGGTTGAGAAATGCTGAGTAAAAATAATTCAAAAATTAAAAGGTATTTAAATAAAATCCAAAAAGTCATAAAAATATGACATTTTATTTTAAAATAATTTTAATTATACAAAGTCTAGTAGGGATGTATGATGCTTTTAGGATGGCATAACATCTACTGGGGGGAGCCAATCATCAAAGAAATGGTTGTATATCACTTGTCAGGTGATGTTATTTCTCAGTAACAATGGAGCTGTGGAACATTGTGCAATACACTTTTGTTGTTGAAATATTTTTTTAAAAGTGGTGATTCAGTGACTCTCACTCAGCAGAAGTTTCAAACTCATTTTAATGTTGATGTCGTGGCAGAGTTCTGAAATGGATCGAAAACCTGATGATAACGGGTTCAGCATTGCCAAGGAAAACTCATGGAGATGTGATCAAATTGTTTAGACTTGTAAAAACATTGAACTGATGAGAAAACTGTAAAGAATAGCCGTCATTGTTTAGTAGTTAGACATGCTCACGCTATATGGATGTTAGGCATGTTGGTTTAAATAATTTTACTTATAGTCCAAAATTATTACTGATACAAGATCATGGTTAACAAGAGCTATACCAAAATGACTTTAAATCAAAAAAATTTTGTAGCGGCTATCTGGAAATTTTAAGGGATGACATTCTGGTGGCAATGAGTGATTAGGCTTACTTTCATGTCTCAGAATGCATTAACAAACAGAATTTCCATTTTTGGTTGTCAAAAAATCCTTGGCAACTCCATTAACATTTCCTGCTCAGCAAATATATATACTTTATGGTATATAGGTTAGCCAAATTCAGCATAATTGGCCTTTACTTTTTTGAGGAAGGGAATGACCAGCAACAGTGGCTTTCACATTATGTTGTGATGTTGCGTAACTTCATATTGCATGAGCTGCAATTGCACAAACCATCGAATAATATGGTTTCAATAAGATAGGGCAACTGCCCATTCAGTGAGGAAGTCAGTGAATAAACTTGACATTTTTTGTCAGCACCTCATTTCTCTGCATGAACATTCACTGGCCAGCTTAATCATTCAACCTTTCAGTGTATGATTACTCTTTATGGGAGTACTTAAAAGCTAAAGTGTATATTGACAAGCCATAGAATACTGAAGCCCTCAAAAATGCAATTATATGGAAAGTCCAAACAATTCCACAAAATCTGGTTCAGCAGGCAATCATCAACTTTTCTGCAAGGCTACAGGAATGCACTAATAAAGATGGATGCAATTTTGTTGTTATTTTTCAAATCTTGTGGGCTCTTTTTTCCTTTCATTTTTTACATTATTAAATGGCATGCATTTCTGTTTTTACTGAAAAAATAAAATTTTTTTCATAAACAAGTAACTGTGTATAATTATTCTGAAAATGTCATACTTTCCTGCCAGACTCTACTTTTCTTTTAATGTCTTTTTGTCTGAGCATTATTCTTATAAGTAAAGAACAATAATTTGTAATGGCTATATTTTAAATCATATAAATTATTGAGATATTAATGTTGAGAATAAATAAGTTTTATTGATAATCAATTTTGAAGTTATGAAATATTTTGAATTTTTCTCAATGCTTAGAAGCTTTATAAATTAATAAAAATAACTTGTTCACATATATACTATCTAAATTTTCAAAATCATTACCATTTAATATTGTATGAAGTTTTTTTGTATTATATGTTGTTAGGGAAAAAAATAACTAAATATAAGTTTTTTGCAAGGAATTAACTAAACAAGAAATTACACACATTTTGTGAGTTAGAAATGTTGGAAATGGACTGTCTAAAAAGTTGTCCAGGAATAAATTTTCTTAAGATAAAATCTTCTCTTTCTACAAAATGATCAATGATGAATTGATCAATTGCTGAAAATTATCATAATCTTTTCACTGTTAATAGTATATTTTATTAGATGTGAATTTTTGGATTTAAAATGATGCTTAAAACACCTTTAAATATTTTTTGATTATAATAATTTAAAATTTTCAACGTATGTCTAAACAAATATTTAGTATATTTTTCTTTAATAGGCAATTTGGTCTTCTGATGATAATAGTGTGGTATGTATAGGATGGAAAGAAGTTCCAAGGCGTTTAGGAATACGTTATTGTACAAATCGAAGGTAAATTTAAATGTGTTGTTTAATTTTATATGGAAAACAGACAAAGTCTACAGTTAAAAATGACTTAATGTAATGTTTCAGTAGAAGAAAAATATTTATCTATATTGTTTCAAAATATATAAAATTCTTTAAAAGTGATTATGGGAAAGAGAGTTATGTAGATTAAAAAAAAAGCACCAAAAGCCATCACTAGATGCAAACTGTATTTTATAAGTTCATCAGCAAAATTATAGAAAATGGCAATTATGAATTTCATAAATATTTATAATTCATATTAATCTTAGTGAAAATGAAGATTAGTGAGATTATAAGTTATTGTGCAATAGTAATGGTAATCATAAAGCTCTGTTTTATTATGGATGTAACAATTTTGCAAAACATTATCTATCAAGTCTATGTTATCTTGTATTTATATTCACTGAAATAATAATTTACAGTATAGATATTGTTTTCTGAGACTTAATATCAAATCTCATTGTTTAAAATTTTATATTATAAAAAATATTCTATTATTGAGTTTGATGGATTTTGTAGTTTTTTTATGTATTTCAGTATAATGATTGGAAAGTATGATTTAATTGAAGCAATTTTGATATTTAAGATATTATCATATATTGTTTGACTAAATTTTTCTTTAAGCTTATTTTCAAGCCCACTGTTTTATGTGAATGAAATTAAGACCAAAGAGACATAATGACATGTTATATTTTAGGAGTTTTAGAAAAATACCACTTTGTATATATAGTAAAAAATGAATGTACTATTAAATTTCATACGCATAAAATGTCATACAAGAATGTTTAGTGAGATATTTTTAATGACAAGATTTACGATGTACAAAATGCTGAAAGTTGCTGATGAAGATAAATTACAGTAGGAATTTTTATAAATTATCAAGTGACAACTCAAGAGCTTCTAGTAAATCTTAATGCTTTGCACATACTTATTGTTTGAATGTTTTGTCAGTTTGGAATGATCATAAAATATGATGTTTCGATTTAACTTGCAGTAAATGAAAAAATAAATTGTATTAATTGTTTAAATATGTGTCAATATAGAATCATTTTAAAAAAACCTATTTTTGAAGCATTTAGAATTGTGGTGAAAATGGATATTAAAACTTTATAAACTATCATAACTTCAAACTTTCATAAGTCATATCATAATTCATACAATTCATTTGGAGATACTTATAAAAATATTTAAAGTTTTTTATAGATTATTTTTCTGAGTTATTCTGAGTATAACTACTTTACAGATTGATTTCTGGAAAAGTAGTTAGTTAGAATAGCTTCTACAACTTAATAAAATCATAAATTTAGATATCTACAAATATATCCCACTAATCTTATAAAGCTTTGCAAAATTCAGTTTAACACAAATGTTTTCGGTCCCCTTAGGACCTCTTCACACGGAATTCGAGTAGAGAAAAGATTTGTTTCTTAAGATGGATTTTATTAGATATCTACTGTCAGCAAGTGTATTGAGTTAATGAATGTCTCAAAAAAGTGAACAAAGTTAATTCAACCAAATTAGGCAAATAGATATGAGATTGGAACATTAAGAGAATATGAAAGGAAGCAAATATCTTGAAATAAGAATATTTTAAATTATGACTACTTTTTTATATTTATATAAATAAATAACTTGCACAAGGGAAACTGTTTCATGTGCAGACAGTTTTTACCAACAGATAATTTAAAGTGTGCAATGTATGGCTCATCAAGAGACTGCCTAAGTATTGCTACATGGCATCTATGTACTGAATCCGCAGTCTGAACTTCAGCAAGATGGGGAAAATCAAGTGGATATAGGAAGTGGTAAACTAATTTCCGGGATCTTTAACTTTTTCAAGCAACATTTGTAAGATTTTCAGTCAGCATATTTTATAGCATTCCAGCTAAAACTAAGCCATGAGGAAATATACCTACTGGAGTGTTTAGATCTCTGTTATGTCCTCATCAAATTCGAAGTTTAATCACTATCACTCACTTAGCAAAAAATGTACCTAAATTCAAGTTTCAAATATTATTGGATTGTGAGATACGATAAATCTGAGTTTTTTTTTTTTCCTCGAAACATAAATGACGTTATCTGAAACTCCCTAAATTTAAATAAATAATAAAATGTAAAAATATGGAGCATTCACAAAGGTAAAACCTTTGTCGTTGCACACCATCAGGAGTTTATCAGAAATTACAAAAATTACGGAGACGACCTTCCCTTTTAGGCAACTGCCTCTGCAACAAACATGCAAAAATGATAAGACATCCTCTGGTGTTTTTGCCACTATTTTTTAAAAAATTAACAAAGTAAAATCGTGGCTGATGTTATTTCAGACACCATAGTAATTATTTAATTTATAACAATCTAAATATATAAAATTCTCACACGCGCAACAATAAAATGCAGGTCGTATCAGCTTATACTAATAACTTTCTTACAATTAAGGAAAATGGAATAAAAAGCAAAAGGGATAGGAAAGGAATAGAAATACCTAGGGTTTTTCGTAGCGATGTGCTCTTGGAAAGGACACCACTTCAAAACTCTCCTTTATTTGTGACCCTCTTCTTATCGTAGACCTTTCGTCTATTCCTGACTTCGTCATTTGTCTTCAGGGTTTTCTGTCCATAGTCTATTTTTTCTTTCTAACTTCTTCGGCACCTCTCAGTCTCAGATCATCTTTCTTGAGGTCTGGAGCACTCTTTTTCCTTCCCTGCTTCTTCGAGGTTTTCACCAAAAGTGACTCTTTCTCTGTCCATTTGGCCCCAGGGCCCCACACCGTCTTTTGTTCTACCTATTTTCGTGGAAAAGATGATCCTACCCAAGGGCAAAAGGTTAGACGGCCACACTATAATCGAACAAATATGTAATAACAAATTTGAATTTAAACGGTTTGAACATTTGGTTAAAAAATCGTAATACGTAAATATTGTACGTTTGGAAATTAAGTTATTACCATCACAAACAAAAAATCGCATCTGAAATAGTACAGTAGAAGCCATTCTTCCAATTAAGACTTAATGCTCTCTCTCTCTCTCCCCCCCTGCGTGGAATTTCGAAAAATCCCTTCTTAGTGTGCGTTTCCGTGACATACCCTAACTGTGTACCAAATTTCACCTCAAGGTTCAGCGGTTTGCTCTGGGCGATGATGAATCAGTCAGTCAGTCAGGATGAGTAGTATTATATATATAGATAAGAACAATGGTTTTAAACTTTTTACAAAATGTGCTTGATATTTGAATTTTCTTTGGCCTGAAGTCTTTGTATGAAGGTGGAATGCCACTGCATGGTTGTATAAAGCCCTGTTCCACAATTGGACAATTTGCCATTTTTGAAAAGTTAACTTTTTTTGGGAAATTCACTTTTGATACTGTCAAAACAGTAGCTTTAAAAGTTAGTAATGGACAATGCTGTGTCAGTATAAAATTAAATTTGTTCTCTATCGCCTCAAATCACACAAATGATTGTAAACCAAAAACTAGCTGGGCATGGAACAGTCTCCCGTAATATAAAAAAAGAGCATTAATATAATAATAAAACATTAAATTTTTTTAATAAAAATTAATATATAATATCATATTTATTTCTTTTTTGTTACATTGATAAGAGGAAGTCTAAAACATATGTTTAAATTTATATTATAATCAGAAATTATTATACAACTGTTAAATCATTATATCGGGTAATTTTTGTATAATAATATCAGTTATATTCTAAGTTGTTTTTATAATTGTTTAGATTTTCATAAATTTTCATAACAAACTATTACTTTAATAGAAAAAATATTACTCAAGAAATTTTTTATTTAAGTTATTTTCATGATTATTGGAGTAAGAAATGAAATATAATAATGATGATTATTACTTTTTTTAATAGATGTGCACTATACTGCATTGATTTGGAAACTGCAAAATGCTGTAAGTATTTCTATACATTGAAAATTATTACTTCACTCATAATATTGTTAAAAAATTACTTTTATTTAGAATAACAATTTATTATTAAATGTATTAAATGCTGCTTTTTTAATAGAGAAAAACAAAAAGTTTTTCTTAAAATTTATTGTTTTAAACATAGATAAATATTTTTTTAAAATATTATAAAACTATTTTACATACTGATGACTTTTATAAGTACATAAAACAATGCTTTCTAAGTTGGTTTAGAATCTTCGGCATTATTACAATTTTGTAATAGAGTGATTTGAAGTTAATTTTAAAAATGCTAAAAATGATGAAAATATCAAATAAGATATTAAAAACATAATTTATAATTGGTCAATATCTATATATTAATTGAAGGTTTTTAGTTTTTCAACTTAGTTTGAGTAAACAGCTAGGGCTAAAAACATGGTTCAGGTGTTAAATTAATGCTCTTACTCTGTAGAAAGTGTTGTTGAGGAGAGATTTGAGAAAGGTTTAATGGTTCAGGTTAAGTAGAGTGGCAAAAGGTACAATGTTTAAGTCTACCACACAAACATGTTGGGCGGTTGTAAAACCTGTTGCGATCCCCACAGCTCTTCTTATGATTCAGACTAGAAACCACAGATATAGAATATAAAGGAACAAGTAAATTATTGTAAACAAAAGTGAAAATATCATCACATGACTAATAGTTAAACAGAATAACTAATACTCTTAAAACTCAACAAAAGCATAAAGGAATTACTAACAAAGAGTAAATTAAGTGTGAATTAGTTTGCTATTTAGAAATGATTGCTCCCTACAAAATAATTTTATTCAAATGAAAAGCACAAAATAAGTGTTTTAAATATTATTAAACAACAAATATAATTAAAAGCATAATAATTGAGAAACAACTACACAAATAATAGCAGAAAGACAGTCCGGATTCTTCCATGCCATTCTCCCATCTAAAACAAATTGAACTCTTCCACTACTGGGAAGGCTTCCCACAACTAAAGCCTAGCCTGAAAGGTAAAACAAATTTTATATTCATGTACATAGCAAGAAGAAATTTTTAGAGTTTAGAAAGTTAACATTAAGTTTTTATAACAATATTGTTCATAATTGTTTTGATCATTATAAACAGTCTATTTAGTTAATTTTCTGCAAGTTTTTTATTTTTTCTGGTTTTTCAAATTATTTTCCTCAAATAATCAATAATTTTACCTTAAAGTAAGCTATTTATCTTAATTATTACACTGATTATATTACAATTTTTAATTTAACCATTCATTTTCTTACTTAACATTGAGAAACATGAGCAGAGAAACAAGTCTGCAATCCTAGATATATAGACAGCTGACTGAATTGGAACTTTCAAAAAGTTCCAGGACTGGTCAAATAAAAATTTTTTGATGTACATGTTAATTTATTGAGAGTTGTTATTTTTAACCTGTCCCATGTTGTTCCTGAGTATCTTTATGTTAACCTCATTTGACCTAACCCATTGACCCCGAATATGCTCATTTCCACATCGGAACATTTTTGATACTAGATGTCGCTGTGCATCATAAGTTTTATATTAAAATGAACTTTCAAAATATAATTTTTTTTGTTTTTATATTTTTCAATATATTTATTTTGTTTGTGCAAAATAAAAAAATAATTTTTAATGATACAGTAGCCACAATTATTATTTAAAAAAAAATAATTTCATTAGGACACATTGACAAAAATTCAACATGACAGCCACATGCAATGGAGAAAAATTTCAACATGGGATAGGCTAAAATATGTTCATTCTGCAGCTATACCTAGATTCCAGTGCTTTTCTCTGTTTTCAAATCATTTCTGAAATTCTTTTTTTTTTAATGATGTTGTTAAGCACTCACTGTGATTCTGTTTGAATGTTATCAATGTTCTCTAATTGCTTCTTTTCAGCACTTTTTTCAGCTGTGGAAATAGAAAAAGTCACATTATACCAAGTCTGGTGAGTAAGGAGGGTGGGGTACCACAGCTGTTTTATTTTTGGCAGGAAACTGTTGAATAGAGATAGCTATGTGAGTGGGGACATTGTTATGATGCAACAACCAGTTCTGAGATTTAAAGATCTGGTCTTTTTTGTCTTACATTTTCATGCAGATATCTCAAAACATTCATATAAAACTTTTGATTCACATTTTGGCCTTGTGGAACAAATTCTGGAAGAATGATTTCTTCCCTATTAGAAAAAAAGAGCTTTCTCTTGAGATTGCACCTCACTTGGCATGCTTTCTTTGGTCTAGGTGAACCATGATTTTTCCACTGAGTCAATTGTTGTTTGGTTCCAGGGTCATAGCTGTAAATTTATATTTTTGTCTCCTGTAATCACTTTCTTTTCTGTTACAGTCTTGTCAAGTTTGAAACAAAATTTTACACACACATACACTGTTTCTTAAAAGAATTCATTTTGCAAAGCAATGAAAATCACAAATCAGTGAAAACATGGATTTAATCCAAATAGCAAGAAATGAAAACTACATAAGATAATGCCACAGAATTTGATGGGACGATAAATAAAGATGTCTATTTTGCATCCTAGTTCTTGCAAGTTCAGCACATGTCTATTTCTAGTATCAAGTTATCAGTCCTGGAACTTTTTGCCTGCATCTCATATGCTAGTTAAAGGCAGTGAAACTATTCAGCCAAGAAAGCGGAGAAGAAAAAGCCTTAATGGTGTTAGAGATCTCAACCAAGATTGGAAGTACAAAGTAGTGGGAAGAATATGCAATATGTGAACAATGGTTGAAGACATTCTTTGAGTTTTTCAAGAAACATAAATTTATGATATCTCAGAGGCTCTAGAACAGGTTGGAATTGGAACCATTTAAACATTACAGTGAGCTGTTGATTTAGACTTTACATCAGATTTTGGGGCAAGACTGAGCCATTAGTCATTCCTTTAGTCACAAATTCAAGATTCCATCTTCTCAAAATAACCCTCGATCTGATCATTCATATGACTTATTTTGATCTTGGACTGTTGTCATATGTACCAAGTTGTTTGGCTTTACATTTTGAATGCAAAAAAGTCAATAGTGGAAACAACTTTCATTTTAGCGACTGTTGCCATAATGGAAAAGTGAAATTGTATTCTACTTGTTCTCGTGAGGTTCTTGAGAACATTCTACAGGTATACCTCGACTTACGTCCCTCTCGAGTTACGTCGTTCCCGATTTTACGTCATTTGTCAAAAAAGTATATGCAGGGCTTAAAGTGACTCTCTTTTTTAGCTTTTTTAGCTTTTTTTCATAGCTCCTCTCTTTTTTAGCTTTTTCTGAGAAAAACGCACTTTTTTAGCTTTTTTCACTTCCCATGTGAAATTTTTTTTTTCGTAAATGCGCTCAGGAGCGAAATAGCAACCAGCACTTCCCTGTATGCCTTATGGACCGTGCGCGACATGTTAAGGCACTGTCGTATACACATGTAGTGTACTACATTTATATAGACTAACAAAACGAGGAGCTTCCCAAAGCTTGATACTCTGCACATGCTGTAGGAATTTGCACGTGGGTTCTCCTTGCTTGTATCCTTGTGAAATACCGATCTCCGCAGTGCTTCGATATAATCACACTGCATTAAGTCAAGTACACTTCTAGTTTGGCATTAAGAGTGATTTTTATACAGCATTATTTTTAGCATTTGTATTTATTTAAGTGCAGTGGACAAAAGAAAGAAATAGATTTTATTTAATACTAACAGTAGAAACTCATGTTTTAGCAACAGAAAATCATATAGAACCCAATACTTTCTGAAGTAAGTTGCTAAGCAAACTTCTTCCCAACTGCCTGCTATTCTTTAGTTTAAACGATGACATTTACTTGTTTTTGACTACTGTAGAAAAACTGAAAAAATAATTGTTGAGCGATAATAAATTTGATTTCTACTGTTATTATTAAATAAAACGTTGTAGGACACTTGTTTCAAAGCGTGTATCTTTCTAGCACTCTGTAAAATTAAAGATTGAGCGAATCTTGTGCCAGGAAATACAAGATTTTAAACTAATATCCTAAATATTAATAACTTCTGTAGAGACAATCTTTAGACAAAGACAAAAGTTTGGTTTTAAGTGGGTGCTTATATATTTGGCATGCATCATGGTTTTCTGCATTCTAACAGTGTCCTGCATTTTCCATTTCGACAAACTATAAAACTCTTCATGCACGTGCGCATTCGAACAGCTGCGGTCAATCCGGCACCAAATTAAAAAATTAATTTGTAAATATTTAGCGTCGAAAAACCGCTATTTTCACTTTAATCTAGCTTTTCGATATGCTTCTAGTCGAACTCAGTCAAAAAATTAATTTAATTATAATTTATTGAAGATTTTAATATTTTAATATTAGAAAGTAATTAGCATAAATTACATGGTGTCATGTCTCATCTTCGCTCCCGTTCAAGTTTATTGTCCTATACATGCGCCGATGTTTGTTTTTACTTCTGCTGGGGTTTTATTTCAACCTCGACCATTTGGTTACGCAAAGTGGGGAGACGGGCATCATGTGATCGCGTACCTGACTTTTTACAAGTTTCCTTACCTCGAAAGAAACTTATATTTTTTCTTGATTTTAATTATTATTAATTAACTTTTTTGATGGATTCTTATATCTTTGTATTATCTAAAGTTGCAGATATAAATGCGTAAAACTTTATTTAAAAAATTGTTTTTCTTATATTTTAAAATTCAAAAATAAATTAAATATCGGAAATGCTAAACTATAAGTACAGTGTGTTTTACATTATCATTGCGAACAGATACAGCCAATTATTTTATAAACGTATTTATTATTTCAATTTTTATAAATTATTTAATTTGATGCAACGTAATCAATTAATTACTGTGGCGCGTTAACATGGGCGTAGCCAGGAAAGGGCATGGGTGGGCACCCCCCCCCCAGTTAACTTGGTGCCTCTCCCCAGAAAATTACAGCTTCTACTAGGCTCCCCATAACAACGCGTTAATTAATATGGAGGCGAGACTCGATTCAATTACTTTTTCATTTCAGACGTTAATTACAGTGTTATTTTAATGTAATTTTATACATAATGTATGTTTATTATAATTAATAAATCTATATAGGAATAATATCTGTGTCTAATAAAACAAAGCGATTATAAAAATGAAAAGCGTGCGTTCCATCTCAATCTTTTGTAAGCGAAATTTTATGATTTTAATTTTTAAAAAATGAGATTTTTATTTATAATTTCTGTAATTTGATCTATAAGAGCAAAAAACTAAACTTATCAAATATCAACTCTCTGTAAATAATTTCATCATTTACTTATTAACGTCAGATTTGTTAAATTTCATGGGATTGTATTATTTTTCAACTTGAGGGTAGTAGAAAACTTTGTATATTTTCTCCCGTGAAAGTAATAGACTCTGCCGGTTCCCCACTGTGAAGGACAACAAACTGCTAAATGTTTAATTACATTGTTTTCATAAACTCTCTTCTTTGTCGGTTGTGGGTCGAATGACTAACAAATTGTTTTATTGTATTCAGGGGAATAGATTTGTGAGTCTAGTATTACCAGTAATGAATTCTGTAATTTTATTTTTAATCATTTAAAAAATATTGATAAAATTACCAAATAAATGATTGGGTCACAATTACTAGTGGTATTGCTATATAACAGACATGGGCAAATGAGACTCCGAGAGCCGCATGCGGCTCTTTTTGAATTTTATGTGGCTCTTGCTGAAAGTGTTAATTTCTGCTTTTTATTATTATTTTTACAGTTTTATTTCTACAATTTTGTGAAAATATGTTTATTAAAAAAATTCAATACTTGTTTTATATTATATAATAAAATCCAGGTACATAACTGCAGTACAGAATAAAAAAGTACAGAACTGCGGCTCCCATGCATTTTGCAAAACCTACATTTCGGCTCCCACTGAACTTTTGCTTGCCCACCCCTGCTATATAATGAACATGCAACCCACTGATTCTGCCAGAAGTTGTTTTTTTCTTCTTTAATTACATTTTTTTTATGAAGAAATCAAAAAATGTACCTTGAAATAAATGACATTTGAAATTTGGCATGTTATATGGAAACACATTCTGGTAGTTATGTTACTATTCCATTTGCTTTGCTGTGTAACGGTGGGAATTCTGTATGGGGCACATGAAAACTTAATGCGGGCCTGTTCTGGCTTAATGCAGTCTTACTGGTCACTTTTCTGGAGTATAAACTCAGCCTAACTATTTTCATATTTAATCTTATCAGTCCACTTAATAATCAATCTAATATCATATGCAATGTTATTGATACAAAATATGTGTTCATTTGTGTGTTTTTTTAATAACGCCTGTTTTCGTTCATTTTAACACTATTAGCTTTTTTAGCTTTTTTTCAGTGTGAACTCTCTTTTCTCACTTTTTTTTATTGCCATGACTGCTTTAAGCCCTGTATATGGAAAAATAAAAATCAAGTTTAAGTCAGTTTATTTGACTTTAAATCCGTCTGCCATAAACATTGAAGTCATAATATCACTAGAAAGTGTTAAAAGCACATAAAATCATATTAAAATATGTACATTTACAGTAAATGTTAATACAATCATCATAAATCGTATAAAACGAAACATGAAAACATCTGTGTTTCTGTGTTGTCATCTTATTTAGCGGTCTTTAACTGCTCATTATTGGCGTTTAGTTATGACATAAGTCGAAACTACGACTTACGTCATAACTACACAAGTAAATTCGACTTACGTCGCCTCTCCTGGAACCAATTACCGACGTAAGTCGAGGTATACCTGTACATGGAAAAAGCTCAACTACTGAAGAATACCCATATAACATCCAAAGGTACAACAGTGCATTGTTGTTCACTTCCTTTATTGCCAATGAAACTGTAGCTCCAGTTGGCTACAGACCATACATGTTTAAGATCAATGGGCAGCTTTCATTATAAATATAGTCCTTTACATTCTGACAGATCTGAAAAGCGAGCATATTGTTCAGCATTATATTATAGACACTATAGAAGCAACAGACATCAGAATGTCTAGAAATGAGATTTGTAATCCAGAGCTAATGATGATGCTGCATGAAATGATTGCTGCGGTATCCCTTGTGAGAACCTTTGCATGCTGTAACAGAATGATAGCAAAGGCTGATCAGCAAGAATAAGAGCAAACCATGTTTGAAGGGTCAATCATATGTACACAAGAAATACTGTGTCAAGACAATCTCATAGAAGAAATTTTTAGTTCAGACTACAATTCACTAACACTTGATGAAGTGAGGTATCAAGTAATTTTGTATCCAAAGAATTTACTCTGTGCAGACATAAATGATAAAATTGTTGCCACCTTGTCTGGAGAAGAAGAAATTTGTTTGAGTTTAGACTGCATAGTTTCTGATAATCAGAATTAGCACATCAGATACCCAATAGAATTTCTGCACACAATTGAGAATTGAGATGAGTGACTTCCACCACATAAATTAACATTAAGGATTGGTGCTCATCAGGAATCTCAACACTAAAAAAGGGTAGGTTAATGGAATGATATTAGTTATATACAGTATGTTTAATAACACAATTAACTTTGAGATCTTGATGTGCAAACACTATGGAACCATTCACATGCTTTCTTGGATACCATTAACTCCAAACAATGACACTTTTTTTTTTCCACAATTAAACTTCAAAATCCCATCTAACTGGAATTTGTCATGACAATGAACAAGAGTCAAGGACAGACTCTCATTAAAATTGGTATTTATGTATGAGAACTGGTTTTCAGTCATGATATGCTTTATGTGGCCCTTTCCAATCCAGATCACAAAAACACCACTGTTAAACCTTTACTTCCAGTAAGAAATAATATACAAATGAACAAACGTTTTTGATCTTAATCAAGATCTGCCTCAGATTTTGTTCGTTTGTGTATTATTTCGTACCAGAAGTAAAGGTTTAACAGTGGTATTTACATTTACTGGTAATTGGTCTAGTAGTTTGTAGATCATAAAAATCTGTAGCAGTAAAAATTTCACATCCAGATCTTATGATTTGTCTGCTTTCGAAAGATGGACTCAAAATATTGTATTTCAATAAATTCTGAAATAAATTTCAATTTTAATGGCAGACTATTTTTACAATTTAAAAAATATAGAGGAAATAAAATGTCCTCAATTCCACCATGTCCAATTATCAGGAACAAAACAGTTTTTCTTTTTGAAAATGATCTTTTATTAGAGGCTATGCCTCTGCAAAATTATGTAAAACAGTTTAGTGATGATATCATCAGTGAGCACTTTAACTGTTCTACATAATCTTGCAGAGTCATAGCCTTTAATAAAAGGTTGTCTCTACAAAGGAAGACTATTTTGTTCCTGGTGATTCGGCATGATGGAATTGAAGACATCTTGGTTTTTTCTATATTTTTTAAATTCTGATATAAACTTGAATGTTGGTGGGTCTAAAAGTTTTATTCATGAGGTGATTGCCTTGAGGTGGGCTGCCACTTCCATCATCGTTAATCTGAATTCCCCACCAATTAAAGGTGATCAGCCTTAAGAATGCTAAATTACCATCATGAGACCCAGATGCAAAATTAAAAGAAGCTTCATGGCACCAGAGAACAGGAAGATGTGAATTACCTACAGATAGACACAGAAAGCATTTGCTGTATTGATAATTTTTGTGCATAATGACAAATTTTAAATGAGCTCATTGATTGTGTTTTAATTGAATAAAATCATTAATTTTGATGGGTTCCTGCTAGTAAATCTAAAATTCTTAATTTTTTCTTTCACAAGTTTATAAATTTTTTATTAATTTATTTAAAACATTTTTATATATTTTTGTTACATAAATTAGTATGTTTTTAAATTTTAAAATATTATCTCATAAAATAATTTACAAACAACTATATATTACTTATGTATGAAGTTTATTTGATTGACATAATAAAAGATGTCAGAAGAATTGTATATATATTAAGAAAATTAATATTACAAGTAAAAATTTAATTCGATTTTATTTTATACAAACCAAGGAAAATAAAACTAAACTATCCTGTAAACAATTTTTAATTAATTAATTACATTTATATAAACTAAAAGATCCAATTAAACTGTTACTTATTTTAATGTTTATTGTACTTTTATTTTTTATTATTCTATATATTAGAATTTTGTTCTTAATATTTTTATAAATAATAATACTTTTTATGGAAATTTAATTTATTTGTAATGAAATTTGAACTTTATAAACATAGTTTAATAATCGTTAACAATATCTAGTTTTTGTAATTTATCAAAAAATTAATAATAAAAAAATGAAATTAATAAAATAGTAAGAGATGTATCAGATTCATCATGTCTCAAAGAAATCTGTAATAATTATTATTATTTGATTATCTTTGTATAATATAAATTAATATTTTTTATTATCTTATTAATTAGAAAATGAATATTGATTTGTATATTACAAATGAATTTTTATGGGTATATAATTCTTATATTAAAAATATATATTTTCAAATTAAAGATAACTTGTTTTTATTTATTTAAATGATTTTAAAACAAAATCTTATCATGATGTATAATTTTTTTCAAACTTTAATTTATGTGTTAAAATTTTAGCCATATTAAGTGGAGAAGATAAAAGTGTTCGTTCTCCAAGATTTAGTTTGGATGGAAATGTATTAATATTTTTAGAAAATAATTCTGGAGGTCCTCATCATGTTGGAATTAAATTAATGAAAGTAAGATTATATGTTTTAAAATGTTAATATTTTAGTATTAGAATGCTTTTTATTTTGTCTATCTATAAAAATTAAACAAATAGTTGTATTTATGATAATACACACAATACAGTAATTATAATTAAAAAATTATTATATGTTATAAATCTCAAAATTAATTAAAATATGCATTTCTAAAGCGAAATGAGTTTAGTGGGAGTAAAATTAATAATTTTAATTTATACTTAACACATTGACTCTGTTGTAATTTCTTCCTTGGATAATTTCAATAATTATTAATTATGTAATAATTTTGTAAATTATTTAATATCTATAAGCACGCACTTTTCTTCTTCAAAAAATTGCCTCCAAAATTCAGGTGCGTCTTATACTCCGTAGCGTCTTATAGGTATTTTTTTTAAAAAATTGCTTAAAAATTAAGGTGCGTCTTATAGTCTGTAGCATCTTATAGTCCGTAAAATACGGTAATTATGTAATAATTTTGTAAATTATTTAATATCTTCAGCATGTCACATTTCAAACATTATCTTTTTTTGATTTCTAGTACAATAAAACCTAATTAAGTCAAAGTTTAAGGGGTAAATAATCCCAATTTTGAGTTAGAGTTTTGAGTTAATGAGTTTAATAATACCTGATTTTCTTAAATTTTTCTGTCTGTAAATTCTTTGTTGTCAAGCCATTTTTCAAGAATTTGTTCACAGAATGAATACAAAATTATATACAGTTTACGATACTTTTGAGTGCACTGTTAACATTCTAATGAGACCTGTTGTGTTCCAGTTAGAAAGCTGATAAGGTATTATATCAGTAATGGATGTTGACACATGGTTATAATAACATGGTGTTGTGTATGGCATGGTCCATAGTGTTTATCTTAATTGTCTGTATTCACACAATATAAGAGAATATAAAGATCATAGACTTATCAAAGGGCAGAGTATACAAAGGAAAATAAGTTTGAGTTAAAAGTATTGACAATTTCAACTTATTACCATACTTGACCATATTATATGGAAAACTATATATACTGTGTTTGGGACCTAACAGCTTTGGTTTAATGAGGTTTTATTTTGTATTAATTGTGGTGTTATTTTTTTCTATTTGGCAATTGTTGTTTATTATGTGGTTAAACCAAGGGGGTGTTATGTTTCAACCATATGGCAGCCATATGGTTGAAACATAACACCCTTTTGGTTTAACCACATAATAAACAACAATTGCCAAATAGAAAAAAATAACACCAAAATTTTACATTTCGAAAAAAATATATATAAACGTAGGTTTAAAGAACACGTAGAAATAATAAAACATAACAATAATAGTGATTTAGTAAATCTGTCAAATGGGATGCAAATCGACCAGCAGTGGTATTATGTAATAGAGGGCGCAACTAGCTAATTGTTTTATGTGTTGGCACTCTACTGTGAAAAACGTTCTAGAATTGTAAAAAGCATAACGCTTTTCGAATAGTCTTAAAAGGTGTATATTTATAGAACCAAAATGTATTGGAAAATATTTAGAATACATTCGGGAAAAAATAGTAAGTACGTATTTTTTATAGAAAACTCTGTATAAGTCACACAGAACTTTGTAAACTATTTGCTCCAAAAATTTTTTTATATAAGAAAACTTTATAATTAATTGTAGCACTACTGTAAGTGCACGGGGAAATAAGAATTAAAAAAACGAATATGAAAACAGAACCCAGTGAGCACTGTATTGTTAATAAGGAGTATACAAAGAACTAAAAAGGTATAAAAAATGTGTTTTTAAAAATGTTTTTTAAGGAATTTTGTAAACCTTACTTTTGTACTCGCGTCACTCATGTTAATAAAAAAACCTTTGTTTCCTGTAGCACTGATGAGGGACCAGGACTCATAAAACTGGTCCGAAATGCATTTGATGAAAAACCAATAAAAAAGTTTTTAAGCCTGTTTAGCTGTAAGGCAGTCTACCGAATTTTTCGGATTAAAGAGACGACCACCTATTAAACATAAATACAGCTACTAAAAAATTTAATAAAGCTTTGGTTTAATGAGGTTTTATTTTGTATTAATTTGTGATTAAAGAATCTGTAACAAATTAAGTAAGAAATCTATGTTTATGGAAGAAACAGAACTTTTAAGCTTAAGATGAAAAATAGAATGAAAACATATATTCTTGTTATCTAAATGGTTTTGCATTCAGAATGAATTCAAAGATATAACTTGGTTTTCATTCATTGTAAAAACAAATGTTTTCAGCCTATTTAAGAAGGTTTCTTCAGATTTAGCTGTTAAAATTAAATTTACAAAATTCTAAAATGGAATGCTTTTCCAATCAAAACATTGCTGGTATTGTGTTTGCTTCATGGTTTATGTTTACCCAAATACAATGGGCAAAAAGTTGCTTGCCAAAAGGAGAAACATGTCATATTGCAAATTATAGATGAAAGACATTGTACTGTAATGATATTTAATTTGGTCTGTATGACAGTCAGGATGAGTCTAATGTGAGTATTTTTGTATTGTAAGCCTTAATGCTTATCAACATTTATGTTGAAAATGTTGTACACAATATAGAACTTCATGTGTCACCACTACAACAGTTATACATAGAACATTGTGGAGTATGGTACCAATACTCCACTGTCCTTCTACTTGTTGAGGGAAGTGGGTGGTGTCTGGAAAACATGTTGCTTCATGTACACCAACAGGAAGAAATCCATAGAGGCGAGATTAGGTCAGGTCAGCATGGAGGCCATGATGACAGGCCACAGTGATCAATTCAACATCATAGAAAAATTGCATTAAGTCTCTCCTGAACAGAAAAGGAGTTGTGAGGTGTCTGGAACATGCAGTCCTGTCTAAATTTAGAGATCAAATTATTTTATACACTAGTTATGTTGATGACATCTTGATAATGTGGTGGTACAAACTGGATCTAGAGGACTAGTTAATGTGCTACAACTACTATGATATAGCTTTTCCTTATAAGGGAAGCAGGAAAGCTCATATCAAATGCATTTCCTTGATATACCTATTAACTTGGAGAATTGGCAGCTGACCACTATAGTATTCTGTAAAGACACCTGTTCTCCACTTTTCATTCCAAAGCAGTCACATGATTCTCTTACATACAAAATTATTTTCTTTTGATCTTGAAAAGAGCTTTTAAACACTGTACTCTGCAACACATGATAGTAAGGAGGAGTTGGAATACATCACATCACTAGCAATATGACATTGTTATCACAAAACCTCATTAAGGTTTTTGTATGATAACATCAGCATCTCAAGGCCCACTCTCAACTACAGAAAGAGAAATTTGTTTTGGTTACTTATAACAAGGCATTATCTGCCATCTATAGAGAAATTCAAAGGCATCTAAAATCAGACTGGTATATAGGAGAAGCTCTATGGTGTTCTTGATAATGAATGACAAAGATCCTGTTGAGGATTTCTTCTTACCTGGGTATATGTTATTCCTCTATAGGACCTTCTCAAGGACCAATCATTAATGTATGTTGGTGCTAAAGCAACAGGAATGGCTATGATGATCAAAGGACATAAGTATAAAATTAAGAAAAGGTTGTCTAACACAGCTCTGGCCACATATATGGAAGATGATGAGGTCCAGGATAATGAGATTGTTGCACCAGACTCTGGATCCTGCATGGTTAAAGTACTTGGAATATCTTGAGATATAAAGTGCCATCAGAAATCAAACTGCCATTAATTATAAAGAGATAGACTCTCAACTGCTTCGTAAGCATGCTATGAGTTCCCATAAAACAATTATTTTGTTCTGTAACATTTTAAAGACATCTATTTATCTGTTACTGTATGATATGCATATATATTCTACAGTGCTTGTCCAGATTTCACATATTTGAATGTTCAATTTTGAACTTTGTTCTGTTGTTTGATTTAATATTCATTTCTGCATTAAGTTTATGAAACCTGAAGATGCCCATTTGAAACAGACAAAAATGTTTGTTTTACTAAATATAGTGATCTTAAATAGCTAGTTTTGGTTTATATATGCACACCTTGATAGTCCTGTGTATTAACTCTAACTTTTTCTGGGCTGGAGAAAAAAAACTAAGTAATTAGGTGGAATTTGTCATGCAGCACATTTTTTGTATTCTTTGGATAATTTTTTAAATCACAATATTTTGCTTCAAAATTGCACTATATTCAATCTGTTTTTTGTTTGATTAAAAACATATTACAGTTTACGATTGTTTAATTTTTAGTTTAATACAAATTTAAAATAATAAAATTTGAGGTTTACGAACAAAAGAAAAAAAAATTAATTTACAGAGATTTACTGAACTTTATACATCTGTTAGTTAGACACATCTGTTTTTTTTTTAAACAAAGCAAACACAGCTCTCTATCTAGAGTGGGGGAGAAGTTATTGCCATTATTTACACTATGTCTCAAATTATTTAGCTGGGAGAGGAGTTCATTGTTATCGTGAAGCGATGCATCAAAGTTCATCAACATATATTTCTACTTCAGACAATGAATATTTGACACTTTTTATATATTTTTTCAATGCTTTATATAATAATACACTATAATAAGTGATTAGTTAATTTTTTTCTTTGATTACACAATATACAGAAGTAATAAGTTTCCTGGTAAATTTTTCAGCTAGAAGCTTTTGATAGGAAATCATCTTGTCAAAGTAGAGTCAAATAACATGAAAACTAATAGAATTACACTAAAATAAAGTAATAAAATAAGAAATAATAGCTATTTTTTGATGTTTGTTTACATTCTGACTGCAGTCACGTGGATTGGTTCTTCATGGGAAAATCCAGACCAGACAGTTCTGAAAAACTCTCATTTGTTGAAGTTGATTTAGTCATAATATAAATTACCAATTAGAGCATAATAGACATAGAAACAAAAATTTTAAAGCCAATTAACAGCAAGAAGATCTTCCATAGACTTATTATAGAGAGGTGGAGTTTCCTGGGAATATTTATTGCTAGATAGTTTTGAAAACATATTTACTTGCCTAAATATTGTCGAATTAGCTAATTTAATGTCTAAGTACATTAAATTAGTTAATTAGAGCTAAAAAAACGATTTAAAAAGCGAATTTATTGAGATTGTTTACATTTTACTTCAAAGGTTGGAGGCTAAAGTCATTTTACTTCGAAGGTATCAAGGTCATTTTATCTGATCTGATTCTCCAAGATGAGGGTTTTTTCTAATGACGGATGTTTACATTAAACTTCTGAACAAATGATTTAGCATTCTTTTTCCAAATTTGCACCCTTAAATCAGCAGCCTCACATAAGTAAAAAATTTTTAAAAATTCAAATATAGGACAAAATATCATAATGAAGCTAAATTATAAATAAAATTTTAAGTCTATATATATATATATATATATGTACAATTTTTATACCAAATATATTTTTGGGAGGATTTCAAATTTTATTTGTAATTGTTCTTACTGTGATTTAAATATATACAATTTCAGAAAAGTGTTAATGTAAGTTCAACAGTATTTTATATCTATAATATAAATTTTCAGAAAATTCAAATAAAATATAAATATATCTTTTATTATCAAAACTTCATCAGGTCTGAAGTACAATTAATGAGCACATTCAGAAATGGCATTTAAATATTTCAGTGTATCAGACAGAAAAATAAACAAGAAAAAGTATTATAACTGGAAATAAAATGTTTAACTTATAAGGTAGAGACTGTTTTACAGATCTCAGTGAAAAGGTTTTAATTATTTCACTAGAACTAGAAAACTTTATTTTTACTTCAACTTTATTCAAGAAAACTTTATTTTTACTTTTATTATGAATGTGTGTGAATGTAGAATATTAATGTTTTATATTTTTGTTTATTCCTGAACTTTTTATAATGAAATAATAGTAGGTAAACTTTCTAATATGCAATTTTATTACAATGTCATTAAAATAATTTGTACTAAAAAGAGGGTGTAGGAAGGAAAAACTCATAAATAATATTTTGCTTATTTTCTATATAATAGCTATTTATCCAAAAAAAAGAATTGCTCTTCAATTCAGTCATTATCTTGAATGAAATAAATGTAGCTTAATATGTTTAGAAACTCTAAACCTCTCATTACTGCTTACTCACATGAATGTCATTAGCAAACAGAAATATGCTCTTATAATGAAAATCTGGAAAAACATTAAACTTCTCGTTGCAGTATCTGCCACAAGAACTATTAGAGATAAACTGTAAGCCAGTTCTTTGTAAAACCTGTCATAAAGTTAAAAACAACTGTCATTTGTAAGTAATAATTAACAACCACTGATAGTAGAATATATACAGTAGAATTTAGTTTTAACGGATTGCTTGGGCCATCTAAAATCATTCATTATCTTGCAAACTACAGATTTTCCACCCACTTGAGAAAATATCTGTTATTTAACTCTCTATTTAGAAGAAATGCTTTGAATATACTTTGAAATTGTTCAGTCTCTTGAGATCTCTATTCCATAGAAATATGTATGTTACCAGGTCATATATTATGCCATTCATGTGTATGATGGAAACTGTATATACTGTAAGCACAAAAAGAGGCAAATTAAAAACAAACTATTTGTACAATTCAATTTTACACATCCTAAATGTAAGAAGTGCATCATCAAACTCTACAAATTCCCAGAAACACCCAAATATTAAATAAACGTTGAAAAAATGCAAAGTTTACAATAGATGGGTCTAGAAAAAGTTTGTTATTCCGAGTTATGGATCTGCTAAAAGGAGATATTACATTGGTTTGACAGGACCTGAGAAAAAATCCATTGTTTTGCAATCTGTCAAAATGTGATTCTACTGTATTGTGGTTTTCAAAATGGGATAAGAGAGAGAGAGAATTTTTTATTCAAAGATATGTTTAAGGTCTCTATTTATAAATGATTTTGTAGTTAGTTATCTTAACTTTTTTTGTTTAATTATGTTATGCAGTATTCTAATTATGAACAAAATCTTATAAAAAACTGCTTTCAAAATGATATTATTTTGATTGTTTTCTTTTAGTTGTTTCTGTATCTGATGAAGTTAATAATAAAAGATATAAGTAGCCTATATTATTTTTGACTATCTTTTAATGAATTTATTTTCCAAATATAAACTAATGATGAACTTGCACTAATATTTCTGTTGTTAATGTCAGCACAAGGAACTTAATAATATGATTTAATAAATATCAGTAAATTTTTTTTAAAATGCCAGTTTTTTCTACTAGAATGTACAACCATTATTTAAAGTCATAAATTAAAATTTTTGAAGCAGAATTTCTCAAATACAAATATAAACATACAATAATCCGAATTTTTCAAATAATTGGCCAATATTTACAATGTGTTTCATTAAGTTATTTATTATTTGTAATCTTTAAAATGGATGATCCCATAAAAATGTACGTATTTAAAGGCAAAAACATATAGTTTAAATTTAAAGACATTTAATATTTTAGTTTCATAAAACAGCAACTCCCAATAAATGTCACTTTTTTTATGTATCCTGATTCAGTAAGTTTTCTTTCTTCTTTTGACATAATAGTTTTTAATTTATATGTATAAGTATTTTTTACTATAAAGGTGTGTCAAAGAAGAGTTTGGCAAAGTATTATTACTCTCTCTAGTGTGATTGGAAGACAAAAGAAGTTTCAGTGATTGTGGATGTTGTGGAGAGTCCAAAAGGTAATTTCCATTTAATTACTTTATTTTGATGAATTTAATATGAAGTAAAAATTTCAGTTATTGAATCACAAAGATAGTAATACATATATAAACAAACTGTCCTGAGGCTAATAGTTCTGATAATTTGGATTCCATAATAATAATTGTGGAATCCAAATTACAATATGGGATTTTTTTAAATTTTAATTGTTTTGTTGATAACTGTCAAAATTAGATATTAGCATTGACATATTCCTAGAAAAACCTTTTTATAACACTTTTTGATTTTTGAAATTAAACTCAAAATCTAATTGATATTTTTTATAATTCAAATCAATTATAATAATTTTTGATTTTCTTACCCTAAGCAATTTTTCTTATTTTGTATATATTACAGTTTTTCCTTTTTTGATTTTTAATTAAAAAATAATTACAGTAAAACATTGATCTATTGTTTTTGATAGGACTTGGGGAAAAAAATGACTGATGCAGGAAAATGACTGATGTGGGAAATTTATGATATTGATGTTTTTATTGTTTATCTCATATGAAATGTGTATTTTCCAGGGATAAGCCTATATGATAGCTTTCTGCAATACTAAATGATATGAACATGCATTTATTCTACATTTAAAAAAATTGTTAAGAATACTGTAATTTGTTCTATTTTCTATTGATAAGAATACCTAATATATTGGAGACAGCCACTCAGAAAAATTTGATATTGTGTAAAAATGCATTATTTATATGATAAACAACAACAGTATAACTGCCATTACTAATAAATCTGAAGATCTCTATGTCAGTATAGAAGATTATGTAGAAAAGTGCATTTCTTATTTTTTGGATAACCAGTTCATAATGTATTTTCATGTGTCACAATCTTTATTTTACATATGTAATATGCATATACTTTATGCTGCCAGCCATCTTGACTTCTGTTTTCAGCTCTTAGAACCTTGCTGCACTAGTTCTGAAGGGAGGGGATAAGTTAATGCAGAAATAGCTTAACCATCTTTTAACAAAGGGGCTTTAAATAGTTTTACCAGAAAATGTGTCCAATATATACAATAAAATAAAATACATTTAATTGCTACATAAATAATTGCAAGAATTATCCAATAAAAGACAATAATCTGTCTGCCTTTAGGTATGATTACAATATTATAGTACAGTACTGTATCTTATTATTCTATTAGATAAACACAGTATATTAAGAGGAGCTACTATACTAAGAGGAACGGAGAATCTATTCTGAGCTCTTTCTATAACTCAATGAGAGCAATACATGGGACATTCAATAAGTTTCCTTAGACAAATTGCTATTTTCTGCTCCATGTTAAATGGGTTTTGCTATGAGTAATCAGTTGAGATGCATTTGGGTTCCATGCTATCGATAGCTATTATGTTTTAACCAGTCACAATTTAGTTAACATTGTCTTTTTGTTGCGTGACTGCAACCTACCGTTTTCCAAGCAAACCACATGTCTTTAGTATTGTCGTGTACCAATGCTAGCCAAATATTTTTATGTTAAAATATCATTAAAGAAAGGACAATGCAGCCAGCAAACTACAACTTATCAGTTTGAGATATTAGTTAAAACACATCGGCTTTAGCCAGGGTCAGATTTAGGCATTTCAAGGCCCTTGAAACTCTGTGTGAGGCCTTTTACCAACACTTTACAATTTTAGAATCAATCTTATAAAAAAGAGAATTAACATAAACATATTAATTTTAATAATAAATGTTTCATTGTTAAAAAGTATTTGCAATATATTGTTAGATAAGCCTCAGATTAACGGGTCCCTAACTCCCTAACCCTTGAGCAGCATCGAGTTGGTAAAACCTGCTCTCTTTGTCACTGGCTTTAAATAGGAGGGCAAGTTGTTGAGTGGGGAGTGTGAAGGGTATGTCAATTAGGTGTCAGCTGGCTAAAAAATAATGAGACAAGTAGGCCAACAAATAAAACAAATAACAACCTTTAATAAGCTAAAGCAAGGAGTACACATAGACTACTACATGGCCTCTACATATAACTACAATCAAGCTTGTGCGGGGACAATCCATCTCATGATATATCGAATACTTATATCTAAGTTCTTAAATGCTAATTAACCGAGAGAGAGAGTTTACATTTCCTTAAGTAATATACCTCTTAGATCGATGGTTTCAGATCCCATTGTATGGGATGTTGGCGAAATGCACCAGGATCGGTGGTCAGTGAGGGTGGCGAGCAGTCCTCCTTCCTTTCATGTCAGGAACATCTTGGCAGGGAGACAGGAGCAAGAGTGGCGACGGACAGAAGCTTGTCCTGAAGCTTTTTTTGTTTTTTGTAGAAATTTTTGAGCTTCCTTTAAACTCAAGGTCCTAAACTACAGCTTACATAGCTTACTTGTAAATTTGGCCCTAACTCTGGCTTTTCTCATAATTCATTGCATAAACGAAACAGTAATGGCTTCAGAAGACGACAAAGTTCTTTAAAGCATGTATAATTCAGCCAAAAAGTATTATCTTGCAGAATAAGCTGAAATTCATGACATCCATGCTAATTTTTTCTATCTCCAATTGCTCATGAAGTAGTCATCCTTACACCTAAGGTAGCCATGTTATTTTACTTTTGTTACATTCCTAACGGCACCTTGAGAATGATTGATAAGAAAAGCTTACTTATCACACATGGCTAAAGGAACTGAAAATGAAATGTACAGCTCAAAATAGCATTTTCACAGTTGATTAAATGCAAATCACATGGTTCTGATAGAAACTGGTTTTTATCATATTCAATAATTTAAGGACAACTCAGAATAGGTCTTCAGGAATTCGTTTAGTTTTTGTACATGAACATTGGTTCATGTATGAAACTTGTGAACTAGTAACTTTGGATTTTACTTTTAAATATGGTGAACTTTTATTACTATACATGAAAATCAGTATTTTAATTTAACACCCTCTATTGTGGGTAGAATGATTGATGTGGGATATTTTTCTTAGTTAAAATACAGAGCAAAACATTACGGAGAAAACGAACTATGCAGGAATGAAGAATATGGGAAAAATTAACATTATATATGTGAGTCCTTCTTTGGGACTGGAGAAAAAAACAATAGATGTAGGTGAAAACGATAGATTAATGTTTCACTGTATTTTGTAATATACAATTTCTCCAGTTTGTTTTAAAAATTAATTAGAATTTGTTACTTGAGACAAAAATTTAAAAAAAAAAGATTATTTTTTTCAGAACTTTTATTTAAAATATTGAATAATGGATAAAAATAATTTTAAAATTTATTAATATTTTAACAATTAACAATATTGCTGAGAAAATATTTGCTATTTAAATAAATTTTAGAAAAAGAGATGAATTTTTGTGATTTATAATAATTTTTAAAAAGCAAATTTAAAACTTTTATAAATATATTTGTTTCTAATTTGGTTCATTTTTTCTTAATTAATATATGCATAATACCATAGTTTTTTATATGAGGTTCTAATTAAATGGAAATTAAAATATTAATATATTAATATGAAAAATTTATCTAAATTTTTTTTTCCATTTAATTATTGCTGACTTTGTTTTGTATTAATCATTTTATAATATATTATTTCTTATAGTTTCAATTTAAAAATTTTTTTGAATATTCTGAAACAGAAAAAGAGTTTCCAGGAATATATGTCTTTGATTTCCCTTCAAAATGTTGGTTTAAAAATAATGTGATTTTTCATACACAATGGAGATCTAAACAGGTAAATATACATATATATATACAGTAGAACGTTGTTTATCCGAAAGCCGGTCAATCGAAAGCTTTCCAGTCAACCTGTGTCATGCTGAATCGAACGTTTTTGATACTAGATTAACTTCTAAAGTATACCTTTTTGGTTTAAGAAATAATTTTTAACAACATAATAGTCTCGATTATTATTATAAAAATTTTCATTAGGCTTAAAATTGACGAAAATTCAACACGAAGTGACATGCAACAGAGAAAAATTTCAACATGGGATAGGTTAATATATTTTTTCGTACATAATCGGTTATCTGAAAAATAATTTATTTGAACAACCCCAGTCTCCAATTGATTCAGATAAACGACACTCTACTGTATATGTATATGTGTGTGTTATTTTTAATGGATATTAATTAATACTTGAAATTATTACTAAATGAAAATTTGTAATTATGATGTTAAATTATTTTGTAGCATATCAACTAACTATAATCAAGAGTACAAAATAATCTTTTTACTATACAATTAATACATTGAAATTACAGTAAGAAATTATATTAAATATAATATTTAAAATATTTTTTTGTTGCTGGATGTTCTAGTTTTTAGATGTGTTTGTTTTTTTATACATTTGGTTTTACAAGTTGTGTATTAATTTGATTTGTATTATTTTAAATTACAGAATATTTTGTTTTACCATTGATTATTCTTTATTAAATTTGAAAAATATTATTTATAGTTATCTAATAAACATATAAAAATTTAATATTCTTTACCTAAAAAAAAAAACAATATGAATTGCAACAGAAATATAGCAAGTGCTATAAAGTGGTATAAAATATTTGTCTTGAACCACCAAAGCTCCTACTAGTAATATTATAATAATAATTTTCACAATGAACATCTATTAGATACTGGTAAATTTCACAAGACAACTAATTTGATAACCTAAAAATCAGCTATAAGAATGCTCGCTTTAAAATAGCAGATATTTTCTTCGATCATCAGGCTAATGTTTGAGAATAGAACTGCATGTTTTGAAACAAACAGGTTCAGATATGCAGTCTTTCACTAATTGGTGCAGATAATTCCAGCAGAAAACTCAAAAACATTGGATTAAACAAATGGAGCATATTTTCCATGCAGTTGAGAATGTCTTTGAAATTGCACTGAATATACTTAAGTAAGGGCTTCAATTCCACCACCTTATTATCTTATGCCTTAGATCCCAATATTGTAGTTCATTTTGACCAGGCCAAGATTCTCCATCAAACATCCAACAGAGCACAGCCTCGATACCTAGAAATTATGGAGATATGCAAGACAGCTTTAAGAAAAATATCTATCAACTTCAAAGATGATAACACTTTCTAAACTGTGTGGAAAATATGCCTCTATCTCCCTTGATCTTTAATATTTCCATGAGTTTTCTGCTGAAACCATCTTCACTAATCAGTGAGTGGCTATATAATTGAACCTGTTCACTCCAAGATGTACAGGTATGATATTGTTGGAAATAATTATAAATAGGAACAGGACAGCAACAAACTCATTGGAGCAAAATTTTAATATATGAATTTTAAAAAGTTTGTCTCTAATGAAATAATTTTGCATTAAAGAAACAAATACAGTCAAACCTGTTTTTATGCGCTCTTTTTATGTGCGATTTTTTTTAATGCGAATTTTTAATTTGTGCGGTTTTTTTTTGTGCGGTATAGTTGGCGACTAGTCTGGTGCGATTCGTCATGTCTCATGTTGACTTATTATAGCTAAATAAACTTATTATAGCATAAATGCACTTATTATAGTAATATTATTGCATGAATATGCGAAAAATGAAATAATTTACTTTTTAAGTCAACAAAACACCACCTGGACAAAAATATGTAAAACAGACGATAGACCAGACGATGCAGTCAAGTGCTGACATCTGTTGTCAATAAATTCTATTTCGTACGGTTTTGAGTTATTTTCTATGTGAGACTTTTTTTATGCAGTTCCTGTTGACCGCATAAAAAAAATATTCTTTTAATTGTGTTGCGAAAACTATTTTTTACAGCCATTCGTGAAGTTTCATGCGATTTTTTTTATGCGTTTTTTTTTTAATGCGGTCCCTATCTCTCGCATAAAAACAGGTTTGACTGTATAGTAAATAAAGAAAATATTTGAATATTGTTTTAGTAAACAGTCTTTTCTTCTTTATATAAATAAATATGTTTTAAATAAATAAATATGTTAAAATAAATTATAAAGTATAAATAAATAAATATGTTCTTTATTTAAATTCCTGAAAATAAAATAAAAACTGATAATAAAACAAAGTGAAACATAATTTTGAAATATAATGTATATCTTATAAGAAAGAAATTTCAATTTTTTTTTTAAAAATTGCAATAAATTCCTCTTTGAAGTTTATACTTTTAAGTTAAAAAATTTTACAATTTATTTGTAATTATGTTTGCAAATGCTAATGTTTTATATAATTATATATGATATAGTAATTAAAATGCACAAAAGACTACATAAATTAAAAGGGAAAAAAAATCATACTTTCTAGACAGCATGAGCTTTTAATAGTTTTGAATATTATCTCTGAAAAGTTTAATTAAAATTCTAATTATTAAATTTAGCAAGAGATGGCGCCTAATGCCTAACTCTAGTACCAAATTACCTTAAATTATTAATATTACTATAGCCATTTGCTAGCCGATAATTCGGCATTGGTTGATCGTTATCTGAAAAGTTATATACAGTCATTGACAAAAAAGTTATGCTCTTAAGTAAAATAACAATAAATAAACTTTACTTCCGGTAACAAAATTGTAATAATTTATTAAATGAATGCTTTCAACTTTACCCAAGGTCTGCTTCAGGCTATAGAACAATTTCAAAACCGGAATGTTAGGAAAAGAACATTTTGAAGATTAATTTATAATATTTTAAATATACAAATAACAAAGATTTAATGGTTGTAAATACACAAGTTCACTATACACATATAATGCAACCCTTGTGTACTTATTATTTGAGAGTGCAGCATGCCAGTAAATAATATAAGTTCAATGTGCATTAATGTTGCCATGTTCCTCACACAAGCTAATGCCAGGCATATGATAATGTGTTACCATCCTTAAAATTGATGCACTTGCCCATCAGGCTAGCCTTGTACAGGGTGATTCAAAAGTCACACAAATTTTAAAAAATTGATAACTCACAAACTACAGTAGGATGATGCGGTTTTCACAGAAATGCTTAGAAAGAAGTGGGATTTTTTTAGGTTTAATAAAAATTTTAGTGCCAAAATAGTTACATTTCTTGCCATAGATGACACTTGATAAGCTTACATCATTTGTGTAGTTGTTATTAGAGCTTACACTAAGAACATTTTTATTTTCTTATTCTTATTTTAACTAATTTACAAATGCTACAGTGCCATCTATGGCAAGAAATGTAACTATTTTGGTACTAAAACTTTTATTACACCTAAAAAATCTCGCTTTTTTCTAAGCATTCCTGTGAAAACTGCATCATCTTTGTAAATAGTTTGTGAGTTATTAATTTTTTAAAATTTCTGTGACTTGAATCACCCTGTATATTTCTAGGGCCTCCAGGGCCCTAATATGGTCAGTATGAAAGACCCATTTTATTAGCCTGCTGCTAGGAAGGTCGATGTTGCACTTCTGGGTCTGTCGCATATGTAGATAGGGTGGTGGTGTGCCTTTTGTTATCAGTGTCATACTTGTGTTCCCATACCCTTTGATGTATGGAACATTTGGTGAAACTGATGTGAACCAAGTTTCTCTGGAACCTGTCGTCCTTCACTGAAACATTGTACACACTGTGCTCTACGATCATCAGGTTTGTCCTTTGCATTTCATAATAAAGCATATATTGATTGGAACCTTTTGTAAGTTAGCTTGGTGCCTGTTATGCTCACTATTTTCTTATTTAAAGTATGTACGTATTGGTTGTATTCTGTTATCGTGCGCTTAGCATTAGGGTCATGATTCTGAGCTTCGTTGGAAACCTCTGGGTAATGGAAGTGTTGCCCCTGGTCCGTTGGTTGGAGAAGGTGCATGCCAAATCTCATATTAAGTCCTTCCTGTATCTGATTTATTGCAATGTCCTCCAGATGTTGTAATTCTCTTACCACGTCTTCCCAATTGGAAAGTGTGTAATACAAAGTTTGGAATGCACCTTCTCCAACCAATGAGCCAAGGGCAACACCTTCGTTACCCATAAGTATGACATTGACAGCAAAAAGCACATCACTGACCCAGAAGTGCATGTGGACCTTCCTAGCACCAGGCTAATAAAACAGGCCATATTATATATTATATAATATGGCCTGTTTATATTTTATGGCCATATTATATTTTCATACTGACCATATTAGGCCCTGGGGACCTATTCTGAGCTCTTCCGATAACTCAACGAGAGCGATACACGGAACATTCAATAAGTCCCCTTAGAGAAAGGCAGTTAACGAACCTTAGACAAATCCCTATTCTGTGCTCCATGTTAAGTGGGTTTCGCTACGGGTAATCGGTCAAGATGCATCTGGGTTCCATGCTATCGATAGCTGTTATGTTTTAACCAATCACAGTTTAGTTAACATTGTATTTTTGTCACATGACTGCAACCTGCCGTTTTCTAAGCGACGTTTTCTAACGTGGTTTTAGCATTGTCGTGTATCAGCGCTAGTGAAATAGTTTTGTTTTAAAATGTCGAAGAAAGGACAACAAAGCCAGCGAACTACAAGTCGTCAGTTTGAGATGCTCATTAATTTTATGGAAGACAACCCTAAATTAATGTCAGGGGAGTTAGATGCTTCCTTTACCATAAAAGACCACCAGAAATTGTGGCAAGAAATAGCCGATCGTCTGAATTCCAGTGAAGTCGGCTCACAAAAAGATCCAGAAATATGGCAAAAAGTAACTGATAGCTTTGAATATAAATATATAAATATATGACTATCATTTTAATTTATACATATGCGAATGAAATCTATTTCAGAAATAATGTTTATGCTAGCTACTTACTTTAAATTTTAACAAGAAAGCAATTACATTATTCATACGATATTCATAAACAGTTAAGGTAATTATTTTTAATAATTACCTTAACTTGTTACCAATACAACAACATAGTTTATTAACTCTCTCTCCAATTGCTCGTGAAGTAAAATCATTCTTACAACAAAAGACGCTATGTTGTTTTCACTTTCATTATGTTCCTAACAGCAGCTCGAGAGTGACCGATAACAAAAGCTTAGTTATCACACGTGGCTATCGGAACTGAAAACGAAACGTGCAGCTCTGAATAGCATTTTCATGATTGATTAAATGTGAATCACATGGTTCCAATAGAAACTGGTTTTTATTGTATTCATTAGCTTAACGATACAACTCAGAATAGGTCCCCTGGAGGCCCTAGAAATATACAAGGCCAGCCTGATGGGCAAGTGCATCAATTTTAAGGATGGTAACACATTATCGTATGCCTGGCATTACTTGTGTGGGGAACATGGCAACGTTAATGCACATTGAACTTATATTATTTACTGGCATGCTGCACTCTAAATAATAAGTACACAAGGGTTGCATTATATATGTATAGTGAACTTGTGTATTTACAAGCATTAAATCTTTGTTTTTTGTATATTTGAAATATTTTAAATTTAATCTTCAAAACATTGTTTTCCATTCAGGTTTTGGAATTGTTCTATAACCTAATACCTTGCTTACCTAATGAAGCATACCTTGTTACCCAAGGTCTGCTTAGCTAAGGTCAAAAGCATTCATTTAATGAATTATTAAAGTTTTGTCATCGGAAGTAAAGATTATTTATTGTTATTATTAGTATCAGTGATTAAGTTAGAAGATATCTTTATCTTAAATAAAATTACCCAATTATGGTGAAATCTTGAGACTACATAATTTTAGAATTTAGTTTGTAGTTTCTATGTCAGTCTTAATGTTTATTTAGAGAAATTATTACAGAAAGAAATTATTAATATTTCAATAAAATTCAATTTAAATATTTCTGGATCTGTAAATTTGACATTTTCAGTTCTAAAACTATTTATTGAAAACTGAATATATTAATCAAATATATTTTGATAACCAATAATTATCAATTGTCAAAATATTGGGTTGGCCAATAAGTCTGTTTTGTTTTTTTTTAGCTGAAAATAAAAGACAGTTCTTTTTCCATAGAAAATAAAAATTTTATTCAATAATATATTGACCATTTTTATCCAGTACCTTTTGCCATTTTTTTGGGATCTTCATAATTCCTTGTTCAAAAAACTTCTGGTTTTTTTAGTAAAAAATTATTCTGAATGCTGTTTTATGTCATCATCAGAAACAAAGCACTGTTCTTTTGATGAATTTTAAAGGGAGCAAAACAAGTGGTAATTGGAAAGGGCAAGGCCAGTGAATATGGAAGATGAGGTATGACATCCCAGACAAGCTTCAACAATTTTTGCCGGGATTGCAATGACACATGTGGCCAGGCATTATCATGGTGAAAGACAATGCCCTTGTGATTAACCATTTCTGAATGCTTCTTCTGAATCATTGTGTTTAATTTGACCAGTTTGGACACAGTATATATTGGAATTGATTGTTTTGTTTTCATAAGCAGCTCATAAACAAAAATCCTCTTCCAGTCCCTCCAAATCAAGAATATGACTTTGTTTGGATGAAATCCTGCTTTAGAAGTAATTGTGGCAGTTTGGCACTCTTCTTCTGTGATCTTTTGCACTTGATGTTGACATAAACAATCCATTTTTTTTTTTATTTCCATTACCATTCACTTCAGAAACGAGTTGCTCTATCATGTTTTTTTTTGAGTGAATTGCACATGGAAATGCAATTCACTCAAAAAATGCTTGGACTTGCATTTGCACTTACACTTGCATTTGTGTGTAACCCAAACATTGATCTTGCTGACATAACTAAATTGACACAGATGATTTTCCATGCTTGATTTCAGTATTTGAAGAATATCTGCAATCTCCTACATTGTATGGTCTGGATTACTATTGACTAATACTTTTACTTGATCACTATCAATCTCAACTGGCTGACCTGACATGGTGCATCTTGAATGGAAAAATCTTCAGAATAAAATCTTGCAAACCACTTCTGGCACACACATTCTCTCATGATATTTTTACCATATACCTCTCATATTTTTTTGCAGGTTTGTACCATATTTTTGCCTTTTAAAATAAAAAGCATAATTTGTTGATAATGCTCATTTTGTTCACTTATCTTTTGAATACTGTCAAATATACAAAATTAAACTAATTGTTAAGCTTTATTTTTGACAAGTGTCAATGAAATGTCACTTATCACCTTTTTCAAGGTTTAAACTATTAATAATTGCTTTTCAGAGTATCTAACTCTATCAGCAAAAACTGCACAAACTTATTGGCTAAGCCCAAAATATTGAAAGCTTCCAATTTTATTTTTTTAGCAAAATATTTTTATTTTCTACTTATTAAACAAACTTAAATTTTTTTAACTTTTCATTTATTTAAATTAATTTATTTATTTTTTCTGTAGGAAATAGTTTTGGTTAATGTAATGAATGGAAAAGTGCAGCTTCTTACTGAAGGTATGTATCTAACATTTACTTGAATAATCCACACACCTATTTTTTAAGATATTGTAAGAAAGAAAAAACTTACCCAATTTAATTTATTACATGTGAAACAAATTTTACTAGTTTATGGTATTAACATAACAGCAATCTTTACTCTTGCAATTTTGTAGCAATTAATATGGCAGTGTTCAGTTTACAAGTCCATGTGGTATTAAAAGATGTAAATACTGAGGAAAAATATAAGTTATTTGTATGTGCAATAAAGATATCTTTTCTGCAAATCATAATATCATAATATATTTCATATTTCATAATATATTTCATAATGAATTAATATACTAATTAAATAAAAGTAAGACTTTTTTTTCTTGCGAAGACACAATGCAGTGACAGTTGATTTAAAACACTGGGCAAATTTTCATCCATTATTCGGTCTGCTGTCACTGCATTGTGTCTTCGCAAGAAAGAAAACATAAAACACGGTTTTCTCAAGATAAAAGCAAGACTTCTTTATGTTGTTTAATTTGAATTGAAGGTTAAAGTAGAAGGTAGTTAAATTGAAGTTTAAAATAAGAGGTAATTTAGATAAAAAGATTAAATATACAACTAATAGTAAATAATTTATCCTTATTTTTATAAAATTAATTGCACTAAACTATTGACTACAGATGATGACTTTATTAAGCAAAGTCATTAAGTTGATAAGTGAAATTTACCACTATCAATATAAGCAAGACACTTAATAATTGGAAGCATTCTGGGCTTCACCAGTTGTATCACCAAATTGGTTTTGAATAAGCTGCACATCCCAATTTTTTGTCAAGATTTTTTTGAGAAAGCATTTGGTTTATATGGATAAATAACATATATTTTCTATTTTCTTTAAAAAAATTAATATGCAGACATATTTATTAATGATGAAAAAATTCATATTCCCAACTTCAGTTTTGTTTAATTTAATATCATTTACAAAATAACATTAACATAATAGAAACAACTTGATTAATATTACTAAAAAAGTAACCATCACATCAAATTTTAAATTTAAAAAATGATCCAAAAGAACAAGCATCTCTGACCTGTGTAATCATGAAAATGATGATGATAAATTTTTTCAACTTAGTTTTATAGGTTTGAAGATCAATGTCACATTTATTGAATTATAATAATAACATATAATAATAATATTATTATATATATTTAATAATATTATTATATGTTATTATTATTAATACATACAGAATAATAATATTACATACAGAAAAAAACAGGACAAAATACTGCTACATTTGTAAGAATCCTATACCCAAATGAGAATAGAAACAAAATAAAACAAAGTTTTGTTAAAATCAGATGATGATTACTGAATTATCATTGTGTTTTTTGCCTTCTGTGACATCTTCCATTATAGAAAGTCTGCCATGTTGTTGCTCACTAAAAGTGGTGCCACTCTTACTTTGACTGTTGTCTTAATATAACTATGCTTAAATTGTCTGCTGGATAGCTGAATGGATTACAGCATCAGCTCTCACTTTGTCCCCAAGAGACCAAAGTTTATGTCTGAGATGATTTGAGGATTTTTTGAAGGAAAATTGACCCAGATGTATTGGGCTCCATCTCCACTGTCCAGCCAACTCCATTGCAAGTTTTTTTGAACTTATGATGGGTAGAACATAGGCCCTTATAAAGCCTAAACAAGGTGCAAAGAGAACAAATAAAAGGAAATTTAAATAACTTTGATTGAATTGGTTGTAACATAAATGAATTGAAATATTTGATTAAATTAGATCAAAATTAGTGCTATACTACTAAAACACTGAGATTGTTTGTTTGGAATTAAATATAAAAAAAGTGGTGCACAATAATGCCAAATGTGTAATAAACTGGTAACACTGCTGATGATGTCATTCTGTATGGCATCACTTTTTAAAGTTGCTGATTAGTGTCTTATAACTATACTTAAATTATCCGATGTGTTAATTTCAGTGACATATTGAAATTATCTTGTATGTAGCTAATTTAATGAATGTATTTCTTTGCCATGATGAGGAAGAGAGGTCATAATTGGTCCATAGACAACGAAAAGAGAGGTCTATTAAAAAGAGTCAGAGAAACTGATGAATAACAGGTTGAATGTCTCAATGATCATAGAGAAAGATACAGAAACAAAAGGAACAAAAGGAGAATGAAAGAGTTGAATGTCTCAATTTCTAGAGAGATAAGCCTAACAACAAAAGAGTTCGAAAATCAGATACTGAACAATCTGAATGCCTCCATCAACAAAACATTTGAAATGAAGCAAGAAAACCTCAATGACATAACCTCTCTGCTTATGTAGGACAAATTATTAAGATCTGTTCCCATTGTTGTATGCATCTTTTTTATGATGAGACTGCTAACTTTTGCTAAATGAGTGGAAAAGTCAGGTTGAGTAATTTGCATCCTTTATCCCAGAACTTTACAATTTATTTAGCAATATTAAACCTATTGCAAAGGAGTTTGGGAAGGTTAACTCTTAAATCCATAATTTTAAACCAACAAAATATTCAACTGTGAATAATATCAAATGGATTGAACTATTTGATTAAATTATCTTAAATAAACCTATATTTCACTGAAATATTGAATTTACAGTATTTTCTATTTATAAATTTTAAGTAGTAAGTGACCCAACAGGTCACTGGTAGTCTAGTATGTTAATATAAGTCATATTTTGAAAGACTTACACAACCAAAAATCCAGCTTGTGAAACAACGGTGAAGAAAAATGAACATTTTCAATTGCTTTTAGTAACTATCCTCAAGTTAAAGAACTTACTTGGATTCATAAGCTGGATTTTTTGGTTGAGTAAGTCTTTTGTATATTATCCAGTATTTAGTGCATTTATTACTTACCATATTTTGAATTCTTTTATCAAAATTTGGTATACAGAACTAAACATTTTAAATTTTTATAAAGTGCTATCTTTTCATTTACTCTCTTTTTTAATAGAATATAAAACACATTTTTATTTTTGGATAAATATTGTCTTTTTAATATGTCAAAATATTTGATAAATATCATTAATGTAATAATGATGAATTTGTTTATGAATATTTAATTATTGTATCTTTATGACTTTTCATTTGTTTTCTGAATTATTTTGAAATGCAGTGAATTTTTTTTAATTTTAAAACTTTATAATAAAATTTGTTTAACAGATGAAAGCATTGGATCATGGAAAGTTTTGGATGTATGGAATGACAAAATTGTAGCATGTTGTTGTTCTCCAAATAAACTTCCTCATATTGTGAGTTTTTTATTTTTAAAAATTTTTAATTTGTAGTAATGTTTGATATTCAGTTAAGGGAATTATTTATAGTATATTAGATCTTATTTTTTGATGAATGCTAATGTTGATCGGAAAATAAGTTTATAGTACCATGTAACTCAAAAGAAAAATTTTAATAGAATAAACTGACAATATATAATAAAGTTGATACTGCTATAATATTTTTTAAATACAATGATACCTCATATTTCAAATTTAATTCATTCAAGGAGGTCATTTGAATTCTGAATCACTTAAAGTCTGAATTGATTTTTTCCATGGAAATCCATTCCCAAACCATAAACAATACCCATTTTGATAACATTAAAATAGCAAATATACATAATTTAAGATGAAAATAACATAACAAAATGCCCTAATAATACATTGAAACATGAAAACAATAAATAAAATACATAAATACTGTATAATAAAATGAAAATAGCATGTACTGGTTGCAAATCATCAACTTTGGCATCTTAATATGTCTGCCAGATCTGCCACAGATGTGTTGCTTTAATGCTTTTTTGATGAGTTTTTTTTTAAATCTTACTGGTTGATATTACAACCTCCCTTTTAGACTTTGTTGCTTTTACACACTTCTCAGATGCCATATATGTTATGTTAATATGTAAAGATTGGGTTAAACAGAAAGATTTGTGTATTTTTAACAGCTGTCATTAATTAATATAGATGTGTGATTTAATTATAACACTTGTGAAATTTAACATATTATTGCTAATGTGAAATTGGAAGCTTATTTTAAACTTTTTACTTCACATATTTATTGAACAAAATCAAGTTGAAATGTCTTCAGATAAAAACATATCAGAAGTATTATGCTTTATGAGTTTCAGAAAGGATATAATGCTGTACAAACAGGAAAAATACAGTCTAACTTGGTTATAACATCATCGGATGTAACAACAACCCTAATGTAACGTCAAATTTTTATCTGTCCCACAACTTTACTATACTAGATAATGTTAAAAAAAACCTGCTTGTAACGACATAAAACTCTGTTTTAACGTCATATTTGAAGGCACTCCCAAATTTACAAAATTAGATTACAAATTTTATTTCACAAAGAAAATACTACATGTTTAGTCCTAGGGTCAGAGTCCACTTCCTAGAACGACTGTGGGTGGTACTCTCACCACCTGACTTCAGTGGGGTGAGGTTTGCTACACTTTTAACCAGATCAGTTATTATGTACTCATTTTTAAATTACTTTATGCTAAATTGTTAAATATTCTATTATTTTTAATATAACCTATTACATTAAATAGTTTATAAAGAAATAATTGAATTACAGTCAAACCTGTTTTTATGCGCTCTTTTTATGTGCGATTTTTATTTGTGCGATTTTTTTAATGCGAAATTTTAATTTGTGCGGTATAGTTGGCGACTAGTCTCGTGCGATTCGTCATGTCTTACGTTGACTTATTATAGCTAAATAAACTTATTATAGCATAAATGCACTTATTACAGTAATATTATTGCATGAATATGCGAAAAATGAAATAATTTACTTTTTAAGTCAACAAAACACCACCTGGACAAAAATATGTAAAACAGACGATAGACCAGACGATGCAGTCAAGTGCTGACATCTGTTGTCAATAAATTCTATTTCGTACGGTTTTGAGTTATTTTCTATGTGAGACTTTTTTTATGCGGTCCCTGTTGACCGCATAAAAAAAATATTTTTAAATTGTGTCGCGAAAACTATTATTTACAGCCATTCGTGAAGTTTCGTGAGATTTTCTTTTATGCGTTTTTTTTAATGCGGTCCCTATCCCCCGCATAAAAACAGGTTTGACTGTATTTTTAATTGGCATACATTAGTTTAACCTTTTGTTGCCATTTGATTCGACATTATTCTCAAAACCAGAAGTTCTACCGTTATTGAAACTTATGACAAATAGAAATTTCTTATGAAAGGTAATTTTTGAAATTTTTAATTACATCGATGTAAACTTAGACATAATAATGTATATAAAGTTGATTTAAACATGTAATTTGCATTTTTATACATACGATAATAAATTTATTATGATAATAATAGACTTCGCAGATAACGACACTCGGTTATAACGTCAAAAAATTGTCGGTCCCATGGATGATGTTATAAACAAGTTAGACTGTATTCATAATGTATATGGGGAAGATGCTTTTAAACTTCAAACATGTCATATGTAGTTTAAAAGTTTTGTTCAGGAAATTTTGAACTAAAGGATACAAAATGTTCAGGGGTGCTCAAAAGCTCTCAACAAAGAAAAATTGCAAGAAGAAATTCCTAAAAAAATTGATGAATAATACACAATATATATAACCAAACACACCAAAAATAAAGCAAAAAAAAAAAGCACTGAAAACATATGCACATAATGTGAGAGTGAGAGACAACTTGGATGCACAACAGAGTGCAGTTTAAACATTGAAGCATCATTCAAACTCTGAGGTGAATTTTTGCCAAATTTAGCATTTGAACTCTGAAACATTCAAAGTTAGTTATTCAAATTACAAGGTGAGTATAGTCAGACCCCTTAATAATCAAAACACAAATTGTCAAGGCAGCAAAGACATCAGCCTGCCATTCCAGAAAACCAAAGTTCAAGTTCAGGTCATGAACATCAGGAATTTTTTGTGAGTGGTTTGTCCCAGATATGTTGGCCTTGTTTCTTACTGCTTGGCTCCTATGGTGAGACTGGTCAAACACATGATGGGCCAGGAAAGAAAGGCTTTCTTAATGCCAAAAAGGCAGAAAGAGTGAAAAACTAAAAGAAAAAAAAATAGTCAAAAAGACTTACTTAGTTTGTTTTGAATCTTCTGAGCTACATATGAGGGAAAGTCAGTAAATAGTTATATGATAGTAAAATATTGGGATTATAATAGTTAATTGTAATGGGTTATGACATTAAAACTTTCATAACTTACAAAGCTAACTTGTTAAGTAAATACTCATGACTTTATTCTGACCCACCTAAAATGCATTTGGGCTTAAAATATAATGATATAGCCCTCATCAGTAAGCACTTATTGGTCAGATACAAACCTATTATAAGACATTTAACCATGATACAATTTACAACTCGTCTAAAAAAAAGTGTATACTATAACATTAAAACACCATAAATAAATGGTTAGCTGTTGACAGTTGCACTTCCATTATAACTAATGACATAACAATATTTTATATTTACAATTACAATTTTATGACATACAAACTTATTCAAAAAGGAGTAAATAAAATACTATAAAGTTTGCAGTGTATTTTTATTGTGCTGTACATATAATTTGCTATCCAAATATTACATATATCTTCACCATTCCCCAAACAGACATTTGCTCTGCTATTCATGTGTAGCATCCTATATACCCATATTTTTGTTTAATCCTTTATATATTCTTAGGTGCACAAAGAATTTCATATATTTTTGAGTAAATAATGTTGCTAAACTGTTTGTTTATAAATCACCACCCTTATTCAAATTCAATCCACACTTAAATATTGTACATGGTAATTACTTTTTTCCTATGCAGTTGGTGGTGAACCATATTAGCTTTACGAAAGTTTCAGTATGTGATAACCCCTTATAAATAACTATTACATGATAGTAAAAGATTTGACTTGATGTAATAAGGGATTAGAAGCTTAATTATTGATAAATAAGTGTAATGTAATAACTGCTGTTACAATTGGGATGTAAGAAAATGTGCTAATCTGCAAATTAAAATGGTTACCTCTGTATGTACTAGGCAACTGACATTTTGGCAACGCAGCCAATTTGTATCTGGCAGCATGATTCTGAAATGACCATGCCACTTTTAAATTGCACCATTGAGGAACAGCACAGTGTTCATTTTTTGAATGCTGAGGCAGTGAAATCATCTGAAATTTACTGCTGAATGAAAGCTCAGTATAGTGAGAATTGTTTTAATCAAGTAGCTGTGCATCAGTGGATGCAAAGATTCAAGAATGGGAGGAAGAATGTAAACAATGACATTTGTTCTGGACATTAACCATTGTGGCAATTGATTAGAAAATCAGTGACTGCAGAAGAATCATAGTTGTCAATATTGCTGAAGAGTTTAACATGAGTCACAGATTGGCCTACAAAATTATGTGTAATGAGTTCTGATATCATACAGTTTGCATCAGATGGATTTAGATGACTTCTTCTATAGAACATCTGGAATCTGATATGTCAGATCTACATGGTGGATGTTTTAATGTTCATCACATATCAAATTCTAGATGTTCTATGGCAGAAGTCATCTGAATCCATCTGATGCAAATTGTGTGGTATATTTCAGGTTTTTACTTGTTTAAACTCTGAAAAAAATATCTGAAAGAAACTATATAATCAAAATTTTCAGGTAATGAAGAGTAGTAGTAGTAGTAGTAGTAGTAGTAGTCAAATGATTGCCATAATTAATAAGGCTATTTTTTTGCTACAATTAATAATTAGAAATTAAGTAATTTGATACTAGAGGTAGATGTTAGGTGCCATCTCTTATCAAAATTAATAATTATAATAATTTAATATTTATTAAATAATTTAGAACAGTCTAAAAGAAAAGAATTAGCCCAGAGTGGAAGTCAAACTCGCAACCTCTGCTTACCATGCAGTGCACTGCCCTGTTATGCCACTCAGACTGCCGAGTGATTCTTCACTTTCAGACACATTTAGATCTTGATATAACTATTCACAGTTGGCACTGTGAGTAACTGTGAATGACTCTCATGCCCATGCCTATGTACTTCTCCACTATGGCCCTCAGCCAGCTATAACTTTATCTGGCATGGTATAATTATGGTGATCATTTGGTTTAATATTAATACATCAGGTTTTGGGATGTATATATATATATAAAAAATTACTGATACAGTGGTAGTCTCTGTGCATTTACAAGGGAAATTACATAGAAAAATAATGTTGTTTTATTCTTTTGTGTTATTTTGTGACAGTGTTATGAAAATTACAAATATTGATTTTTCCTCATGTAATAAGTCATTACAATGAAAAGGAATTACATCATTGCTACGAAGATCAAGACATTTTTGTGACCATAGAAACTAACTTTTCAGATTTCTATTTGAATTCAGTTTTTCAAATGATTATTTCATTGAACTATGATCCTTCAGTGAACACATTTGAAACCATATAATTATGAACACTAGAGCCTCAATATGTGTCAGCAGTATTTGAAATTAAAACATTTGATGTCTCAAATAATAACTTTTAAATTTACTTTTTAATTTACCTGTATGATACAATAATAATAATTTTTTTTTATAAAATTAAGTTTTATAAATATTATATGAACTAATTTTAAAGATTGAGTTAAATTTAACTTTTTTCATGGAAAATAATACTTTTTAAGAAAATACTTATAAGTAGGCTTACCATAATAGTTTTTTCTCAAACCGGGACAATTTTGAAAAAATACTTGCAACAGAAAATTAAGCCTACTAGGATAAGTACCTATGATTGAAAACGCTAAGTAAAGTATTTGTTAACAAAATCAACGAGTCAAAAGCAATTTTTAATAACTGAACTAAACATATCTTATTATTAAGAAGTTATTAATATTTATCACTATTGTGAACTTTTTTAAAAATTCTTTGTCACTTAAATCGGTACATTTAAATTACAACAATACATTTGAGGAAGTTCCTATTGCTTGCCTTATGTTTTGCACATTTCAAGTGATTTTTAATGTTTGAATGCCCACCATGAGTTATTGAAAATTCTGAAAAGCACAGTTCAATCACAGACTTTTTTTTAATCATCAGTAAACACATGGTTTCTTTCTGGCATTTTAGAGATTAAATGAATTTAATATACAGTACAAAATAATCGCAAATGCCGACCAGCAATTTGAACTCAACTAAGATATGACATGTGTAGCAATGATGTGGCTAGTGTAAGTTTGAATGTTGCCAACTCTAATTGAAATAAAATATCTAAAAAAATGAAATAAAAAATATCTGGATTTCATAGACTACATTCTATTATAAATTCTGTGAAAAAATATCTGAATGACAAAATAAAACATTTAAATTCATTACACTATATTTTATAAATTTTGTGAAAAAACATCTAGACAGCATTAAAGGTAATTAGATCTACATATGAAACATTTAGATTGGCAACAGTGAGTGTAACAGAGGAATTGACAAATGGCTTTTTTCACAAGGCTGCACTATTTTTACTTCTTGTATGTTTGACACTTTTAAAATTTTACCAAATAACTGGGACAAAATGACAAACTGGCTGGGACGCTGGGACAATATCGTCAAAACAGGACGTCTGGTAAACCTACTTATAAGTGATATGTAAGATAAAAATTTGAAATTTTGAATTTTTGTAGCATTCTTCTTATAAATTTTTCAATAATTTTGTTTATGATATTTATATATGTAATCTCTTTTATTTTAAAATTATTTTAGCTTTTGAAGCCTAAAACATTAAATTATACTAAACATTATACTAAAAAAGTTAAGTATTTTTTTAATATAAATATTTTTATTTAGAGATTTGGTGAATTAAGTATCAATGAAGAGAATATTTCCATATCTTGGCATGTTGTTGATACTGTAGATATTAACGTTTCTGACATACATTGGTCTGTGATAACTCTGAATCCTCCAGTTGAAAATAAAGATTATCGTGAGTTTCTTCATAAATTTTAATTTTAAATAATAATAATTTAAAATGAAGATTTTTTTTAATGAAATATTTATAAAAGTTTAAAATTAGTTTTCTTAAAATTTAGATTATATAGAATAGCAAAATGATGATTTATACAGACTTGCAAATTTCTTAAAAATGCTTCAGCTAAATTATTGATATTTTTTGCCATTTATCTGAAACATAAAAAATGATTTTTTATGATTTAATTAAACATCTGAACAAAAATTTTACATAGAGTACATGAACATTTTATGACCTAGCATATTGAAACTAAAAATTCTAATGATGAGAATGAATACTGAAGTAAAATACCTGAAAAACTATGATATTAGTTATTACTACACCAAGACTAAATAGTCATTTATGTTAAGTGATTGTTCTCATGTTTCAATTATAAAAAGCATTGAGATGTCTTATGCATATTATGCATATGGAAAATATGGATTATAATATTTTGTAAAATGATACAATACATATCTGTTCTGTGATCTGATATTACATATTCAGATACTACATATTAGTATTATGATAATTATATAGATTAAGAGATAAGAGAATACTTTAAAAATATCAGTAAAAAATGAAAATTATTCTATGCTTTCGTCCAATGAAAAGAGAAATTATTCCTTCTTCACTTCAAATTGGACAGAAAACCAAACTTTCATTCCATTCACTACAGTATTAGCATAAGAACATATTATATTTTGATTCATAGGAAGATTATTGATAGACTTGATTCATAAGTAAAATATGTCCATACAAAGTTTTAGTTTGGCATGAATCATCCAATGACTTGATACAAACTCAAGTGCAAGAAAATATTTATTTTAATATAATATTTTTCTATTGTACTGTATTAATTTCATTTTTCATTTTTGACAGAGAAATGCTATTGAGAAATAATTTCCACTAAATCCTTATCTATGGATTTATAGTTAATATTCCCAACTAGACAAACTTTTTACTACATTCAATCCATTCAAATGAGCAAATTATATGTATGCATTATCATCTTGCATCTTTATGCAATATGAATGTTGCCGAGTTTCTGATTCTTACGAATTAAATAAAAAACAGAGAATAAAATTTTATTTCCTTTTTTTTTCTTTGTAAACTGTAGCAAATCAATAAAAACTTCTTGCATTGATAAGCAGTAATGGTTCAATAAAATCAGATTATCTGTTAATTATAACATATATAATAAGGCTTAATAATAGTTTGACATAAAGGTAAAATTATAGAATATTACATAAAAGTTTTTCATTTGTTTGTCTTTGGTATTTTTTCACTGATTTAAGAAATTTTTCTTGAATTAATTAATGATCATCTATACATTGAAGTAAAAACTACAAAAATGTAAAATTATTAAAATAATAATTTTTGAAAAAATTGGTCATAAAAAAAAATTACATTTTCTAATCCATGAAATTCTTTGAAAAGTAAAACTAAATGAACAATTATTTATTGTAACATCGTCACGATACTGGGCTGCAATTTTTAATCATATTTTTAATTTATTTCATTTAAAATATGTGCTTTCCACCTCAAATTAGTAGTGGCTTGCCCCTGTACATCAATCTTTTCCTGTAACAATAGACTTTTTCGTGCCGGTTATCTATCTAACACTTTTTAATGGAAAATTTTTGAATTTAAATAGCATGGCTTCTGGTTTGCATCAAAATTTTTATATAGTTAATCAGGGCCTCCTGCCCCTAAGGTTTCCATATCTGGTCTCAGATTTTACCTATCTAACTTCATTCTTGAGATTAAGGAAAGACAGACAAATGGACAACAGTGGTCTACAATTTTTTTAATTGCAGCCCAATCAACTTAAATAGATTATAAATAGACAAAATATATTTATTATAATGAGAATTATGCAAAATTTAATTTATTTTTAAAAAGTTTTATATTAATTATGTTAAAACAATATTTTTACTATATTTAAATTGCTCTTTATTATATTTTATAATAAAAATGTATTTTATGTATGGTTTCTTTTTTTTTATATCAAGCTTCTTTGGATTATGAAGCTATATTTATCAAGCCAATTGTAGAATCCAGTAAACCTTTTCCATTAATTGTTTGGATTCATGGTAAATGTTTCTATAATATTTTATTAATAATTATTTAATATATTAAAACATTCATATGATGATGATTTACTTGCAAAAATTTTGCTTTTAAGGTTTTTATGTTTTATCAAAATTATCATTAGTATATCTTTAAGTATATTTGTATATCATTTATATTTTGATATAATTTCAAAAATTAAAATATTTTTAGAAATACATTTAAGGAAATTTAGAATTCATAAACAAAAATTTTAAGCTTAAAATATTTTATTTTTTAAAAACTTTTGTGAAGAAACATTGTTTATGTTGGTGTTTATAAAGATGTGTTGATACTAGAAAGGTGTTTTTAAAAAATATGAAGGCTACTCTTAAAGTTTCCAGATATGTGAAAACCACTGAATGCAGAAAAAAAATTGGAAATAGAAAAAAAGCAAGATATTATTTTTGACTTCTAATATGAGAATGATCCTGAACTTAAAACATTCATGTAATAATGGCAAAGAAATGCATTAATTAAATTGGTCCATTTAAAAAAAATTTTTTTTAAACAGAGAAAGAGAAATGTTTTATATCAGTTCGATTGAAAGACTTTTAAGAAATGTATTTTAAAATATCATATCTAAAACATTACAATATACAGACTTTTTCTTCTTTAAGCATAATTTCTAATATTGTTAGTCATTTTTTTTCTTGTCATAGAAAGGTTCTGGAAAGAAATTTAACCAATCTTCATATCCAAAATGAATTTTAGCCAGTATTTTATTTTACTTTTTGTCTTCTTCAGCCTAAAAACATGCAAATTTTTTTTTACTAACTAACAATATAATAATTATAGACTTTCTCAAATGGGATCCCAGGATCCTGGTTGTTTTTTTAACCCGGGAAATTCTTCTTGTCCCGGAAAATCCCCAAATTTCTTAAAAGTTCACTTTTTTCTTATTTTGTGTTAAGGTTGAGGAAATTTTGCAAATAGAAAGTATAATTAACTCATAAACTATCAGAATACATTTGTATTTATTAATTTTAAACTTACTTATTAGATTTTTTTTAATTTTTCTTCGTTATGGCATGTCACAGATTGTCAATAATCAATATGTAGCCTATTTGTGACAGGACTCTGAAAATTCTTTACTTGTCAGAATGGAATAATTGGACTTATGCTGTCTTAATTTTTAACCATGCCCAATAGCTTCAATAATTGCATTATGCTAGGCTGAGCAAATTGGGCAAGGATACAAAAGAGTACGAAGCAATCAAGTATGACATTTTTCTTCATAAATCTGATTATTAAAGACAAACGAGCTGCCAAATTATCAGGATATAAGCTCAATGCTACTATTAAAGCAGCCAAGGTAGACAAATCAAGAATACTAGAACGCAAAAGAAGTACTACAATCTCGAAAATGAACTAGAAATCTTCAGGATACAGGTGAAAAACACATAATATCTGTCTTCTTTTAAATGCATTAAACACTATTCCACTTGCATCAATTGAATCAGAAAGGGCATTCTCGGTAGCAGAACTTTTCATTACTAAAATAAGAACCAGATTGAGTGATCGGAGTATTGACCATCTTTGCTTTTTAAAATCTTATTATAAAAATTTACAATAATATTTTGTATTATGTTTTATTTAAAAAACAAAAATTACCTTTTAACTTAGAAGTTTGATCTAAGTTCATTTTATTCTTTAAATTTTCAACTCAATTCAAAGGAATTTTTGTTGTGAGCATTTTCCAACAAACTTTAATAATTTTTTCTGTTTGTGAAAATTTCTACCTAATTCAAAGGTAATTTTTAATATATATCTTACGCAGCATTATTAATATGATTTTGGAGGTTGTAGAACATATTAAATTACTTTAAAAAATGAAAAATAATTATATTATTTAATTTCAAGATATTTTGTAGATCTTAAAAATAATTAATTCTATCCCGGGATTTCCCGGTAGCCTGGAAAACAGTTCACTTTTATCCCAGAATCCCTGGACAAGCAAAAGACCCGGAAATGAGAAATCCTAAATAATTACAACAGAGAATAATATTAAAAACATTTTTAACATACTAAAAAAATTCAATTACCATTCTTTAACATTTATTTACTATAAATCAATATACTGTACTGATACACTATACATACATTTGTTTAAATTCTTACATTAATCTGTGTAAATTCTATACATACATTTGTTTAAATTCTTACATTTTGGGAATTCACTTATGTACAAATTGTTCTAAAATTTATCACAGTAACGTTTTCGTCAAAAATTACAGTAGTCGTATATTTAATTTAAAAAATCTTTAACATACATACTTTTGTTAAACTTTCAGCTTTTTGCAGAATGTCTGATAGTTTTATATAAAGATTGGAATTCAGAACGAAAGTTGATTCCTAATTTAAATCAATATTAATATGAAATCTGCAAATATCAGAGAAAAAAAATTTAATGCAAATTTTTTTGAACAATTGTAAACATCCACCGATAAAAAACTATTGAATAATTTTGGATTGGAGGTCACCCCGATTGTCAGCAATCTGATGGGAAAGTTGACACATAGGTGTCAGAAAATGCGTTGTCATCGTCAACATGGATGATCACGTGACTCCTTTTCCATGACAATCAAATAAAAGCTCAAGCTCTGGAAGCTCAGGGCGATCCAAAGAATACTTGTCAATGTGATACATTCGTCTCCCAGCTCAGTGAAAGAAGAAGACTCTGGTAGAAGACAGATCACGGCTTTGAACTTCCATACAGCTCGCCATATCGTCATATTGCCATACTGGTTAGGACTACGATTCCTACGAATGGATCAACGCATAGTGTTCATTTCCCCATAGAGGTATTTTTTAGCGAATTGTGAACTTTCTCTCCGGTGACAGGAATAGGCTTAGCCTAGAGCGGCCCGTTATATATATTTTTAGTATCTTAATCACAGTTAACCAAGTTAGTTTTGTAGACCTTTTGTATATCAACTTTAGACATTAATAAATGCTTAGTTATTTTATTTAACCTGTCTCCTGTCACTCCCAGCCACCTGTGACTTGCTCACCTCCCTCACCGTGTGGTAAAAAGCCATCAGAAACGACAACGTGGGTGGTCTTTGCAGATTGTTGCCGAGTAAGTGGTCAGTAGGGATTAACTCCTGGCCCACGGTTTCTCACATTAATTTAAAAAGAATGATTATATTGTGAGAATCTATGGGTTGATGATTTAAATTGTTAAATTAAACAATAAATTTTTGTTATAATTTTGATAGAAAATTTATCTCATCTTAAAATTAAGTGAAATTGAAAACGGAACTTTTTGTGTTAATGGAGGAAAACAACTCAGTTCCTCCAAAAGCGATAGTTAGTGTAGAATTTTTCACACACTATTCACAAGATTGTCTGACTTTCATCATGTGTCAGAAGCATGGAGGGCTTATTTCAAATAATCCAATTGGATAGAATTTTCATAAAAAAGATGATAGGTCACATTCAAACATGCTCCTGTGAAAGATCTTGCCTGTGCTCTTGTCCCCTCTCTCTAGTTCTCTAATCTTACTCGTTCTCCCACCAAGATGAGATAAGACAAGAATTCAAACTTGTGCCTCAATTGAAGAATTTCAGCATTCCATGTCAAATATATATGTATTACAGATAATATGAATTTATGTAAACTCTTTCATAGAAAGGAACTAGATAATGGATTGTCATTCATCTTATCTCCTTTTAGAATTATTTATGTTTCAAAGTTTATTTCTTTGATATAATATTTTTTATAATTAGCATTTAATCTATTTGTAATAATATTATTCATCTTTTCATAATACACATATCTCTTAATTATATTATATTTGATTTGTTTATGCCTAACGCCATTGTTGGCCATGTTATCAATGATTTAACTTAAATCCTCCTAAAAATTCCAGCTAATTTTTAATATAGTTTTTCTGCTCGGAAAAGTTAAATCATGGGTTAGGACATGGTTAAATTTATTCTAACTAGTCTCAAGATTTTTAGAGAAAGATTTCTCTGATCTTTCTTTCTACATATCCATCCTCAATGTGGAATGTTGTTATTTTGGAGTTCCTTGTTCTCACAATATTACAATAATAATAATTTAAAATTTCATTGTTATATTACAAAAACAAATTATATTTTTGTTAATTTTTTAAATGGAGTATTAAAATTTGTAAATTGTTTATATTAAAGTATTTATGCATTAAATATATAAATTATATATGAGAAAATTTAAATTTCGAAGTTGAAACTAAAATTTTCTTCATTTTATTTAAAATTTAAAGAACATGTAAAAGTAATATTTGAAAATTTATGTTTTAATGTAAAAGTATTATTTAGTGTCTGATTGTAATAAATAATGTTATATTTTTTATAAAACCATGTCCTTTTCCATATTTCTGAATTATTAAACACTAGTTTTATAGTGTATTTCAACTCAGCTAAATAAAGGTAATTGATGAAAAACTTGCCAGGTATCTTTGAAATACACTATAAAACTAGTGTTTAATAATTCAGAAATAATGTTATTTTTAATGTTTATGCTGTTTATAACAGCAGAACATTAGATGAAATGCATTTATTAATGTGTTTATTATGGAATGTATTTTAGTATAATTTTTTGTGTGTACAGGCACGATGAAGTGACGTTTATTTTTTCAACACTAGGCTAGTTGAATCTTTATTTAGTTAAACGTGTTTTTCTACATCGACGTTTCGGGCTTCAGCCCCTCATCAGCTAACTTGCTTTTGCATGGGTACTATACACACTGTGTGTGTATAGTACCCATGCAAAAGCAAGTTAGCTGATGAGGGGCTGAAGCCCGAAACGTCGATGTAGAAAAACACGTTTAACTAAATAAAGATTCAACTAGCCTAGTGTTGAAAAAATAAACGTCACTTCATCGTGCCTGTACACACTAATTAAACACAACACGGTTTCGACAAAATCATCAAATAATTTTTTGTATTATAAAATGAAATATAATTAATTTAAAATTATTGTTAAATGAATTAAAAAATTATGAATATACATTGCTTATAAATTCAAAAATTACTTACACTTTATGTTTAGGAGGACCACATTCTGCATTTACAGTTGGATTTCATTTATATAGTCTACTTTTCTCAAGATGTGGCTTTTATGTCTTACAAAGTAATTTTATATTATTTTTTTATTTCATGTTTGAATAAAAATAAAAGGAAAATATAAATTTGTATTTATTATTTTCAGTTAATTATAGAGGCTCAGTAGGTTATGGAGAAAATAGTATTTATTCTTTACTAGGAAATATTGGATCTCAAGATGTCCAAGATGTTCAGGTATTTAAGATGTATTTTAATTTATTTCTTATAATATATTAACATGTTACAAGGATTTTATTTTATTCAAAATATATTTCTGTTAATCTAGATATATCTTTTATGCTTAATTAAAATCAAATATTTTAATTTAACTTATAATAAAAGATTGTTCTTTATTAATTCATGGTGAGAAAATCTATTTTTATTAAAATCATATTTGTTACTATTAATATGTGCTTACACACTATTTTGTGATCCACAGAGCACTGAATTATTGGAGAACTTATTTACATCAGTAAAAATAACAAGACAAAAATACTTTTAAACTGTCTGGTTCATTGTCAGGAATGTCCAATCACTAAATATCACATAAAAAAATAGTTTGGAACTCCAAATTTGAAAACCTTTCAAGCTTCTATCAAATTTCAATCTTACTAACTTTTTCTTTAGAAATAATGACATCACTACACTCAATGAGTATATAATAAAACACCAAACGATCACCTAAATATCAGGCTACAATATGGCTACTTAAATGATTGGTACAAAGTAATTTGTCACTAGAGGTAGAAGTTAGGCACCATCTCTTAAGTAAATTAATAATTATAATTAATTTCTCTTTAGAGATATATTTTGGTTATGCCATTCTATCTATTACAACACAAATCCAGAAGTTTGTACTGGCTGGCAAGCTTCATGTTTCTGCCTGTAAGCTTGGAATTTACAAAATATTGGAACATTTTTAAAATTTAAGATTTTGGAGGTTCAAACATATGATGTTTAGTAATTGGGATTCCCTGAAGATGATCCAGAAAACTCAAAAGTACTTGAATCCTATTTTTACTGATGTGAGTTCTTCAGTAAAGTAGTGTTTTGTGTATTGTAATGCTTGGAGATAGAAGTTATGAAATATATTAAAATTAAAACCTATGAGAAAATAATAATAATACATTTTTAAAAAGAAGAAGAATAATAAACAAAAGTAATTATTGTTTTTATATTAAAAAAATTTATGGAAATTGCACATATTAGATGAATGCTAATGTTAACAAAATAATATATACATAATCTTGGTATTATTTTGATATATACATTCAAATTAAATAGTCAAATCTTGGTTCCATTCAATGCTTGTATTTATATATGCCTTTATACAAGTCAGGAAAGTTAGAAAATATTGCTTTTAAAATTAAAAATTATTTCAAAATAGTTTTTTTTCCTTTAAATTATAAAATCAAATTCTATTAATATTTCTTGAATACTGCAAAATTTTAATATTTCAAATTAATCTATAATCAAACAATCAATACACTCAATGTTTTTTTTTCTTTATCTGTATCTTTGAAATGTTAATTATTCATTTGTATTTTTGTCATTGTTGCTAAACAAATGTTAGGGACTATTCAACATTTGAAAATTGTTAATTCAATATTGTTCAGTTAACATTAAATTTTTAAGAAGATATAGATTCCAGATGTCAGATAGTTAAGGCATCAGTTTACACTTTCGAGGACCTGCATTCAAATCCGAAAGGAATTTTTTGTGGATAATCTGTCCAGAATATGTTGGGTCCCATTCCTTGCCATCTTGTCACCTCCCCCTGTGAGTCTGGTCAAACCCATAATGGGTAGGAAGAAAAAGCTCTTAGTACCCATAGGTTGGAGAGAGTCAAAAATGGGATATCTGTCACAGGATGTATGCACAATATAATGTGTCATGCATAACATTGTAAATAGCTTACAAATTGGTTCAAAAGTTCAAGGAAGGTTGAACAAACATAGATGATGAGCCATATAGACTTTTGAACTCAAGCTTTTTATAGTGACATGTTGCATTTGTGGACATCTTTTTGATAACTGTAGGATCTTGGAGTTATATGCATTGTTTAGTGACTCTTCAGTTCATTCACTACATAATAATTTGATAACCAATTCTGAAATCTTTCACAACACTAGAAATCTGGTTTACTAGAATGTGAGAACCTGGGGTTTGGGGAACATTTCAATTTAAAAAGAAATGAATATTATAACATAAATTTAAAGTAATATTTTAGTTAATATTTTGAAACATCTGGTAAAATGGAAAGAAAAAGAAAAATTTATCAATTTGTGCATCTTGCCTTGACTTCCTCTGATTCAGCAGATGTCTAGTTCCTGTTGAATAGATATTTTCTCAGAATATGACCGCATTGGGAGAAAACCCAATTGGATGGCATATTTTCTATATAAGAGGGACAGCCCTTAGAATCAAGGCCACTTTCAGAAATCTGATAGCCATAGTGAACCATTTCATAATCGTTCCCGTCTGACTAAGACAGAAGTCTTCCAAAGAAAGGTCTACATTACAAGAAGATATTGGTTCTCTCCTAAAACTCCAGGTAATATGAACTTTTGTAAGCTCTTTCAGTCGGCAACCATATTCTAGGATTTAGCCAATAATTCCATTGTTATATTTATGTTTTAGTTTAGCTTTTGTTTTACTTATGCTGGTTTGTGTATATTACATGTATGCTTAATATATATATATATATAGTAATAAAGAGATAGTTTATATAGTGGATTTGTCTCCCTCCATCTTGCAAATCAACACAACACCTCCACCACTCAAATCATACTAGCCCTCGAATCAAGCATTACAGATAGAAGTAATCACAAGTTAGGACACGAGCATTGTGATCTCATATATATAAATCTTTGTGGAACCAAACAAAAATTTATTATTATTACTAGAATAATCACTTTCTTATTCTATTATTCCTGCAATTCTTACCCAAAATTTTATTTTTGTTTTTTGTATTTATTAAAAATTAATTATAATTTATTTGTAATATAATTTTAATTTAAATCAAATGTTTTTGTTTTGATTTATTTTTATCATTAAACATACAATTAGTAATTTCTATTTATATAATTTTCTGTTTTTAATTAGTATGCTGTAGAGAAATTACTAGAAACAGAAAATATAGATAAAAATAAATTAATATTATTTGGTGGATCTCATGGAGGTTTTCTTACTGTTCATCTTAGTGGCCAATATCCAGTAAGTGTTTTTTATATTACTATTCATTTGAAATTACAATAATCAAATTTTCATTATTTATATTTAATATAAATTTTTAATAAAATTAGGATTTCTATAAACTGAGTATTTGTAGGAATCCAGTAGTCGATATTGCCGGTAAGTTTATTTTATTTATTATATGTTCATTATATTATAAAAAATAAAAATATATGCTTTGCATAATTTACAAAAATAAAGTATTCAGAATATTTTTTAATTTAAAAATACAGTAAGACCCTACCATATACAGATTCATCACTTGATAAAGACAAACTAAGAAAAGAACAATCTGGAGTATACAAAATACCCTATGAAAATCAACAGTTAGGAATCAAAAAAGATTACATTGGAGTTACAAAAAGAAACCTCTTTATGTAACTCAAGAAACACAAGTACAATGTGGAAAAGGCCATAATAATACAGTTTTATTGACACTGTCAAAGGTAGAAGGCTCAGTTATAAAGTGGGATGAAGCAAACATTAAAACAGTACATTTTCCAACCATTGATATGGATGTGGAAAAATAGAGATATACAAGTGCAAGATCAAAGAACATTGCCTAAATGCTAGCAGTGCAAATGCAAAACCTTTGGCTTGGAAATACATCATAGAAAAAAGATTAGGACATAAAAACCCTGAGTTATAAGTTTCCCCTACAATCATATTTGGCTTTACTTTTGTTATACTTTCTTAGTTTTTATTTTGTATTTTTTTTCTATTTCATTTTTATTTGTATTTTGTTAACCCTATATTTTTCATAATTTATTTATTTAATTCATGTAATTTTAAATTTGTATTTAGAATACTTCAAAAGTTAAAATTTAAATAGAATACTCTATTTGCGCAACATTTTCTAAAATCAATTTAAAAACCTGGATGATAGTTTATGGCAGTAGGCTGAAAATGTTTGTTATTATAGAATTCTCTTAGCAAATGCTCAGATGTTGTAGTAAGATTGTAATCACCACATTCCCACTTTAGAGAAAAAATTAAATATATTTTATGAAACTTATGTAGTAGTGTTTTCAGAAGCCATTTTTTAACAAGCAGTATTCTTTCATTTAGGGGTATCTATTTTAGGCATTTTTTGTCCCTCTTCAGTCCAATTTCTTAAGAAGTTCTTATTTTTAACACATCACATTCAATATAGCATTTTGTAACATGTAATTTAGTTCTTTATGTATATCTTGGTTTACAGTAGCATTATTTCTATTTTCTTTTTTCTTTTTTATTATGGCATTTAACCAAGACAGTTAAAAAGGTTAAAATATACATAGAAGTTCCATAAAAGTTAAAATATATCTTATGTTACTAAAATGTCTTATTACAGTTTTTACAAAATTATTTTTATCTTGTAGTGATGAATAGTTGTAACTGTCTTAATTAAATGTCATAATAGAAATTAAAGAAAAAGACAAATAATGCTACTGTAAACCATAATAAGTGAAAAGAATTTGAATGTTACAAAATATATTAAATATGATGTTAAATAGGAACTTCTTAAGAAATTGGACTAAAGAGGTGCAAAAAAATGGCCAAAATGTGCATCCCTATATGAAAGAATATCTCTTATTGAGTGTGGCTTCCAAAAATAACTACTACATAAGTTTCATTGAATATACAATTAAAAGGAAGTGTAAAATTAAAATTTTAGATGTAGTGAAAAAAGGGAAAAGTTTGCTTCTGACATTGTGAGAATATTAGGAAAGAATGAATCTTTCCTGTTCCTAATATTCTTGCAATCTTCTTTTTTTGACTTTTTCCCAACTGTATGGGGTTGACACTTCAAGTCTTTCTCTTCCATTCTGTCGTGTCCAAAGTAACTTCTGCAGAGACACCACACTCCTCCATATCACATTTAAAGATCTCATTCCAGGTCTTCCTCACCTTCTTGTCCCTTCCACTGACATTTCCAGCACTCTTCATACTGGGGCAATTTCTGGTTGCAGTTGCACATGCCAAACCACCTCAGTTGATTTTCCTTCAATTTTTCTTTTATTTCCATGATGCTTAAGCTTCCCCTGATGTAACTATTCCCCACCTTATCTTTTTTTGTGTGACCACTCATCAATTTCAGCATCTGCATTTTTGCAACATGCATTCTCTGTACCTTCACTTTTTTCACAGCCCCAGCATTCTGAACATTGCACACCTAACAACCATTTTATAAAATTTTTCTTTTAGGCGTTCTTTTGTCACAAAGTACTTCACTAGCCCCTCTCCATTTAGTCTAACCAGCTGTGACTCTGCTTGTCATCAATCTCTCCATCTTACTGGAGTACTTACTCCAAATATCTGAATTTCTCATTCTCACTCCTTCAATTTGTATGCCAAACTGGAGAAGAAAAATATATGAAAGTTACAACCATTCATCACTTTCATATGTTTTTCTTTCCCAATGATACCTAAAACAGAAAAAGAGAGCATATTCAAATTTTCAAAGTTATTTTTAGCATGGGATTGTAGTATCATGCTATTTATTGTTAATATGATGTATATGTACAGTACCTTATTTACTGTATATAAAAAATGTATTATAGGTATGCTAATATAGGAAATATTTAATAAGTAATGGGTTCACTATTTTACACAAACTTCTGCTTATACAAGGGATCTTGGAATATATTTGTCACATACTAAGGTCCTACTATAATCTGCAATGAATTTGTTTGATGTTGCTTAGAAATTTACTTGGAATATTTTTTAATTACAGAAATTGAAAACTTGAATAGGAGACAAGACTACCTAAATAATTCTAAAATAATTTAAAGATTTACTTGTAAATTAAAGTAATTTACAAGTAAATCTTTAAGTTATTTTAGGATCTTAAACTAATTATTAAAAACTTAAATTATTAAAAGGAAGTAAATGTAGTATTTGCAACATTAAAGCACTTATATTGTATACTAGCTGACCCGGCCACACGTTGTTGTGGCTCAAAATATTCATTTTGAGCCACAACAACGTGTCTATTATAAATGTTATAACACTTCCCCATGGGGGAATTTCAAAAAATCCCTTCTTAGTGTACATTCTCTTGATGTACCCTATTAAACCGCAATCAAAAACGCATCTAAAATAGTATAATAAAAGCTGAGTTCTTCACAGTAAGCCTTAATCCTGTCCCTCTCTCCGCTAGGGAATATCGAAAAATCCCTTTTTAATATATATTCTGTTGATGTAACTTATTAAAACGCAAAAATCGCATCTAAAATAGTATAAATAGAAGCCAAGTTCTTCACGGTAAGCCTTAATCTTGTCCATCTCCCCCTAGTGGGGGGAATTTCAACATGTATATTATATAAAAACATGTGTTTATTCGAATGCAACATTGTGTCAAAATTTCAAAGGAATTGGTAGGAACAAACAAACGTTATATTTTTATTTATATAGATAGATAGAAAATGATCTGCTTTAGTCCATTCTCACAGAAAAGCATAATGCCTCACAGAAAAGCAAATTTAGGTCGTCAGAGTTAGTGCCATCTGTTGGACATAAAAGCCTTAATCCATATATAAAGATATTTTTGGAAGGGGGAAATGGTGGTCTTCACATATGCCACAAACCTTCACGGGAGTGTATTAAACAACTTCCCAAAGTTTCATGGCAATCGGATAAATGGTGTAGTAATGCATGAAGGACAGACAGACAGACATACATTCGTTTTTATATATATAGATAAGTAAATTTAGGCATGTGAATTCAGGCATACATTTACATAAGTTAAATTATTAAAACTACAGCAAGTGTTGTCATGGTAACTAACTGAATAAATTTTAATTATGTTAAGTAAAATTTAAAAAAAAATACATATTATCCCAAGAATTAACGTAAAAAATAACTTATTATTCAAACAAGAAACTAAGCAAAAGATTTTAAGTTTGTGAATGAACCGTTTTCACGCTGGAATTAAAGTACAACAATAATAAGAAAATACAAAATATAATAATATGAGAATACAGTACAAACAATAATGTAAAAAAGAGTAAAGACATAAATTTAAAATTTATATACAGTCTACAAACATAATATAATAGCAATTTCACAGAATATAGTTTTTTGAAATAATATAAAAATGTCTCATTTAGTAGTACTTTGGATTTTTACTTTTTCCACCTTGTGGGCACTGAGAGTGCTTTTTCCAAGCTCATCATGGATTCATTCAGATCCATAATGGGGCCATTGGATGATGAAATGGTTTGCTATGTACAAAACAGATATCATATGAAATATTCCTGAGTTATTTGCCAATAGAGCAGCACGCTGATGACATACTGTCTTTGCCATCTAAGTTGTGATCAGTGAGTTCAACTAGCAGTTTTTAATATATTGATGTGTAAGAAATTTTTTTGTTAGAACTACAATAGTTTTAATGTCTTTATTATTAAAAGTCCCTAAGAACATAATTTTTTATTGACAAATTTTTATTTCATAAATTAATTTTATTTTTGAATAAAGGCCTGTTTTCATATTGTCAAAATTGTTAGAAATATATCTGTGCTGAAGCAAATAGATATATAGATGTATTTATCTAAGTCAATGATTTTTAACCTCACAGAATGTCACAAGAAGCTTATAAGAATGTTTTAAGATTCCCTCACATCCAATAATTTATTTAAAGTTTAAATAAATTATTGAATGTCATGTTTGTTAAAGTAAACTAGTTAAGATGCCAATTTTTAAAAATTGTGATGGAAGACAGTGGTAATTATAAAACCACTGTCTTCCATCTGTCTGTCTTCCCTTAATCTTGAGAATGGAGTTAGATACATGAAAGATGAGATCAGATATGAAAAGATTAGGGACAGGAGGCCTCGATTAACTATATACAAACTTTCAGTTTGCACTGGAAGGCATGTTATTTCAATTCAAAAATTTTCCCCTGAAAGAAGTTAGATAGATGACCATCATGACTCTGTTGCTAACAGAAAAGTATGATGTACAGGGACAAACCACTACTAAGGGGCTGTCCATAAATTACATAAGGTATTTTAGAGTGGCTGGAGGTCGAGAATTTCTTATGATTTCTTACTCAGGTGTAGGGGGTAATAGATCTCGTCTTATGTAATATTCTTATTTTTATTTTTTGATCTCGTTGAGTGATGGAGTTTTGAATTTGGCTTCAATTTGGCGGTTTCTATTAAGAATGCTTGTTGTACCAATGCCATCTCGTGTGACGTGATAGAATATAACGCTAGCAGACTCACGCTCTACACATTTTTTATCATGGGAGAAAGGCAGTGTGGTGGTTTCTCTCTCTTGTTTTGTTTTGTTTTGTATGATGTTTCTGTTTACACGTGCACTGAAAAGATCGTTGATAATTAAAAAATAAAGTTCTTAAAATAAATTGTTAGTTCAAATTCATTAAATTTTTATATTTTAGACCTAAGATTTTTAGGGTTTCATAAAAAAAATTTGTTTTTAAATAATGCCTAAATATTACGTAAGATAGGAAAGGGGGGGAATCAAAGAAAATATTATGGTTTCATACACAGGGGTGGTGGGGGTCTGGAATGGCCAAAATCACCCTTACGTAATTTATGGACAGCCCCTAATTTGAGGTGGAGAGCATATATTTTAAATTAAAAAATTATTAAAATTGCAGCTCGGCATTGTGAAGATATCACAATAAATAATTGCTTGTTAAAGTTATTTTTACATTTAAGCAGAACTGAATTTAGCAAGGATTAAATATTTTTCAGTTTGTATGATAATTTGAACTTCTCTTAAAATATATTTAGAAAATAAATATCTTCAATATAAAATACAGAAGAAACTGAGTCATCTTCCTTTCTATCATGTCCAATCACCAGGAATAAATATCTTATTTTCTCTTTTTTTAAAATAACTTAATTATAAATTAATATTTAGTTTTCTTACTAATTAAAAGATTTTTGTTTTATTTTTAGGAAAAATAGAAAGTACAGATATTCCTGACTGGTAAGTTTATTTTATCATATAATTAAATCTGTTAATTTATATTAAAAAGAAAACTGTGAATTTGCTTTACTCAAGAACAATAAGGATTTAAATATTTTCTTTGTTAATTTTATTAAAACAATCAGATATACTGCACATTAAAATTTATAAAGTTATTTTTATTATTATCATGGCTATTTTTCAGCTGAAATGTACCTGTATACAAGTACTAGCTGATAGCATAAGAAAATATTGATAACCAGAACATAATATTATCAGGTGCTCAGTAAATGCAATAAAGTTGTAACTCAAAACTGGTGACTTTTCAGATGAAGCATTTGAAGTTATAGTTTTGATTCATCTCTGTGAAAAATTTTGAAATACTGTTCTCTAGTGGTATTTTATTCAGTCTCTTAATATAATATGGTATTCTTGCAGTTAGAAGTACTGATATATAACTCAAAAATGATGATTTTTGAGTTATGATGATGATGCATTTAATGAGCAATACTAGCAGTAACTGTTTTAGAAAAAGAGCACTGATTATTATTACTATTTTGGTATTGGTGAATGTATTGTACAAATCATATATACATACAAGAGTAAGTCAAAAATTATCTGCACTTTGGCTATAGAATGTATTGTAATCAACCTTTAGCAAGTCAAATATATTATTTTTCAACATAATCGCCCTGCTTTTCAATACAGTTTGTCCTTCTGTCCGCAACTTTTCCTGTTCCATCATTAAAAATTGTTTTCGACTAAGCTGCAAACCATGAAATCACTGCTGTCTTAACATTGTCATCAGATTTGAATCTTCGTCCCCGTAACACTTCTTTTAGGGGACCAAACAGGTGACTATCCTGCAAATGGCTACCAACACTGTTGACATTCTCCAAAAACTTTCTTTTGAGGTGTTGGAGCATTTACCCTGTAGTCCTGATCTTGCCTCATCGGACAATCACCTGTTTGATCCCCTAAAAGAAGTGCTACGGGGACGAAGATTCACATCTGACAGTGATATTAAGACAGTAGTGCATTTGTTGTTCACAACTCAGCCAAAAACATTTTTTAATGAAGGATTAGGAAAACTTGTGGACAGATGGACAAAATGTATTGAAAAGCAAGGCAGTTGTGTCAAGGAATGATATATTTGATTTGCTGAAGGTTGATTACAATAAATTCTACAGCCAAAGTGTGGATAATTTTTGACTTACCCTTGTATATTCAGTGCCTACCTCTATTCTGGACCATAGTCAAGGCATAACTACTGAAAACAGATGTTTTGTTCATGTATGTATGCATGCATAAGAATTTCTTGGCTAATTAACATTTCAGGGTTACCCTGGCTTTTTATAGCAATTGTCAACTCATTCACCAAACACATTTTTTATTCACCAAAGTAGAAAGTTATTTGTCAGGTTACTTTTTCACTTACTGTGACTTTTTGTACCTATTTGAAATGAAAGGACAGCATAAAAGAGGTAGAGTTTTTATGACTGAGTTTCTCAAGCAACTTTATTTTTGTTTAAAAATAAAATTGTATCAAACTAAGATTGATTCATGTTCTGTGATGCTCTTTTTCAGAGTGATTTTTTTTTTTTTTCTGAATTGTTCTCTGGTTATTCACCATTCCAATTTCCATATGATAAAAGCAGTCACCTGATGAATATAATTTTCACAAACTGCAAATTTTGTGACAGTCAGTGTGAACCTTTATTATGGCAGCCTTCTGTAGTGTTGTGTGCATGCTATTATGAAGCTTTAAAGTTATAAGACTTTTGTGTACTGTGTGTGATATGATGCATGCATAATAAAGAACTACGTCATCCACTCTAAGCAGATGCTTTATTTCATGGACAAATTCTGAGTATTTACTAATTTTTTCGTGAATGTATTTTGTATGTTGTGAGTGTTTGTAACAGATATGTTTATGATGTACAGTATGTGATTTTGTTTTGTTTGTCAATGAATGTGATGTTTGGTCTTGTGATGAATTGTTTTGTCTATGATTATGCATGATCATAGTAAATTTTGTGTATGTTGTTTTCTATGATCATCTGATGTGTGTATGTAGTATGGTTCTTGAGTGTGTAGAAGTTTGTGTTTGTGTATAAGCTTTTGATATATTAAATTTGCTATTTGATTATGTTTATGTAGTCAGTTTGTGTTAAAAGCTTGCAATCTGATCTAATTGATCTATTGTATTGTAAGCTTGCAATCTGATCTATTGTATAGTCTCATGCATGATGTGACATTTTCTACAAATGTCATTTGTGAGTGTTGTCTTTTAAGATATGCCATCTACAGTTTCTTGTATTTATGACTTGATCTTGTGTGGCAATCATGGCTCCTTCTGTCTCTCCAAAGATGCATCCATGAGTCACCCAACAGTTTGACACAGTTTTGTCAATCTTGTGATCCTAACTGAGATCATTAGACTGCCTGTTATGGAGCTTCTTCTTAGCCTAAGACTTAAGACTGCCAGATGTGTCTGTGGGTTTTGTGTACTGCTTTAGATCCAGGTCAGTGTTGTGTAAGTTTAATGATGTACTGTTCTTGACTACAAGAATTACTGCTTTGTGTAATTGTGATGTTTTTCGACTTTCTGTAGGAAAATTATTAATTTTCTTTTTTTCAATTAATGTACCCTAACTCATATTTCTTTGTGATTATTTTACTACTGATTGACTTTGGAGTATACATACACTTTAAATTTGTGTACACAGAATGACATTATTGAACATTTCAATATTTTATATCTGATACAAAAGTCCTGGCCAACTTATAGTGGAGTGAGATCAACTTTCATGAGTTCAAAGCATTAATAATCTACTTCATATATCTGTTCTTCTATAAAAGTTTAATAATCCACCTTAATAAAATTATGCTGTTAAAAAATATAGTTATACTTACTTATTGTACAGTAATTAACTTTCCAGATGATTTTTTTTGGTAAATACAGTAAAACATAAATTAAATGACATCATTTATTTTTCATTGTAACAAAAAATAATTTTATTTCTTTCTGTATTTTCTGCAATTGACCAAAAATAATGCAGTGATTGATTTGTTTGCCACCTGTAATACAGCATAAAATTGAAAGTTGACCCTAAATTTTCATTTCAATGCACCAGTATTTTAGCTATATGAAAAAAATGATAATCTTTAGATGTTTTCTTTGAATTCTTTAAATATTTTATTACAACCCATTTGTTTATGATAGTTCAACAAGGTCTAACATTGTTATATGCATGACTTAAATTAGCATCCTGAAACCGTTTAGAAATGACTAAATTTCTTTTAAATAATTATTTTTCTTTCCTAGATTTTTTCAAAAATAAAATATACTTAACAATTTTTTAACATTAGAATTTTTAAAAAAATTATCAAAAGATATTTATTACACCTTGATTGGTAAATAAGAGGTTTTTTTCAAGTTCCGATGGTCCATAAAAAACAAAGACAAGCGTAAATAACAAAATGAATTTATTACCAAAAGTTAGGTACAAACATGGTTACTTTTCAACGTAATCACCATGAAGATTGAGGCATTTGTCATATCTGTGGATGAGCTTTTCCATTCCCTTGTCATAGAATGCTGCCACCAGTGAATTGAGATGGCCTTAACAACGTTGTTTTGAAGATCGTCATTAGTCTCAAACCTCTGCTCTGCTAGCCACATTTTCAGTTCAGGAACTAGGTAGAAGTCTTCATACATTAAAAAATTCCAAGCTGGGTAGAAGTCTGAAAGATGGAAGTCTTCACCACCTTTAAGACCCAGTCTATTAATTCCGATTTAGTGCCAAGTGACTTACACCTCTTTCTTGAGCAGAAAAAGTGGCTAGGAGGGCAGAGGTTTGAGACTAATGCTGATCTTCAAAACATTAGAGTCCACCTCAAGTCATTGGTGGGAACATTCTATGACAAGGGGATGGATGGAAAAGCTCATCCACAGATATGACAAATGCCTCAATCTTCACAGTGATTATATTGAAAAGTAACCATGTTTGTACCTAACTTTTGATAATAAATTCATTTTGTTATTTACAATTGTCTTTTTTTTATGGACTATTGGAGCTTGAAAAAAACAGCTTACGTATTACCAAAAATTTGAAGCACTATATGCAAGTGTTTTCTCATATCAAATAGTGGATAGTAAATAACTCATAAAACATTATCTTATTCTATGTATAGTATAAATATATGTATTCTAAATCTCATTAATATCAATGAACTAGTCAAGAAGAATATACATGTTATGTGGGAGATTTCCCATTCTTTCCATCAAGTGAAATTAAGAGTATCCTTTTTTCAGACCAAATTATATCATTCATTATATGACCACTTCATCAATTCAGGGGACCTATTCTGAGTTGTATCATTAAGCTAATGAATACGATAAAAACCAGTTTCTATCAGAACCACATGATTGACATTTAATCAACTGTGAAAATGCTATTCTGAGTTATATGTTTTGTTTTCGGTTCTGATAGCCACGTGTGATAGCCATGTGTGCTTTTTCTTATCAATCACTCTCGAGCTGCCATTAGGAAGGTAACAAAAGTAAATAGAACATGACGACTTTAGGTGTAAGGCTGATATTACTTCATGAGCAATTGGAGATAGAGAAAATTAGCATTGGATGTTGTGAATCTTGGTTTTTCGTCTTCGAGATAATGCTTTTTGGCTGAATGATGCACACTTTAAAGAACTTTATCTTTCAAAGCCATTACTATTACATTTATGCAATGAATTATGAGAAAAGCTGTAGCTTAGGGCCTTGAGTTCCAAAGGAGCTCAAAAATTTCTACAAAAAAGAAAATTGAAGTCAAATTTTGTAAAAATTTGATTTTTACAAACCAACAAAATATATTGTACTTTACCTTTTATTTTGTGTAGTATTTAATTATATTAATAACCAATATTGTTTATATTACATTTCTAGTGATTTCTTCTTTTTAATATAAAATTTATTTGATTTTTATAGGTAGCTATTCTTAACTTTTAGTAGTTTTTTTGCTATCGAAAAGTAACGAAAATGAAATTTTTAGTGTTTTCCTTTATGAATTGTACCTTATTTTCTAATATGTTGCAAATACTTTTTAACAATAAAACATTTATGATTAAAATTAATATGTTTATGTTATCTTTTTTGTATGATTGACTTCTAAAATTGTAAAGGGTTGGTAAGGGGCCTCACACAGTTTTGAGGGTCTCAAAATGCCTAAATCCAACCCTGGCTAGAGCTGAAATGTTTTAACTAATATCTCGAACTGACAAATTGTAGTTCACTGGCTGCGTTATCCTTCTTTGATGACATTTTAACAAAAAATTAGGCTACAGAATACTAGAAACTTGGAAAATGGCAGGTTGCAGTCACATGGCAAAAATACAATATTAACTAAACTGTGAGTGGTTAAAGAGTAACAGCTATCGATAGCATGGAACCCAGACACATCTCAACTGACTACCCATAGCGAAACCCACTTAATGTGGAGCACAAAATAGCAATTTGTCTAAGGTTCGTTAACTGCCTTTCACTAAAGAGACTTATCAAATGTCCCCTCTTCAGAATAGGTCCCCAGATAGGTTTGATATATCTGGGTCAGAATGCATATGAAAATTTCTAAGGATTTCATTCAGGCCTAACTCTAGTTCTCCAAAGCAGCAGGTTGATGCCATTGTTTCCCTAGTCATATCAGATATCTTTATCTGGAAGTTGTTCCTTTCTAAATTAATAATCCTAAAATTAATTAATTAATGAAAACACACACAAATATACACAAAACCAGCATAAAGGAATAAAATTATTTAATGGAACATTTTCATTTGTTTCTGATGAATATCATTAGGTGTATCTTTATGAACATTGAACAGAACAGTGTTAAGCAGTCAAACACAATGCACATTGGTACAGTATTATTAAGTCTATGTTTACGGAAAATCAGAGGATGATAGAAAAATTTTAATCCCATATTTGAAATCAGTACAAAAAGTTCTATTAGACACAACTTCTCTCTTCTTTGTGCCAAAAATCATGTTGACCAGTGTAATCATTTGTTATATTTGTAAGGATTTATAATTACTTTGTGTGTATAATCTGTTTACTTATTTATTATTCAGATTGTGCATTATTTTCTCACATAATTTTTCAAGTAAATATAAGTTTATATAAATATTTATTAGTTTTATGTATTTATATATAAATTTATAACAAAATTTAAATATAATAAATGTCACTATTTCTTATTAGAAACAAAAAAATATTATTTACTATAAATGTTAACAAAACTTGCACAAATTTATTAAGAGTAAAAGTGAAGTAAAGCTAGCTATGCAATATTTTTCAGATGCTGTTGATTAAATTATTGAAATAATGTTTTTGAGTACCTCCTTTTGTTATATTATATTACATTAACCGGTTTTTTATTAATATGCAAATATTAAAATACATTTTGTTTTCAATTTATTTAGGGGATGGATTGAATGTGGTTTTAAGGAATTTAAATTTGATGGCATTGCAAGTCCAGATATTCTAAAAATAATGTGGGAAAAATCTCCTATAAGATATATAGAAAATGTGAGTTTACATATACAGAAATTTAAAAGTAGTGTATAATCAATAAATAAACACTTAAAATTTTTACTTAAATAATTAAAATAATAATAAATATTCTTTAGTATATCAAATTAGTGTACAGGTAGAATATTAGCATTTATTAATGAAGAAAACTAGCTAAATAAATTAAATGCTGAAAAGAACAAGTAATAAGCTGAAAGAAAACAAAATATAGTTTGCTCTTTAAACAGTTTTGGAATGGAATGTTCCATTCTATGAATTATTACCATTCAGTTTTGAAAGGTCAGCATTATGATTTTTTATTTTATCAGCATACAAAAATTTACTTTCCAGCAGTATATTACTATATACATATATATTGGGCAAACTGTAAAAAGGGTCAAACAATTATAAAAACAACAGCTATTTTGTTACAAGGATGAGAATTTTACACTAGTGATGAGGTGAAGAAGACAGTGCATATAATGCTCAATAATAATCAAAAACTTTTTTCTACTGGAATACAGAAGCTTGTTGAAAGATGCAAAAAGTGCATTGAAGTGACTTGTGGAAAAATTTCACCTTATATTCCTCGAGTGAAATTGCGACACCACAAAGGAATGCTCATAATTATCTGCAAATTGCAGGACTGGTAGAGGTGACAGAGATATGCAAATGATTAAGTTTGTGTACACATCAGGTCATTTGGTACCCAGTTTCTAGCTATAAAGATCAGCAGCTGGCTCAAGGTGTAAATGCTATCAGCGACATTTATGGCAGCCAAACTGTCAAAGAAGCTTAAAAAGTGTCTTGAAGATGACAGCAAGCTGAATACTTCTAGTTAATGGCTGGGGAAAGAGACTGAATCTTGGAACTGCACAACCTTGGTTTGTCAATGTGCATGCTTGCCATGCATGTTGGGCATGATGTGAGTACTATCTAGTGATGTGTGACTGGATGGATGCAGGAACATCTTCAAACATGCTGAAGAGGAATTGGATTGTACTTATACACAACAGAGTGTACAGACTAGCAGATTTGCTGAATGGCCCATCAAGACCCATTTGTTATGCACATGATATCTGAAGCCACCTGTTGTCATCAACAGGTACTGTATATCTATGTCCACCCAAACCATTCACAACAGGTTGCATGAAGTCAAGCTGCACTCATGGCACCCAGCAACAGAGATGCCATTAACTGCTTGAGACAGGACTGCACACCTAGCAGGGTGTCATTGTCATTGCAACTGGATTACTAAATGACATTGGATATTGTTTACTGATGAATCCTTCCTCTGTCTGTGGAGGAACGAGTATGTGGCAGTATCCCAAGGAACACTATGTACCAGCCCATCTGCCAAGCACCACACCTGGCATCTTGGTTTGGGGAGGCGTTGTGTTCAATAAGCAGACAGCCCTGGTACATTTTCAGTAGTCTGACAGCAGATCAGTACATCATTATGAATTGTGAGGTCTATGGTTTGGTCATTGGTGCAGGCTGCACCTGACACAGTTTTCCAACAAGATGATGCCTGACTGCACGTTACATGGCAAACTCTCACCAGTCTGAACAGAAATCACATTAAAATAAAATGTTACTCACAAAAATCTGTAACTGGTGCGTAACACACAATATCAGTCACTACAAACATTTTCAAAACCCCTCCTGGGTTCTTCTTCATGTAAAAAATTTACTGGAGCAATTTTTGAAGAAGAAACAAGTAATATAAAAAAAATTTTATAAAGTCAATTCCTACTTAGGTCAACAAAGAAAAATTTTATTTTAGTTACTTTTTATTAAATAATTTCAAAGTTTGCTTTTTTTCTCCTCACGCCCTCTATTGGTCCGATATCAGCATATTGCTGACAGGCGCCACAGTTTAAATTTAATTAATTAATGAATTAATATTTGAAAAAACTGTATTAACATCAAGTGTCATCCACTACAAGTTTAAAAAATGTATTTGAACTTGAGTGGATGAATAGAAAGTATTTTATTAACGATTGAAAATTTGAACAAGATATATATAGGGAGAGTGTGAACTAATAGTAGGAATTGAAAAAGGAACCAAATCACGTGCCAAACAGCATAAAACGTGGAAGTTTTACCTGTGGCCGAATGTTATTTTAAAATATCGATGTCACTGGGCATCCCAGGAAACAAATCGTAAACGCTTCCCCAACTCCAGTCAATTTTTTACCTGAAAGAAGAACCCAGGAGGGGTTTTGAAAACATTTGTAGTGACTGATATTGTGTGTTACGCACCGGTTACAGGTTTTTTTTTTGTGAGTAACATTTTATTTTATACACCCAGTGTGCAGTTGTTCGTCATTAGAAATCACATTCTTCCCTGGCTGGCAGCCTCTCCAGATCTCTCTTTCATCAAACATCTGGTGCAACCATGGACCACCACCACATACTGTAGACAACATGTGCACCACAGTGGATGCAACTTGGCAAGGGATCCCTCAGACAACCATTAATTGTTTCATTGATAGTATGCCTTTCCTTTATAGTGGCTTGCATAGCTGCCTGTGGGGCTATATTCATTACTGAATAAACAGGTGTCTATTGCATATCTTTGTTCTTTTAATCATTTGCATATCTCTGTCACCTTTACCATTGCTGCAATTGCACATGGCTGCAATGTATTCTTTTGAGGTGTTGCGATTTCACTTTTGAGGAGTGTATTCAGATCTGTATATTTGATATACTATGCATCTCAATAAATTGAAATTTCCTCTTACTTATTGAATTTCCCTCATACGATCCTAGATTATGGATAAAATCTAATTATATATAGATGCCATATTTACTGAATACAGAGTATGTGAATTTAGTGAAGTCTCTTGGGAGGTTATGTAAGTTAGATGAGTTAAAGGTGAGAATCAGATAATTGTTTCTTTCTTATATCTAACGGAGTATGCTATATTAAGAATCAGTTTTAATTCTGAGTATCTATCTTCAATTCTGGTGTGGATTGAATGAGTTTGCTGAGATGTAAAAAAAAAAACATGAAATTGAGGTTTAGTGAATATGCTAGTATATATTTGTCCATTCCTTATAACTAGTAATATCTAGAAACTGGATTAAAGTAGTAGGCTATTAGTCTTCCTTTTGGCTTGAGGGTTCAAACCAAAATAATTGATATTCAAGGAGGCTATGTAGCATTCAATATTATCATTATTTTTGTATAAAATCAGAATAGCATCAATTTATCTTTTGTATAATATAAAATCTTTGCAAAGCTGGGAAGAGTAAATTTTTCCAATTTTTATGTGTGTCCTGGCAACTGGGCTGCCTATGAGCACTTCTCTTTTCCATCCATGTACATAGTCACCAAATGTGAAGAATGAATAATAAACCAAAACAACTAGTTTTTTGATTTTGCTAGAGTATTTCTGGGTATTTGGGATGTGTAGTTAATAGAAAATCTCTGAGAGTATTATGTAGGGTTCGATGATAAAGACACTCTTCTCTGAAGAAAGTTCTGGCAATCTCATTATCCATAAGATTTATAATATGAATTCTCTATAATTCTGTTGTTTGTTCTCTTTGATTACATTTTGAAAATTATCTAATAAATAGATTGAAAACATTAGATTTTAAACCAATTTCTCATTATTTTGTGTGTATATTCTTAATCTTTAATAATGGTGATTGGTCGATACTAATTTTCATGAGTAGTTTATTATTTTTAAAATTGATAAATTTTTCTTCAGATTCATTTTTTAAATTTACCATATTAGTGAATATTTTTTAAATATTTACTCTCAATAAATAAATTCTCATTTCTTGTCTTTTCACTTGTAGATAAAAATTCATTTCAAATTATTATTAACAAATTAATTTTTAGCAGATTCAACTTTTTAATAAATAAATTGAATATTTTAAAATTGCTAATTAACAAGTTTGGACTTTCTTCTAGTTTTAAATTTAGGTCAGCAAAATATTTTGTCATATCTACAAAAAAGTGGCAAATCGTTTATCCATTTACTTTTTTTTAAAAAAGGTAACATCCTTTCCCTTGCTTTCCATGAATCTTTCTGTTTATTCTAGAAATGATTAGAACTGTTCTGATGTAGTCACACTGCTGAGCTAACTAATGTGATTATAATAAATTATATAAACATGTTTTAAAAAAATTCTAAATTGTCTGTAGTTAAGGCTTAAGGCCTTTTGATCTTACGAAATTCATAATTTGAACAGCTTTTTTCATTATATTTTAAAACTAAAAATGAAACATGTAATTTAAAATTTGTTTCAATGAAACTTTGAATATAAATAAGAGGTGTTTCTAACTAGTGGATCAAATTGAGGCTAATGGGCAATACATTCAACAGCTTTGTTTTAGAACTTGTTCCTCTATGTTCATTTACTACAAAATCTTATTATGTCTTTGTTGTCAAATTTTACTTTATTAAGCAGAAATATAAATTACTTATTTGGGAATTGATCTCCAAACTTCCTAATTCAAGCAAGGAAGTTAGAATTCAAGACTTTAAAGAAAAAACTGAAAAGAATAGAAAAGCAAGCTTGAGATGTGATAGATTTTGAAATATGATTTCAGAAAGAATGAAATAATAAATAACTATTAAATGTATTAATAAGGGTTTAATTGGAAAATTATATAAGAAAATATGTTGTTTAAATCTTATTATTAAGAAGAATATAGTTTATTCATATTCTTAAATTATCAAATTTTTTTTTGTTTGAATAAATTATGTGTGAAATTAAACTATTCTACACTTTCTTAATTATATATTTAGGTGAAAATTCCAATTTTATTCATAATTGGAAAGAATGATCGTAGAGTTCCACCTTCACAAGGGATTAAATGTTATAATATACTTAAGGCTAGACAAGTACCTACGAGGTAAAAAAGCTTACAATTCAATGGCTTAAATTTTTTTTAAATGTAAATATGTAATTAGTAAGTTTTTTTTTATTTTTCAGATTAATCTTTTATGATGACGGTCATGCCTTAACAAAAGTGGATGTAGAAGCAGATGTTTATATTCAATGCATGTTATGGATAAAACAGTATCTCTGAAAATTTTATTTACATAAATACACATTATCGTGTATTATTAATAGATTCAAAATTTTTTAAATTAATACATAATTATATGCCTTCAAAATCATTCAAAAACATATATATATATTTGGCCATCAATAAATATGCCTTTGCAATTTTTGCATATATATTTTTATATAATCAATATAAAACAGTAATAAAAAACATGATTACATAAATCAATCAAAACGTAGCATCTTGAACTAGAAAAAATCATGTTTCGGAATAATTTATTGAATTTAATTAGGTATGTAAAAGCATTGGAGTGTTTTATAAATTGAATGTGATAATTATGATATTACTTATTGAGTGCTTATTATATTGTAATGATTTGTTTTAAAAATTGTCCATGAATTACACATTTTCAGGGATTAATATCTTAGGAATCTTGGTTGTGATTTTTTATTAATAAATGCATTTTTTTTTCTCAGTTTACTTTCAGTTTTACTGAATGAAAGAAAGGTTGTTATATAAAATTGAATCATGTATATAGTGTAGAATTTGTAGGATTCTTAGATATGATATATGGCTAAAGGAAAGGAGGAAAATTGTTTATCAAAAATTTATTTATTAATTGATATTAATTTTAAATTATTATTATTATTATTATTATTATTATTATTATTATTATAAGTAGTATTACATAAAATATTTTGGAACTTTTTGTCAAGTGATTATAATGATTTTGCCAAATTATGGTAAAATTTTCAACTGGATTTTACTAGGTACATCAAGGTTGCATGACCTAAACATCAATTTTCAACCATTTTCTCTTTCAATCTATACATAGAAAATAATTATGAGTGTCTTTCTCAATCTCACACTATCCATATGTAATGTTTTTAAAACATATTATTTGTATGTTTTAACATGTTTATAGTATTATTTCTGAAGTTTATAAAACTAAGTACAAAATTATATACATGGTTTGGAAACAACAAAAATCAGTTTTTGATATTTATTTTATATACAAATGTTATTTTTCTTACAAAAAATAACCAATTTGTCATTGCAACTATGAATATTTAATGTAATCAATCAAAAACAAAACCATAAATTTTTATTTTTCGTAATGTATAAATAAATATAAATAATTAAAAATTTTTCATTTCAAATAACGTTTCATTGTTGTCCACTGGTGTGTAAGTTACAGAATTTTATTTGAACAGTTGTAAATGATACAATATTTCTAATTACTTAATTTTTTAAAACATTTTAATTTTTCTTTTAATCACACAATTTTAATTCTATATTTTTCATACAAGATGTAATAATTTAATAATTCTGTTTGAAATAACAGTAAATGTACTGTACACTACCACAACAGTACTGCTATAGAAAACTTATGTAGCATTGTTGTAGTGGTGCTTTTAAAATAATATGCTGTGATTATGATACGAAAATGCAAAAGTAATGTTTTGTTACAATTTATTTTCTGTTACAATTATTGATTTATACAGTTTTCAAAGAACAAATTCATAGTTTGATATGTGATTTCAAACAAGATGAATTAAATTTGACATTTTTTTTTATTAAAAAATTCTTGTTTAAGGCTTGTTAAGAGGGAACAAGCTTAGCCAATTTGTTTTCTTCTTCTTTTCATTAGTAATAGTTTAAATAAATATTGAATTGATCTAAAGAAAGAGAAACATTATAGCGGCAATTGCCAGTATCATTTTTCAGGTGCTTTACAAGGTGGCATCAAACATGATAAGAGCTGGCGCTTGCATTCGTGAATAAGGAGGCCATTTCAAACATATGTTGTAACAACATGATTTGATTTTGTTTTTCTTAAAGATCAGATTATAATCTTTGTTTTTACTACGTTTTGTATTTTTGTATATTTACCTCCCAAAATAAAATTGATTTCTGACACATCGTGCGCGATCCTTCGATCACTTTGTATTTACTACAGCTCATACATTGGTAGTCAAATGTGCTTAAGCTGCTATAAAGTTATGAGAAACTGGGCCAAATACAACAAAAAATATAAAAGCAGTGGGAAAAGCTATCTTTATTTAAAGGTAAGTTCATTTATATATACAGTATATTCAAACAAAAATATCTGAGGTAAAAAAATAGCGCCAAGCAAAAAATTACGACAATTTGGATGACAGTCAAATTTTTTCTTTGGTAAAGATAAGCTTGGCGCTTTGAAATGTAAAAAAACAATACAAGTAAAAATCTTGTGCACACAACTTGGAACCACCAGCCTTATATTTTTACCAAAGAAAAACCCCTAAGAAAAAATTTTGATTGTTGTCTAAATTGTCATAAATTTTTACTTGATCAGTTTTTTACATCTCAGATGTTTTTGTTCGGATATCGATTGTTTTTTGTTTTTGTTTAATAATTGTATTATTACATCAAGACCCAAGATGACGTTACAATTCGGTTGGCGTTTGGCGACGCGACGGCCGCCAACCAAATTCAATACGTCCTTAGTAAAATCGTTATAAAATGTTTTAATTTGCATAAATTTGATCTTTTGTTGTTCTGAATAACATTTTGTATGAAAATCATTCGTTTCCATGCAATTTATCCTTAAGAGCGAAAAATTAAGCGATAAAAGCCATAGCTGTGTGAGAAACCCCATGAACTTTGACCTATCGACCCGGAAATTCATCAGCTCACTGATAACGAGACTGGCTTAAGTTTAAAATTTGAGCTTTATAGACCCAGTAGTTTTTTCTTTAGGACCGACTGCAGTGTCAGATAAAGGAAAGAAAATAGCTTTCTTTTCGTGACTTTTGCACTTTTCGATTGCTTGTATTTCGGCAGCTTCTTTATAGAAAAACCTGAAATTTTGCACACTACCTAAAAGAACAATTACCTTTCGAACGGAATTACTGTAGGTGTTTGAAAAATTGATGGAGGGAGGGGGAAATTGTAGGAGATGAAAAATTGATCCCTGAAAATCGTCAAATCTGGTCTATATATATATACCGTATTTTACGGACTGTAAGACGCACCTGAATTTTGGAGGCAATTTTTCGAAGAAAAAAGTGCGTCTTATAGTCCGTAAAATACGGTATATATATAGTCAGTGACTTTTTTGACTTGGCGCGGAGTCACTGCCTTGACTCTTATTAGGCTGATGTATTTCCGATTAGGGTTCTAATTATATTAATATGAAATGTAGAAGCTTAATAAGTATATAGTGTAAAGTACGAGTATTAGTTATATATGTCAGATAAAACAGCGAAGAATTTTAATTCCATATTTCAAAATGAATTTTAACATGAATGGTTTTAGAGATTTACTGGAAATGCCTTTGACTGGTAAGTTACACAAAACAAAATTCCCAGCACCGTGAAAAAAGCCAGAATTATTACGGAAAGAATCGCGGTTAATAGTGCTGAAGCTGAGCCAGTTTTTTTAGCTCGATGAACATCATTACATCAAAAAGAACTTCTCTGACCATAAAACATTTCTAAGTTGATGACAATCTATTTAAATGAGAAACCTTTGAATGAATTCAATCTTGATATTTATGCTAAATCTTTTCTGAAAAATTATCGCACTACTATTGATCCTTCTAGATCAGAAAGCACGGAGAATGGAAATACTATGTGGCATAAGGTTTTTCTGATAACTAGAAAAATAATCTTCAATTATCTTTGTGATGATTTGTTTTTAGCTAATGATAATTTTTGTTTCTATATTATATAGATAATAAATTATATTATTGACATTTTTATATACAATCTTTATTAAGTTAGCCTAAAATTGTCAATGTTTTTTTTGTTTTTAGTAAACCAAATTATAAAATTTTATTAACATACATTCGACTTCTTTTTTGTCGGAGAAAGAATGAGCCCATTGTTAGAATTTTCTTAGCTCACCACTATCTAGCGTAATAGTCCCTTGTGTCATATCTGCCTGCTGTTTACAGCATCTGGCTATACTGCGGTAGTTCAGGTAGCTATCACCATAATACATTGTCTTTGGCATACAAAAATTATAGAACTGCCTTTGATATGCTTTGACAGAGATGTAACAAGTCTAGCCATGATTCTCACCGAATTAAAGCAACACACTGCAATAATCAGGCGAAAACACTGCATAAGGCAATATGTCAATGGCGTAGCGTGGGTGTCAGCCGCCCGGGGCGGAAGAAAATTTCGCTCCCCTTAAAATTTCGCCCCCTTAAATAAAATACGGGGAATCCCTACAAGTCAGTACAGACGGTGTTATCAGTCGCTACAATGAGCAAGATATCATTATTATACATTCATTTAAAGAAAGGGGATTCCTCAATTTCGTCACAGAATAAGTAATGAAAAATTCTGTTCTCATTTCAATCGGTCCGAATCGTAGGTGCGACAAAAATATGAAACGAAATGGTTCAAATTTTTACAAGATATTATTATTTACTGTGAAAAAATGCCGCCCCTGCCGCCCCCACTACGCTACGCCACTGCAATATGTCCACACAGTTACAAGTCCCGCATATTCATTAACTGCAACCGTTTCGGGAAGTTTTCTCTTTTTCTCGAAAGAGGAGATAAAACAGTGAAGAACTTTGATTGTATATTACACAAAACAGATCATTCACGTGTCGCGTTGCCGTAACAAATAAATCAAACATGATTTAAACACGCTGATAATCTTAAAATATATCCAGGATTACCGTTACTATTTTGATCCAGAGACTGAAGAACTGCAGTCGAGTTCGCATAAGTCGTCATAGGTATAACTTGACACCGTCGTTTAAGTAGTCGGTTTTCTGTGGTCCCTGAGGACTTACATAGACATTAATGTTAAAAAAAACTCTGGTTTACTCCACACCGTTTAACTCGTCACCACTGGATAAGTCGATATACTTTTTGCTGTCCCACACTCGTTTAGACGTCTGATAAGTCGACTCCCCTCCTGAAAAACCTCCTGGAAAAAAAATGAGCACATCACACAGTGCGGTGTGAACTCATTTTTTTCAGGAGGGGAGTCGGCTTATTTATTAAGGCATTTTTATTAATATGTATATATTAACATTTTGTGTATTTTTATATATAAAATAATAACAGATAAACAAAAAGAAAATATACAATCTATATCAACGTCACAGCAGAATGCGATTTTGCATTTTCTCATGTCAAGCGTTCACGTTTCAAGGTCGCATGTTACGTGATGAAACACGTGTTTGCTCCGCCCATTCGCCATTTTTGTGGTAGTTTTCGCTCGCTTAGCTTGCGTGTGGTCTGTTGTTCGACGTCGTTTTTTAGTTTAAACGTACAAAAATACTGCAGCTCTATTATCATAAATTAAGTTAAAAAAGATTCTTTTCTTGCGGGCTATTCTAGCAGTCTAACAGGACGAGATGCAGCTCTATACGAAGAGAAAATTTCGTTATATCAAGGCGATCCATACGAAGCCAGTTTATCAGACTTCGTCGTAGATCAAGAGTTGTGGCCGAAAGTAGAATTTGGTGACATTATAAACTATTTGGTTTTGACAACAAATTTCTACCCCGTCACAAATGAATGCTTATAAATCTTTAGAGGTCCATAACTATTTAACAAGTGGCTCGGTTTCTCCTGATATAAAAGTAAAAGTAATGAGTAACAGCGAAATAATAGTGCTTGGAAAGATATGTTGTCTTTTGTTTGTTTAAACTCGTGTTTTTACGTATTTCTTAACTAAGAATTTTTGTCTGAAAGTAAAAATGTCTAATTAAAAACAGCTGTGGCAATTTTTTTAATTCAAATTGTTCAGTACCTTTATTTTCTAGTTGAAATTAGCATATAATAAACCTACTTGCTTTTAGTTTTAACGTGTAGTGTTTATAAGTATGCACTAGCAAAAGCTTGAAATTACATTAGTTATTCGTTTATAAATGCACTATACCTAACTAAATTAATATAAACAAATCAGTAAACTCTTTTAGGTTTTAAAATATAACTTAGTGTTTATTAATGTAAACATTGAAATGAAACGTTTCTGACAAACTCTTGTATTAATATTCACTTTATTCATATCGGAATTTTTCCGGTTAATTCTCGAGAGCCATGCTGTTTGCCTTCGTCGTGAAAGCTCCTCAATTTGGGATCCTTGATGACAAATAATGCCAGGAATTTTAAAAAATGATGTTCCTTTGTTCTTGAGTGAACTAGCATCACACCCAATTACACAACAAATCACCATAGTGATATTCGCGACGAAAAAAAAAAAAAATCCAGTTAAAGCGCACGTGAACACACACAAAACGTAAACAAGTCACAAAGATGGCGCTGGACAATTGCGCATGCTCATGACGCCACTCGTGATGTTGACATGAAACCTCTCTATTTGTAGCACCTGTTTCACATTTCTGTTAGAAATGAGTGTCCGAAAACTAACAATGCTTACGCTGAAGGAAAAATACGAACTTGTTTCTGAATTTGAATGTAAGTAAACTTCGCAAGCTGAATTTGCAAAACAAAAAAAACCTTCCAAAACAACATTGGAAGAAATCCTGAAGAGAAAAGAGGAAATTAAGAAACTTTTCCTTGGATCTTCGTTGCGGCTGTCTCGAAAACGCCAGAGAAAGTCGCCGTACAAAGATGTCGAAGTTGCTCTCGTACGTTGGCTAAAGCAAATTCGTTTATCGAATCTTCCTGTTTCGCAATGGCGTGCCGTCATTGGAAGCGGTGGAAGTGCCGCTTCCCTTGTATTTTCTAAAATATAAATTTTCATATTTTAATGTACTTTGAATTAATTAAAATTAATATTTTTTATAACTGCATTATTTATCTTATTAAAAAATTCTATACTACGTAAAAAACGATAAGATTGCTATTGTATATTCGAATATCAGTGGCGGAATGAAATCGCTGGAATGTCGAAACAGGTCAGCTTCCAAGCAGCAGATTATAGGCATTGGCGCATGCGCTTTACAGAGCACCAACCTCACGCACGTCACTGGATGCTACACACGTATAACGCTCCAATGTTTCTTTCCAGTTCCGTAACTGGGATATTAGCTGCCTGCCTGCTAGATATTCGGCCGCCCTCGCCCCATTATGTGAATCATGAGTAGACTAGATTTATAAAGTAACCCAACCAGGAGTTTACCGGCATGCTTTTATGATAGTTCTGTATAGTTGACAAGAGTTTTAAAAAATCCATTAAAATATTTGATATATTTATCCTGCGTTTATTCTGCTCTCCCATCTTATATTACTTACGAATTTCAATGTTAAATGTGATATTACGATTTAAAATGTCCCATCTGTAAGGGAATGCAGAAAAAACGTGTATCTTGTATAATGTTAAAAAGATTAACTGTTACTTTGGCAGCATCATTTACAACCAAATTTAATGAATGAGACGCACGAGGTGCAAAAAAAGCTCTAGAATTTATTTTCCTTAAATTTACGATTTATGTATCGGTTGTCATAAAAATTTGTCTTTCCACTTTTTTGCCAAGACTACAAATATTCAGATACAAAGTAACTGGTTTCAACTTATTTCTACTTAAGAAGTAGTTAAATAATTAAGCGATTAGGGAATTAGGGACATAAATAAAACCCTGATGAAAAAGCCGAAATTTTACTTAAACAGAAGCTTAACCGAACCAATCTCTAGCCGAGTACAGTGGGGTCTGATCTCTTTGTAATATTAGATGCAATAAAGACAGAAATTTTTCCAGTTCAATGAGAGTGACCGAAAAGTTGTAAATTTTGGAAATTTCTGTGGACAGTTGGTCCTGAAACGAATTAGTTAGAAAACGAACGACAGAAAATCTGTTAGCTGTAAAAAATCTAAATATGTTAAACTTATGGCGAAAAATGTTTAAAATTTACAACAACCCTGTCGCGTCCTTTCAAGTATCAATATGCTAGTGATGTGACAAAAGAGGCATTTGACATTGACCGGTATCGGCACCCTCGGGATTTGGCAACCTGCGTGCATGCACGCGCGGCACACCTACCAGGACGTCTCTGATTCCATTCATTAGCCACTCGTAGGGAACTATTTCACTAAGTATTCTTAATTAAAACAATCCATGTTTTAATTAAGATTTAAAAAGTAAAGAATATTTTGTTACTTTTATGTACGTTTCTTCACAAAGTTATATTTAATTATAAGTTTCTTTAAAAGTATATTCATACAATTGAAGAATTTTTTGTACTAGGTATGTATATTCGTCACACATTTTGTTTTACCAAGTAAGTTTTTTTTTATAATTTTAATTTTAGCTCTTATATCGTGGCTAGTGATTAAAAAAATTATTTTAAAAAAGTTTTGGCTCAAGACCATATAATGAAAAAGAAAACATTATTAAAAGAGAAAGACCGATGCCTAAATTAAATATAAATACGTCGACAAAACAATTTCGACATTTTGACGATAAAATTTATGACGAGTGACGATTCTTTCGTAAAATTGAAGCAATTTGGAAATCGAAGCGGAATAGAATTTAACATTGGTAGACAATATAAAATAAATATTGAAAATTATAACAAGATAATTACGATTAATAGATATATCTAAATTAATAGATGTTATATGTTTTTTCTCAAAAGAATTGGCATTTAGAGGGCGTAGGGAATTTATTGAATCTAATAACAGAGGTAATTATATTGAACTTTCTTATTTATTAAGTACGGATAATCTATTTAAAATACATTTAAAGAAGTGTACGGTTTTTATTGGCTTATCGAACAAACGAATACGAACGGGTCCTGACGCGCAATTAATTGATTGCTCCTGTAAGTCGGCTTCTTACAGAAACACAGCTTCCCTATCATCAAATGTCACGGCACGCCACTGCTGTTTCGGGACCGATACTGAAACAAAAGACGATGGAAATTGCTGGAGTACTTGGAGTAGAAACCAACTTTAGTGCCAGTGATGGATGATCAGAGAGGCACATTGCACTACTGTATTTTCCTGATTGTAGTATTGTGGTAATTTTTCAACTTCGCTTTAGTCGTCATATCGGATAACTCCACACATTTTCACTTCCCCTTGTGGTGTCGACTTATGCGGACTCGACTGTATTTATTAATAGCCATTACGAAAAATAATGAATAAAATTAAATATATATTTATATATAACGTTATTTATTGAATGATTAATTAATACATGTCTTATAAACCACAATAATTGTTATGAGAGAAATATCCGAAACATCGAAAGGACTTGATAATTTTATATTATTTATTTTTTTAAATGATTTTAATGATTGTTTTTACTATTAACCTGGTAAATAACTTTATTTCCATTTACTTCATTTTGCAGTATTTGCCGTTTGGTATTCAAATTTTACTTTTACAAACGTCTTCACAAATTAAATTGGATGCACAATGGCAGAAATTGCTCGAAGCTCCTCGTTTTCGGTCGTCGTGGCACGGTTCTCCTATAAAAATAAATTAATTTAAAATATTTAGTAAAAGTATTGTCATAATACATGAAAGAAACGACAATTTTTTTAAAATTCGCTTTCAACAAAGTTAAAAACTGCAACAATTAGCACTATAAAATGTAAAATGGATAAGCTGGTTATCAAAATATAACAGTAGAACAGTACAAGTTAAAGGAGTTCGGCTCCAAAAGCCATACATCTATTTAAAGCCAAAATTGACTTCAGAAATGTTGAAAAAAGACTAAATTGAGCTAAAAATTATTTAAACTTTAGCGATTAGAAAAATGTATTTTTATGATTATTTTAGTTGTTGCATTGTGATACTATTGTGATACATGCGCGCGACCTGATCACACCGCTAATATACATGATATAGTCTGTATTAAATTCCATTTTCGTTTCAATGTGGATTGTATTTGTTTTCGTTACTTTGGGAATCAGTGAATAGGATCGTCCATATATCACGTAACGCTATTTTTATACTTACTCCATCTGTAACGCTCCATAGAATACTCGCCGCCAAAATTACGTAATGCGCATCCCAGATCGACTTCCTTAGTTGTACTAAGGTATAATACGCAGCACGGAGTACAGTAGCCTACGTCACGTTATTTTATTAATTGCATACAAAGCAGTGACATAAACAGTACGGTTCGCTAGGTACAGTAAAACCTCGGAATTGCACGATCTCGAATATTTTTTTCCTGTTTGGCAGGTTTCCGTTTTGAACAGGTTTTTTTTACCACAGAAAATGTTCTATTTCGAATAATGTTTTGCATTTAGACACGTATCGTTTTGTACAGGTTTTACTGTAACCTCTTCGGAAAGGAAAATGAATCATTCTGTTACCTAAGGGCTGAAATCCTAGCATTACATAACATAACTTTTTATACATACCCCACCCTTGTAACGCTCGTAACGATTATCTGCTTACCCACTCTCCCAAATCTGCATAACATAATTTTGCATGCTTAGCGGCATACGATTTGGCGACTTTTTTTGTAAATATTGGTAAAACATGTCTTAACCATATTTATATTTATATAAGGAGTACAAGTTATAAGTTATGAAATATGAGTTGCGAGTTATTTCCACATAGCCAGGGCAAATCTAGGTTTTTCGGGGCCTGGGGCTTATTGAAGTCCAATGGGGTCCATTTTTTTGTTATTACAAATAATACTATAAATTATCATTATTTTATTAAACCTTTATAAGAAGTATACACAGCAAACAAGATATAAATGCTGGATTTAAAAAAACAAAACCACAAGTCGAACACTTCCCAAGCGTTTAGGACTGTGTGATATATTTTCGAATGATGCGTGCAGATCCAAGTAAGGTGGCCTTTTGCAGCTGACAGATGGTGATTTTGTCAATATTTATGGTTTGCAAATGCCGGCCAAGGTCTTTTGGCACAGCCCCCAGTGTGCCAATAATCACTGGGACCACCTGTACTGGTTTGTGCCAGAGTCGTTGCAGTTCAGTTTTAAGGTCGTGATATCGGTTAAGTTTTTCCTGTTGTTTTTCATCAATTCGGCTGTCACCCGGTATGGCGACATCGATGATCCACACTTTATCATTATTATTATTATTATATCATTAATATTAACTTTTTTTATTATACGATAAGTGCTCATTGTTAATGGAAAAAGTATTAAAAATTGTATGATATTTCAATTTTTGTGGGCCCTTGACACTTGAGGGCCCAGGGCTTAAGCCGTATTACACATAGCTCCTACATATAGCCTAACTAAAACTACTCCAACCCTAACGGACTAATCTGATCCAAGCTTGCCTACAAGAATTTGTCTCCGATATTCTAATTTTCGGATTAATAAATTTTATTTTTTGAAGGATTGATCATTCGAAAAACTTACTTTCAAATAATTGTAACTTAAATACCTATCAAAATTTGAAGAATCATTTAAGAAAGAGATGGTTTAAAAAAGCAGTCCGAAAATGATTTTAAAATGAAAAGGTATAATTGAAATATATTATTATTATGTAATTAACATATTTACACACGTTAAATACATATATTAAAATAAAAAATATATGAAAAAAACAAACTTTTTATTTTAAATTTATTAATTCATATTATGGTATAAGCAATACCACGTAAATATTCTATTATACAGTAGCCCTCGTTATATCGCGCTAACTAAAAGCGCGATATAACCGATTACTAAAAATTCTGAACTTATACTAAACATATTATACATTTTATGGAATCTCTGTCCTCTATTCTTTCATCGGCGAGTGTTTCTGATATAAAATAAGCTTAGTTTTGCAATACTGAATTTTATTCGTAGTTATATCGTATTAATTGACGTTTACGTACGTATTCATCGATATCACGAATACCCATTTAGCATTATTGTTTCTTTAACGATGACATTTAAGACAAATACTGTCGATAGATATAAAAAGAAAATATCAGTTGCGATTTTATTATACAGTACTATATTTCATAACAAATCGCTTATTAAAAATTCGTGTAATTTTTAATTTTCCCAGCTGTTACGCATACATAACAACGTAGTCCGTAGCAGCGCCGTAACTAGCCTTTTATGCGCCCGGTGCGAGCTTCTGTAACTATGACCCAAAACTTGGTCCAGGTCATTTCTGCGCCCCCCTCATGGTCTGCACCCTGTGCCTGGGTACCGCCCTAGTTACGGCACTGGTCCGTAGTCAAAGGGAAAGAAAGTTTCAAATCGTGGAATCGTATCAAATTTGACTCTCCGAGTTTTTTTTACAAATCTCCACGTTTTAAGACCTCCTAAACCCAATAAACTGGGAAAAAAATTCCGTGGATGTGTGTGCATGTGCATGACTGTGTTGACGTCTATTTCATTTAATATCTGGGGATCGGGTAAAGATTAAGAAACGAAATTTGGCACGGTAGCTTTGTGTGTAAGGGGCATTGATGCTGTTAAATTTTGATGGTTAAAGGTCGAGGGGTGTCATGTGTTATATCTCGTAAGCGGTCGGATTTAATGAAGATACTCGTTATTAGCATTTACAATTTTTTTATAAAATTCATGCCTACCTTCAAAATTAAGCTTTTTGCTGTTTTACAATAAGCAATAATTAAAAAGTGATTTTTAAAACAAACCGGAAAAGTTACACAACTCGTTGCTACATTTTTTTATGCATTTTGTGCAAAATAAAAGAATAAAACCTTTTACATGTGTTATTTTATTAACTTTTGCTTCATCTCTGCATTGCGATATCATTTAGAAGAGTGGTAGGAGACGTTTCCAGACTCTGCCCACCGCCGTTTCTTGCTTCACGTGTTACTGCAGGAAAGATTGGGCCTTATACTATAACTTCCTTGGTTCGAGAAATCGATGGTCGACCGTGAGACGATCGAACGAATTTCGTTCGACGTCGCCTTTGGCCAGATTGCTTCGATATTGCCTACTTTGCGACGGGCTTAACTTCTCTTTTTTGACAATTATTTGATTTGATCTATTATTTTCTCTCCCAGAGTGTTTGGCTGCCATCTTAATCGTCTGGCCGTCGACATCAAATAGGTATGCGCAAAAGAAATAACATACGTAATAACTGACCTCAATAGTAATGACAGAAAATATGCAGTAAAAAAGTAATAGCCAAAGCTATTATTCCAATAAAACTGTACATTTGCAAAACACATCCAATCATATGTTATGTATATTATATATAATTATCATACTATCCCAATTATCGATCAATTATGCCATACCATCAATTATCATGCTATCCCAAAGAAACATTTAAATAATTAAATTAATAGCAAACATTCATCTTTTTTAAACAATTTTTAATTCTAACTCGAAATCTTCGTGACAAAGATTAAATACATAAGTTCTGTATAAAATTTCAATTAATAACAAATGACCAAATAGTTTTCACTTTTCGTTTATTTCGATATCTATCTTTCTTTTCTATTAACTAGGACCAGTGATAACGGAACCATACCTGCGTGGCGGTACTGGGACAAATTTAAAATTCAAAAGGTTTTTCTTGATTTCGGCTGTTTATGGAGTATACTGCTCAGATTTAAGGTTCAGCAGGTGTTAGAGTTTTATCAAAGGCTTCGGGCCTGTACACCAGCCCTAATAAGACTTGCTATCCGACGGCCGTGTTCCTATCCATAGGCCTTCGCGGGTTTTCAAATTTCTTCCATACTGTAATGAATCCCTTGGCAAAAGAGCTACATTTTACGGTATTGACATTCATACTCACATCAAGACAATGAGTGAAACTAGCACAGAGACCAACAGCTGATTTTCAAAGTTCACTGTTGGGAACGTTATCACATTTATAAATTACTTATCTTATTATTTGCATATAACGTTTAAGAAATATCTCAATTGAAATAATAACTATACAATAAATAATTAATTATAGCAATTGATAATACGCGTACACAGCCTATACAGTGTTATCGTATATTAATTACTACGGTACTCGTATATTATTTATTATAATTTTCATTTCGTGAAATTTTATACGAATTATATTATCAGTTTATTAAAGAAAAAATACCTTTGTTGATCTTGTTTGATAATGATTTGACATTAATGAGAAAATTATACATGATTAGCGAAAATGCATTTTTAGAATTATATCGATGACAATGTGTTTTTTGTTTTTTTTTTGTATTTTGCATTTTTTCGTGACTGTCAAGCATACATAACAAGGGAAAGTATTGAAATCGTCATCACATTTGACTCTCCGAGTTTTTTGCAAATCTCCGTGTCTTGATGGCATCAATTTCATTTAATGTTTCAGGATAGCGTAATGATGAAAAAATGAAATTTCGCATGGGGCAGTTTGTGTATAAGTGTCATTGATGCTATTAAATCTTAGTGGTTAAAAGTCGGGGGATAGAGGATGATCACTTATTCAAGCGAAACGTTAGCAAAGCCTCTTCTATTTGGCTTACAATATTCAGTTCGTTCACAAAATTTGATGGGCCGATTTTGATAAAACTTTGCCATTTTCCGTTATTTGTTATGAAAAATCCAAAAATGTAACGACGGTCAATGTAAATGTAAAAATAGGGTTCATGACTTTGTGTCCGATATACAGTGGGGTCAAAGTGTCGAGGTTCGTGCTCCCTGATGCGCTTAGCACGCTTAACAGAATTTAAGGAAGAAAAATAAGAAAACAGCATTACATTGAACACGATAAACGAACAAAACACAAGAACAAAGCAATTTCCATCGATTGCTTTGTTCTTGGATAGGCTCTTCGTGTCGGAAAGTGCAAAGATCTCATCTCCCATGGCCGGCAGGTACTGTACGAGGATAGCCTTTTCTATGCGAAAAATTGCAAGAATCGCTTCTTTCTTTCTGGCTTCGTCTCAATTCTATCGCGATACAACAAAGTCGTGGGATGTCCTTGTCATATCTCGAGTGGGGTCGAACTTAATGAAGATTTTACTCGTTGTAATAATTAATAATATACAGTTTTTATAACAAAATTGCATAATAGATGGCGCCATGCATAAACACAGAAATTTATTTATTTATTATGGTTAATAATATAAAAGTTATTTTTAAAATGAAATCTCATCACAGCCAAAAAAGTTATGCAATTCATTGCTAGATTTTTATACTTTTTTAAAATAAATTTTTGACAATTTTTGAAGATCATAATAATGGCAAATCCCTGCAAATCAGACTGTCGTAATCGTTTGTTTGTATAGCAGTTTTGCCTTACATTGTATAGTCTGTTATTTTAAATGGTAATTATTTTCCTCGTATAACTTAGACATAATGTTAAATTTGCCTGAAAATTCGTCCATGTTTATTATATTCTTAATCTAAAATTCTCAAGAAAAATTCCTAAGAAAAAATTTGATTGTCATCCAAATTGTCATAATTTTTTTATATCTCAGATGTTTTTATTTGAATATCAATTGTGTTTTACGTAAAAAATTAAGAGAAAAATTAAGCGATAAAAGTAAAATAGCTGTATGAGGAGAACCTGTGAACTTTGACCTATCGATCCAGAAATTTCACCAACTCAGTAATAACGAGAGAGGCTTAAGATTAAAATTTCAGCTTTATAGTAGATTCAATAGTTTTTTTCTGTAGGAGCCGATAAGCAACGCGCGTATTCGAACACGCGTGTTATAGGCTATAACCTGAGTCGTTGAGAGGAAGGGAAGCTATGTGGTTTCTGCTCATATAAAATTAATGTTTTTTACTAAATAGGTAATAAAATCTTTAAAACTGCTTGTTATTAATAAAGAAACATTCTACGTATTTCATTTAGTTAAAAACACACACACACACACACACACACACACACACACAAAAAGGCTAAAGAGGCCTCACTCCATTCCTGGTCCCATACGAGCTCTAGACAGCTCTGGCTATCACGCTTTATTGAGTGACTTGTATTTGATAAATGCCATTAGAGAATCTCTAGAACATTATAGTGCATCTAAGAAATAATTTTGGTACTATATCCAACTTGTGTAATTGTTTTCTTTATAAATAAAACAATTATATATTTCTTTAATGACTTATTTAATGTAGCGTTCTTAAATCTATAACATAAAATCAATTAACGATAAAGTGTATAAACATATACCGTATTTTACGGACTATAAGGCACACTTTTTTCTTCGAAAAATTGCCTCCAAAATTCAGGTGCGTCTTATAGTCCGTAAAATACGGTAATTTATGTTTATTAGCTATTACTTAGGTAAACTTGCACTTAAAATGTTTATTTTAGTGAATTATTAGTGCACCATAATTAGTCAAATATTACGAAATATTTTTAAATTATGAACTTAACAATCGAAATGTCTGTTTTTATGAATATAAACATAAATGTTATAATTAACCTTGCTTTATTTTTATTGTAATGTTTTATATATGTACAATTTGCAGTTTTTTAAATCGTGGAGTGAAATAAAATGAACAATTTCATGTTCATTTTATGGGATATCTCATGTTCGAATTTTCGAATTGCATCAATCGAATACTTTACTTTGTTAAGATGGTTTTAAACATTTAAATTAAAATTCGTACACATATGTTAGTTTAGCACGATCATTAAGAATCTGTTAGTAGCTAATTCAATCACTAATATTTTCCAACCATTGCTCAATCACTGGTCAATCTCATTAGTTAATCAATCCTTTACAATTACTGTTCAATTATGAGAATGATTAATTGAATTACCTTGATCAATTGTTAATATGACAGTAAAAATTCGTTATCATTTGGAAGATTACTTACTTTTTTTCATTAAGAAAAATGATCTGAGAATTTTTATTCTAAAAATAACAATTGCCACGTTCTGAAAACGATACTAAAAACTCACCTTCGCGTGCATATCCTCTACAATTTCTTTTAATACAGCATTGACCAATTCCACATTCATCGTCTCTGTAGCATCTCTTGGCTAAAACTTCTCTTTTAGGAAATATTGTCATCTTTTTATAAATATTGATTTATTTTTTAATTTTAAAATAAAATGGTCAGACATTTTTATAAATAATTCATATATACTTACGTTAAATAATAAGGATAATAAAATTAAATGGCAGATACGCCTCATGTTGTTCCAGCTTGGAGAAATGTTTAGTTTGAAAATGACGTTAACATTTATTTATACGAAACTCTTAAGAATTAAATTTCTCCGGTATGATTAAATATTTCATATTTTTATTCTTAAAATGAATTATTTTATATAATATTGCTCGAGTAATTTAAAGTACAGTACTGGTATAAAGATCAATTACTGTAAATCTACAAGCCTACTTTAATTATTGTATTTTTTGGAATTTAATAAAATGAAAAGAATAAAGTCCAATAATTGTATTGTTTTCATTAAAAATCTCAATGTTTAATATAACTTAACCACAATTTTCAGTACAGTTTTCATTACATTGTTTGTTATTTGACATCAGTTGTTTCCACTGAAGAAGAAATATATAAATTGATATCAAAAATCCTATTACCTAAATCAAAATAAAATATAATTTTTAATTAAAATAATTTTTGGAATAATAATACATCTAAAAATTTACAATTAATTTCTTTGAAATGAAAATTTATTAAACTATTCATGAGTAATGGTTTCAATCGTAGATTAAGAACATGCGGGTTATAAGTTCTAATCTGGTTCAAACCTCATAATTCATCATATAATAAGGAAATGTCGTTTTCTATTCTTCACCTATACTACCGGCCCCATTGTGGTTCATTCCTACTCGTAATGAGTGGAGCTTATGGTCAGTCGTAAAATCGTGCAGTGGTATTTCGCGTTAATTGATTAATTATCACGAGAATAGTATTTAAAAAGCATAGGGTAGATGTGCCAGTTTTGGCCAGTGTAGTACCAGTTCTGGCCAGAAAACAAATTTAACTTAAAAATATAATCACAAATGAAACAAACTTTTATTGTTAACTGTGTGAACAGTTAACAATAAAAGTTTGTTTCATTGGACAGATTTGAATATGTGGTAATTATATTTTTAAGTTAAATTTGTTTTCTGGCCAGAACTGGTACATCTACCCTACTTTTGTTTTATAATACGTTCTTTACGGTAAAAATTCAACTATTGATAAATCAATGGTGGACTGGCCCACCGTGAAATCAGGAATTTTCCGATGTTGTTCGATGACTGTTCATTATTTTAATATACGTTATATTACATTTGAAAAAATGTAAATAAATAATAAAAAATAACTAATAAAAACCAAAGCGCAGTGTATTGTATTAAATGTTTAAAAGTCATTCCAATTAAGGTCATAAGTTGTCATGTTACGGTTTATATAAACTAACATTCGACCCCACAATGTGCGTTTTGTAACTGTTAATCTAAAATGATTGATCGCAATTCGAGCCGTAGGCTGTGTGCTCTTGCGAGTTTTTTGGACTCCACCCTGAGGACACTGAAAATTTTTTCAGACCAACAATCGGGATGACCAGGTGATAAGGGCTCAACATATCAAGGACAAACCGCTCGCCGAAAAATACCTGGAGTTTTTTTGAAAATATCCCAAGAATTTTTTGGGAGTGGTTTGGACCCAGGATCCGAATTTCTCTCTGTAGGACCTGGGATTGAATCCGGGTCTAGGTTGATGTGTTAATCACCTCGGCCATCGGATCGACTATGTATATACACAGTATGAGCCTATTGTATTTGGTACAGTACATATTCCCATGCCAAAAGTTGTTACCAGTCCGACACTGCCGCTAATATTTTTATTGCACTTTAATATTAAATATTAAAACACAATAAAAAGATTAGAGGCATAACATAAATTGTATGAATATTAAAGAAAATCGTGTATAAAATGGTTTGCTACAAATTTTAACGTTACGAATACCAAAAATCACTAATATTTGACTATTAATACAGTATATTAAGTACAGTACTTACAGAAAATTTGTTGTTTTTTAGGAAAATTTAAATTTTTATTTTTTATATTATTCTATTTTATTAAATTATTATTTTGTAATTTTAATTTATCAATAAACAAGTTTACAATATTAATTATTACAAAATATCCTAATAAAGAAAGTTATCTTAATCAATAAAAATTGATTTTAAATATACACAGGTAGATGAAACAATATTTATAAAAAATATTCTTCCGAATAAAATTTCAATAAAAGTCTAATAAAACCAAGCCCAATACATTCTAGCCCAATAAAACTTAATAAAAATCGAATAAAAAACATTTTATGCATTTTATGCAAAGGATGTTTTCGTAAATTAAAATAAGATAATTCATGAATTTAAAAACATCTTCTTACCTTTAAAATTGACCCCTTACTAATAATAAAAATTCCCATCCAATTCAAACCCACAGTTTCATTATTAATTATTGATAGAAGATGATAAAGCTAAGAAACGAAAAAATATATTTTAAACCATTTTTACTTTAACAAAAATCTAAATATAAATCTAAAAACGACATAAAAATAAAAATAAAAAAAATTAATTACCTTTACTTGATCCTCAAAAGTATAAGAAGAGCTAATAATTCTGCATAATTCGTAATAGGGTTTAAATGCCTAAAAATAATTTAAATAAAATATTACGTTGTTTATTCTTACATTAATTTCTAAATACATGTACTGTGTATTAAATTTCGGTGACATTATCTGTGAGAATATCCTGATATCGTTAATTAAAAATAATTTATGATTTACTTACTGATTGAGTAATTAAAGATGCTAGAAACAAACTGACTGTAATTATAATTACACAGGCAGAAAGCAAAATTCCTAAAATAAAGATATTTTCTAAGCCCATATCGTCATAAAAGAGTAACATATATATTGTTATTATATACATTATTGTCAATATAATGTGCAGTATAGTCATTGGCCTTCCGAATAATTTATCCGTGATGCGGATACATTCGCGTAATTTATCATATTTTAAATCAATGAAACTAATAGATATCTTTTTGCCTTTGCTAGCTAGAGATAGAAGATTTACAATTTCCTGATATCTTAAGATGATAACGATTGTTATTAAAACCAACATTACACCATACCATAAAAAACAACCGACGGTATATGCACTTTCCAAAGAAAACCAGAGGGTGTATACGATTCTTAAACCATTCGAAGGTAAGTAAGCGGGTGATTGGTAAGGAAGTTGCATTTTTCCTTTCATATATACTACAGAAAACAATACATTTGATATTACCACAGCAAATATCACTCCAATTGATATTTTTTTATAAATATAATAAATTATCTCTTCTGCTTGTAAATTATTCAAACCTTCTTCTTTCGTTTCGTCCAAAATGCAAATGATTTCATCAAAATTGGTTGCTGCGTTTGTAAGATTAAAGACAGTAACTATTAAACTTACAAATATGCACCAGTTAGTCAACATGGAAGTTACGATAAAGCCTTTCTTTCCCCAAAAACCGGACATATCCATCCATTGACGGAATAACGCATACTTTTGCCAGAACAAGTACAGCACTCTTTTTATTACCGCAATCCATAATAAAACATTTACTATGATGACATAATAATATCTATACCATTTTTTTCTTGTCCATATTTCGATGTTATATCCGAATACGTACAACATATATGACAATTGTATTAGTGTATCTCTTATTTTGAGATTTTTCTTTTTTACTCTTTTTAGTATAAACAAAGAAATTTTGTTTTTCTTTCTGTTTTGGTCTTCTTTTTGTGTTAAATTCATTGCAAAATAATCAGTTGCTTGTTGCGAGTCAAAATGTTCAGTAAAAATTCTGTGTACTATCGACCCACATTTCAATCACCGATATTGATCGGTAATTAAAATGTGGATCGATAGTTAAACAGAATACACAACATGACATACTACTTGAGTATTTGGCATGCTTTATTACTGAAAAATTAAGTATGGCCGTAAACATGCTATTCACCCAATACCTCACTGAAGCGTAGTAAAATAAAACCGGTGTCCCTTGTATGGTTCTTAACTTTTTTGAGACCGCGGAACATTAATCATATACTGTACTGCACTTTTACTTTCCCGGTTGTTATTGTATACACAACAAGGGAAAGTGTTGGAATCGTGTCAAATTTGACTCTCCAGACTTTTTGCAAATCTCCATATTTATTTTTGCAATTAAGGCATTCATCAGAAGAGCCTTTTTAAATTGTACCAACTTACACGACCGTATCAAAGAGATTAATAGAATTAAAAGAATTGCAATTAATTTGGGTTACAAAACCGCCATAATTGAAGGGCTGCTCAAAAGTTACAAAGAAAATAAAGATAAAGCATGTAATAACTTCCATGGAATTAATAAATTCACATACAACAACTGATTGGAAGGTGTTGTGAATGAACTAACTTCTTATAAAAACTCGAGAATGATGTATAAAAGAGCACCCAATATTTATAATTAAGTGAGAAACGATAAGGACAGAATAAAAAAAGAAATCTGGAGTATATAAAATACCGTTTGAAAACGAACAGAATTGTAAAAGAATATGTGGGTGTGATTCAAAGAAATCTTGCAATATGCCTGAAGAAACATAAGTACAACGTTGAAAAAAGGCCACGCAACAATCTTAGTGATTGTGGCACAGATTGAAGGAGCAGATGTAAAATGGAAGGAAGCGAAAGTCATTAAAATAGTGCAATCACCATCCATTGAGTTGAATACGGAAAAAGTAGAAATTTACAAAAGCAAAATAAATAAAGGGTGCCTAAATGCTAGGGATGCTAACACACTTTCAACAGCGTGGAAATATACGAGAGCTATTTTTGAAATAAGGTCCGTTTGTGAATAAAAGTGAGAATAATACGCAATCACGGCAGTATGCATATGCTTCTGCTCCGAGCAAGCTTGGCGCGCGTTTTGACGCCATTTGCAGCCATATCGTCTGTCTGTATGCTGAGCTGTAAAAGTTTAAAATGTTTAAGAAAATTGAGTCTCCCGCCGACTGTGAGATACGATCTGTTATTCGATTCTTGAATGCAAGAAACTTGTGTGAAGCTTCGGAAGTGGGCCTACTATTTGTGCAAATAAGAAAATTTTTTTTGTAATTTTTGTATAGAAGCAAATTATAATAATTGTTGTTATTATAAATTAACGTTGTAAAAAGAAACCGTCAGACAAGAAAAAAAATAGTTAAACGAAAAGTGAATATTACATGTCCATAAAAGGACACGTCTGTAGAAATTTCTGAGAAAGTCATTCTTCTCAGGTTGAAACAATCGAGGAATTTGAGTACTTAGATCGAACATCTTCGGTAGGAATCGAATTGTCAGTCGATGCTGACTCATCCGACGACCGGGGTTCCGATCTCGTTACAATGCGTAACGAGGGGGGGGACCAATTAGAGAGCGGAGGCAAATCGACATCGACCTATCGGAATGTTCGATCTGGGACTCAAAAGAAAGTTATAAAAACCCTGAGAAAAAGGGATGTGACGTTCTCTCGGTCATTAGTTCTCTCGGTTCTTGGCTCTTAGAGCTTTGTCTCGCGATTGTACGACGGGATTTTTTTCCCGTGATCTTCGGCAGTTGGATTACATCTCTTTTGGAAGGTCACCCACTCCCTTGGATTTGTCACCTGTAATCTGAATCGTCCCTACGTCCGGAACTTTCCCTCGAGAAACTGAACAGTGCGCCCCGGGACCATCATACTCCTGCGAAACATCGGAGGACTTTTCTTGTGGACTTTCGATTCCGAGAGAAGGCCCAGAAGACTCGAACGCCGCCGCTGATAAAAGTGTATCGTAGTTGTAAGCACCTTTTGTTATATAAACGGGTTACGAATGAAAACCTGTCTCTTGAGAGTTTCTTTCACTCCCACACGTGGATCGTGACCGCGCGACATTCTGACTAACGCAGTCGTTCGGCAAACCTCACACTGGTGTCAGAAGTGGGATCTTTCTGATTGTTTTTGCAACAATTGCAAACAATTTCAGTCCCACAATAATTGTTGAGGCAGCCGAGAGAAAAGTGGGAAAGAACCATGGAAACAGAGACAGGTTTTCCAGCGCCGACTCGCGACCTAGGAGGCGGCTCAATTAGCGCCCTTTCAGCCTTTAGTGGGATGATACCTACCTACTCGGGAGACGCGGGGCGCGTAACAGATTTTTTCGATACGTTAGGGGAAGTCGCAGGATTAGCAGGTTGGACCCCTAGACAATGTTTAAGCATTGCTAAGTGTAAACTAACAGGGATAGCGAGAGATTTTGCGTGGCGCGACCTCCAAATGAAGGAAGTAACGGAGTACGCAAGCTTTAAACGCTTAATGATAAGTAGATTTGACCGAGAACCATATTCTATTAGGGTACAGAAATTCCACGCGTGTACGCAACGCAAAGATGAAAGAGTTCAAGAATTCGCCGTTAGGTTACAAACGTTAGTTAGCGCGATAATTGTAGATCGAACCGGGATAAACGAGCAAGAAAATGCCATTATCAAACGGTGTCAGCAGCAAGAATTGGACGAGAAGCTGCGCATTCAATTCTTGCACGGCTTAAATGAAAAAATGAAACGTAACGTAATGACCCATGACCCAGCTACATTTTCGGAAGCGTTAAAAATAGCGATAAGAGAGGAAACAATAGAGCAATTGACTAACAAACAGCGGAATTATATAGGAAACGTAGAGGAGTCTGCAGAGAATTCCCCAACGAAAGCCGACGAGACAAAACCCCATAAGGAAGATGCATTAGAAGCGAAAATAAGTCAAATCGCTAAACAGATAGAAACGTTAGGAAAGAGATTAGACAATCGGTCCTCGACAACGCAAACAACTAGTACGCGAGCAGGAGAATCCAAACAAAATAGACGAATGCCATCACCCGCGTTACGGGGGAGACAGGAAGTAGGTAACCCCAGTACCCATTCGAGCTCTCAACGCCGATTCGCGCAGCCGCAGCGCTTACAACAACCGCGTTTTCCTACAAATAACCGATCGTCCTTAAATTATTCTGCCCAGATTCCTTCTAGACGATACTCCGGATATAATTCATTTCCTTGTAGGCCGAATTTCGAATGGAGACCAACAAATTATCGGCGATCTACTTCAAATTGGTTAGACAGTAGAATTTATGCGTCGCCCCCACTACCCGATTGGTATGGAGAAGATACCTTCCCTCCGCCCAATCGAGGGGAGTGGAGAGGAAACCCTAACACTCCAGAATGGCAGGTTCCTGTTATAAATAATCCGTTTTCGCCGCGATATCGGGAACAAATGCCAGTCTATCGAGAACAGTATAGACAGATAGGACCTAGGGATGATCAGAACTCTGAATATTTGCCTTTTAACCCGACGCGTTACGCGCAAGGCTGGTTCGTAAACAACCCTAATGCCCAGCGGGCCTTAGATAACGCGACCTTTCCTAAATACTTAGCGCTGCCCAGTCCGGAGGAAAGCCTTCGGCAAACAAATAATGTATCACAGGAGTTAAATAAAGATAGTGTAAGGTTTAATCGAGACGGAAGTAGAATAACTTCGGTGAAAGCAAAAGAACAGCGTCGAGATTTAGAGCAAATAGTAGATTATCCGCGCGAAGCTACTCGTTTATCGGGTGTCGGAGAATCTAAATTTATAAATGAAGATTTACCCCCTTGCACGTTAGTTTGTGAAATCGAAAATAAAAGAGCGAAATTAACAATAGACACAGGCGCGGCAGTTTCTTTGATATCAAAAGATTTCTTTTCGAACTTACGCGAGTTAAAGAAAGCTGAAACCAGAGAGGTAGAGTTACTTAGTGTCACAGGACACACAATAGAGACGCTCGGAAAATTCGATTTAGCATTTAGAATCGGGCAATTGAATTTTAGACACGATTGTTATGTAGTGGACTCCAAAATAACAGAACCTAATGACGGGATCCTAGGTAGAGACGTGATTGAGAAATACGACCTTACGATTTCGATAAAAAACGCGAAGCTTATTTTCCCTAGCGGTAACGAAGTTACATTCTGGGGATTAGCGAACCTTCATAATAATGTTAATAACCCACGTAACATGAGTAAGAATGACAGCGAGTTTGCAATGGTAGAAAGACAAAAGAACGGGAAGGATAGTCTATGTCAAGGAGATTTGAGGGATTTAACCCGAACAAACGATTTTAGAGAGGGTAGCAAAGTGAGTAAAAGAAAAAAACGAAAAGAAAACAAAAAAAATTTAGAGCGAAGAGTTGTAGAAAAGAGCAGTCAAAAGGAAAATGACCAGAGAGTGGTGGTAGCAAAGAACGACTCCACCATTCCCCCTCGGTCAGAAGTCGTTATAGAAGGGAGAGTATGTGGCAAGCACGTTAATAGACAGATAGGTGTAGTTGAACCATGTCCACTTGAAAGGGAGGATCTGATAGTCGCTAACGTGTTAGTGAAGGTCCCCAAAAACGGAACTGTTCCCATAAGGATAATGAATGTAAGCACGCAGCCCCTAAAGCTAAAACGAGGAAGTAAAGTAGGCGCGTACTTTCAAGCGGAAGAAGAATCAAAAGAGGAGGCGAAACAAGATAGGATATCTCGGGTGGAAGAGAATCCCATGACCAGAGCCCAATTTGCTAGTTTATTTGATTTGAAGGAAGTAGGTAAGGACAAATTAACCCCTTTAATCGATTTATTATACAAATATCAGCAAGTATTTGCAAAGCACGACTTTGACTTAGGATATTGCGATTTAATTCAACATACAATAGAAACAGGAAACAGTGCACCAATATATCGTGCTCCTTATCGCATTCCGTATGCTCAGCGGGAATTAATGGATAATCTAGTAAGCGAAATGGTGAACAGCGGGGTAGTCGAACCGTCCAGCTCCCCGTGGTCGGCACCAGCTCTTTTGGTAAAGAAACGTGATGGAAATTGGAGATTTGTGGTGGACTTTAGGCAATTAAATAAAGTAACAAAAATAGATCCTTACCCTTTGCCCCTCATCCAGGAGTCATTAAGCTTACTTGGGAAGGCAAAGTATTTTTCCACAATGGACACTTTAAGTGGGTATTGGCAGCTACCCCTGAATCCCGACACGAAGGAAAAGACCGGATTCAGTACCACATCAGGACATTACCAATTTAACCGGATGGCTATGGGACTTTGTAATGCAGCTGCAACCTTTCAACGGCTTGCAGATCTGATATTAACGGGTCTAAAACACAAAATTTGCTTAGTCTATATGGACGATATCATGGTGTTTAGTTCTGACGTTGACTCGCATCTAGAACGCTTAGAACTCGTCTTTCAACGTCTAGCAAGTGCTGGAATAAAACTAAAGCCAAAAAAGTGCAGTTTTATGAAGCGACAGATAAAATTTTTAGGGCACGAAATCTCGGAAGAAGGGATTCGACCCGACCCCTCGAAGATCGAATGCGTGAAAAACTTCCCTCGACCAAGCAATGAGCGTGAGGTGAGGGCCTTTTTAGGATTAACGGGATACTATAGGAGGCACATTTTTCAGTATGCAAGAATATCTAAGCCTTTGTCAGACCTGCTAAAGGCAGATAACAAATTTCACTGGACCAAAGAACACGAAGAGGTGTTTGAAAGGCTTAAGGAAATTTTGGTGTCTGCTCCCCTTTTGCGATCACCAGATTTTGGTAGTCCTTTTATTTTGGCAACCGACGCATCGAACACTGCAATTGGAGCCGTATTATCGCAGGAAGACGAGCGGGGTGAACTCCCTGTAGCCTATGCTAGTCGGTTACTCAAGGAAGCCGAAAGAAACTATAGTACAACAGAAAAAGAATGTCTAGCAGTTATATGGGCAATAAAATATTTTAGACCTTATCTCTATGGTAGAAAATTTAAAATCATAACTGACCACAGACCGCTTAGATGGCTAATCAACGTCAAAGACGAAAGTTCAAGGCTGAGTCGTTGGAATTTAGCATTACAAGAGTACCAGTTTGAGATCATACACCGTCCAGGAAAAGCACACGCTAATGCGGACGCATTAAGTCGAGTACCTATAGCTCCAATAATTGAGATGCACCCAATATATAGTAAGGCTCAGATTCGGGAACAACAATCGGAGGACCCTTTTTGTAAGGAAATCAGACGACGCCTAACAGAAAACCTATCCCCGTCGGAACAGGGTCTGAACACAGATGGTAACGAGTTTTATTTAGACGCAGATCAAACCTTATATCATAGAAAGACAAACCCGGAAAGAAACGAAACTTGGGACAGATTAGTCATCCCTAAAACTTTGGTCGAATACGTTTTGAAGTTGTTCCACGATATTCCAAGTTCGGGACACTTAGGCGCGAAGAAGCTGAGAAAAAAATTACAGACGCAGTTTTATTGGCCCGAAATGAACAAAGACATCATACATTATTGCCAGACGTGTCAGGAATGTAGTTTGCGACGACGTCCTCTACACGGACATCAAGCTCCCTTACAAACATTCCCTAAAATCACAAAGGTATTTGAGAGAACAGCTTTAGACATACAAGGTCCTTTTCCTACCTCTAATAATGGCAACAAGTATCTCTTAGTTTTTGTAGATCACTTTTCTAGATGGGCAGAAGCAGTGCCATTACCAGACGTTACTGCTAAAACCGTCGCCAAAGCGTTCGTTACACAAGTGATCTTACGACATTCAGTCCCCAAACAATTATTGACTGATAGAGGTGCAAATTTTACTTCGAAAATGATGCGAGAAGTTTGTGATCTCTTGCACATAGAAAGACTTCTCACCACTGCATACCACCCACAATGCAACGGCATGGTGGAACGCTTAAACAAAACCTTAATAGATATACTAACGCATTATGTAGATAAAGACCAGCGCAATTGGGATGAAATGGTTCCTTACGCCCTATTCGCGTACAACACCACCGTTCATTCCAGTACCAACGAGACGCCATATTATTTAGTGTACGGAAGAGACCCAATTTATCCATTTGATGTCGTAACTGAACCCAACCGACCGAGTTACGATATTAGCGAAAATTATGCAAGCGAACTGAGGGCGAGACTAGCGATAGCACACAAGCTGGCCCAAGAACATGCAGAAAAAGCCGCACTGGATAGAAATGCGTATCAACAGCGAAGGAATAAGCCCTACAAATTTTCTATAGGCGACAGAGTTTTCGTAACGGAAGTAACGGTTCCATCGGGATTAAAGCGAAAACTAGCTCCAAGATGGCAAGGACCCTATAGGATAGTAGCGGAGACAAGTCCGGTCGACTTTATCGTCCAGCATGTGCATAACGGGAAAAGGATGCACACTCACGCTAACCGGATGAAGCCCGCTTTGGCGCGTATGGAATTCGGATCTTTTGCGACGGACGAAACTAAGTCCGAAGCAAAGGCTACCGAGTCATCCGCCTCAGAACATCAGTTGCCTATATCTAGAGACCCTTGGGATGAATTTATTTTAGAATCAATTCAGCCGGACCAACTAGACACAACAGAAACGCTAGTACGCAACCAACAGACATCCACTGCACAACCTTCACATAATTATGCCCTTAGAAGTCGGGGATCTGTGCAAGAATATCCATGGGTTCTTCCGACCTCGTCAAAAATCACACTACCGATTGACGCGATGGGAACAGACGCGGAAAAAAGTAGGACTTTACCACAAAGCCAGGGTCATGAGCGCTTGCCGCCACCTACACCTATCGGACTCTTCAAAGATTGTAAATGGTAGTCTCTATCACCCAGCAAAAGAGACTATCATAAGAAAAAGAGGAGGAGTCATTGACGATTAAAATATAAATGAAAGTTTTGATTAGAGGCAAAAAAACGGGATTTTTATTTTTATGTCGCGAACCCAGAACTATTAGTTATGTCAACTTTGTAAACCTTGAACGTGAAATTTTCTGTGTACACCAGCGTTTTACGAGTTTAAAATTGTCGCGAGAGAAACACGAGCGCAAATATCTGTCATAGATTGAGTAATTTATATAATCGGAATATGAGGAAAATTTTTCCCTCCCATTTTTAAACGCGTGCAAAACAACTGTCTGTCACAACCAAAGCAACCGTCAAAAGAACCGATTCGGAAGAAAATGACGATATTCGAAAAGAGAAAGTTGAAATCATCATCAGAAAAGGTCCAAGAAACGTCGAACTTTCAACAGAATGAGTCAAAATTGAAGAAATTGTCATCTTCGAACTACATGACCTCGATTAGTGGTAATCTGCATCAACTCTGATGACAGATAACTGTCTCTTGTTCAGAAGACTGACATCTAGAAAACTGGTATGTCTGAGGAGAAAATGGGGAACACACAAACTTTCACTGTCTGTGCAGACACCCCATCATACTCATACGATTCAGAACGGAAATGGAGTAGTCCACTCCAAATGTCCAAAAAAGGAAGAAAAACCTTTTTGTTGGAAAACTTCGAGAGAAAGGAAGAAAAGCACACCTACAGATGACACGTGATCTTCGGACTCTACATGTCCACGTGCGTCGGAAGTAGCTTCTACATTTTGCATGTGACAGACCGATTGAACTAAATATCGAATCCCTGTTTGTGTTCCCAAGAACCTGAAAAGAAACGTGGACATATTCAATTTTAAAACCCCTTTTTCGGCTTTTTCAGAAATGGAAATGGAATATGGTGATTGTTATGAATTGCTCAGTCTACAAACATAAAATGTTTGCGTACCGACAAATGTAATTTAAATGTTCAAATCGAATTAAATACAACACCAAATGTTCGTAAACGTTGCACAAAAAAAAGGAAAGAAATGTAGCATAGAACTTAAATGTAAAAGTTAAAATTGTCGGAAAAATTTATAATTTGTTAAAAATTTGTTATTCGATGTAACCGCGATTGTTATTTGATCATTTGTAGAAACCTTCGGATATAGTCATGTGATGTCACGCGAAACCAAACGTGCGCGAGAAAAACAAGCGGAGAATGAACTGACAGCGTACAACGCTCTCAGGTAAAATGTCGCTACTCTACAGCAACATTTTAAAAATGGCGGAGAGCCCTGTGAAGCTTCGGAAGTGGGCCTACTATTTGTGCAAATAAGAAAATTTTTTTTTGTAATTTTTGTATAGAAGCAAATTATAATAATTGTTGTTATTATAAATTAACGTTGTAAAAAGAAACCGTCAGACAAGAAAAAAAATAGTTAAACGAAAAGTGAATATTACATGTCCATAAAAGGACACGTCTGTAGAAATTTCTGAGAAAGTCATTCTTCTCAGGTTGAAACAATCGATGAATTTGAGTACTTAGATCGAACATCTTCGGTAGGAATCGAATTGTCAGTCGATGTTGACTCATCCGACGACCGGGGTTCCGATCTCGTTACAATGCGTAACGAGGGGGGGACCAATTAGAGAGCGGAGGCAAATCGACATCGACCTATCGGAATGTTCGATCTGGGACTCAAAAGAAAGTTATAAAAACCCTGAGAAAAAGGGATGTGACGTTCTCTCGGTCATTAGTTCTCTCGGTTCTTGGCTCTTAGAGCTTTGTCTCGCGATTGTACGACGGGATTTTTTTCCCGTGATCTTCGGCAGTTGGATTACATCTCTTTTGGAAGGTCACCCACTCCCTTGGATTTGTCACCTGTAATCGGAATCGTCCCTACGTCCGGAACTTTCCCTCGAGAAGCTGAACAGTGCGCCCCGGGACCATCATACTCCTGCGAAACATCGGAGGACTTTTCTTGTGGACTTTCGATTCCGAGAGAAGGCCCAGAAGACTCGAACGCCGCCGCTGATAAAAGTGTATCGTAGTTGTAAGCACCTTTTGTTATATAAACGGGTTACGAATGAAAACCTGTCTCTTGAGAGTTTCTTTCACTCCCACACGTGGATCGTGACCGCGCGACATTCTGACTAACGCAGTCGTTCGGCAAACCTCACACTTGGCAGCAGCGGAAATTCACTGTCAGATTTGTGAAGTTTACGGTGATAATGCTATGAGTGACAGTAAAGTTCGAAAATGGGTAAGAATGTTCAAGGATGGGCGAGTTAATGTGCATGATGAGCCACGCCCTGGTCGACCTTCTCTGATTTCTGAAGATTTGGTTCGTGATGTGGATAACAAAATTCGAGAGGACCGACGATTCACGATTTCAACGTTATCAATTGAATTTCCTCAGATTTCAAGATCAGTTTTGTATACCATTGTTTCGGAGAAACTGAATTATCGAAAATTGTTTTGTCGGTGCATTCCAAGACTGCTTTCTGACGATCACAAAACAAAAAAATTGGGCAGTGTTTTATTGTTATGACTCGATACGATCAGCCACACAGTCCAGACCTTGCACCCAGTGATTTTCACTTGTTTCGATACTTAAAAGAGTTCCTTGGTGGTCAACATTTCAACGACGAAGAAGAAGTGAAAACTGCAGTCGTGGATTGGGCTTCTTGACAGGCGGCAGATTTCTTTGAACTCGGAATTCAAAAAATTGTTGAGCGGTATGACAAATGTTTAAACAAAATGGAAATTATGTAGAAAAGTAGATAAAAGTATGTAGAATATGGAAAAAAATATATTTTAACGATATTTACAGTATTTTTCTTATTAAAAAACGGACCTTATTTAAAAAATAGCCCTCGTATAACAGAAATAAGAATGGGACTTAAAAAACCCTTAAATTATGGATACCTTGCGGTTACTTGCTGTTTACTGTGTATTTTTATTGATTCATTTATTTTGTTTATTTATTATTTTTAATATGCAGATAAAAATTTTTTTAATTTTAAACTTTATAAATTTGAAAAACGGTACGTTCCATTTTGGAACATTTACATTGTATTCTACAGCCGGCGGATGATTTACACTAACAAGAAGTTGAAAACGTTAGTGTAATAAAAACTGTTTGCTTAGCAAACAATAGGTAATATAGTGATTTGATGTATTAATAAAGCATTGATAGAAAATGGATTAAATATGATCAATCGCCATCTACTGGCAGAAAGTGGCATATTATAACATAGCGGCGTGACCGCGTTATCTACAGATAATGAAATTCGCTATATAGACGCCAAGCCAGATACACGGGCCTGTAGTATGAATTAATTTTGTATTTTTGAAAAGCGAATGAGGTTTCTCGCTTTTCAAAAATATATAGTGACTAATTTTAACTAAATATTTAACGCATGTTTTGTCAAACACATATAAGTCATACAGAAAATATACAAAGAAATAAATGGAAAACTATTAAATGGATTGTACAAAATACATTTTTAATAAAAGTATCATTTTCACATTTTGTAAAAAAATCAGCAAATAACTTATTTTCTAAAAAAATAATATTAAGTAGTAAAAATACATTAGAAAATAAGATTTCTAACACATGCTAAGCAAAAAAAAATTCCACTTTTCGATTTTAATTAATAGATGTTATAAGAGAAAATGTGGGTGCCCTCTCCAGGCATTTTTCCGACTGTGGCCTTAAAAAGCTTATGAAGAATTGGATTAGCCGACAGATTACACTACAAGACTGTCAACTTTACTTTCTACAGCAATAGAAATTTATTAATTAGTCAATCAGCGATCGTTATCTTTTACATCTATCGCTCCAAACTCAGACATCAGAAATAGTAGAAACATTATATGTTTGTTTACTTATGGCAACGCAACACTTGGGCGATCTGCCTAGGAGGAAGTCTTCCGGGAAGTCTTTTTAAGGAAAACTGGCCCCTATTTACAGACGTGGAGAAAACCTGGAAAACTCTACGTGGCCAGCCCGTCCCAGCGAGGCGTGAACCCACGACCGAACTCCCAGTGTTCAGGGAACGAAGACCGCTTGGTCACTGGTGGGCCAACATCAGAGGCGTACGGGACATTCCAATTTTCGACGTGAGTGTTGAAGTCAACAATTTGATGTCATCAACGAGGTTCCAACTCAAGTACGAACTGCTTAGTTCCCATACTTCTATTCTCAACAAGATGGATTTCATTCAATTGTCTCACCAATTACGCACAATTCATTGGAAAGTAGCAGTCAACATAACATATCTGTTGAGTGCTGAGTGTGTTGAGTCAGCGTTGACAACAGCGCCACTTCAATGTTGAAAAAAGGAACGACTTTTAACGAACATTGAGATCAGCGCTGAGTCAGCGTTGAAAATTGGAATGTCCCGTTGGAGCAAGCAGCTCCAGGCGCACGAATCACAGGGCGCCAAATTAGAAAGAGCAAAATAAAAACTTGTAAAAACATTTGTAAAAAATTTTTTTGAATTTAATAATCAATCAATTCACTATTAGATTTGATTCCGTTCAACAATTATGTACACTTTTTAAGTGTTTATCACTTGCATATCTTGTCGAGTCATCTAAAAAAAAATATTCTGGAAGGATCAGAATTGTTACAATTGGCATATCCTTCCGACATTTCGCCTAGTTTTGGACCTCAACTGCTTCGATTTAAAATGTGTTTTTAAACTCAGGTAAAAGAAATTACTTCTATACGCCAAGTAGCCGAACTACGTTTAATTCACACCGCAGCTTCAAGTAGCTTGTCAGACATTATTGCAGCATGCCTCATTTTTTTAACTTTACCAGCGACGAAAGCAACAGCAGAACGAAGTTTTTCAAACCTGAAATTAATCAAAACTTATTTAAGAAGCAGCGTTTCGCAACACCGTCTTAGCTCTGACTACTGTATCAATTGAAGAAACAATAACTTGTCAATTTGATCGGGAGAAAGTGATCGATGGATTTGCAAACGATAAAGCGAGAACACAGTTTTGAAGTTTTTTTAAATCTATTATTATGTATTTGTTATGAAACTAAACATGCATTCATTTTGTAAATACAGTTTATATAATATGTAGTAAATATTATTAGTAGTCAGGCCGGATGGCCGAGAGGTTAAGGTGGTAACCTATCGTTCTGGGGGACTTGCGATCAAAATTCCCAGTAATTTCTCGGGGTTGGTCCTCATATAACAAACTCTGAGTAAATTGTCTCTACTCTGCCGGCACTACAGACAGTGGCGTAGCTAGGGTGGGGCAAGTAGGACACGTGCCCCGGGCGCCTTTCAAAGGGGAGCGCGCAAAATCGCCAATTATTAAATTTAAAAATCAAAATAAATCAATTCATATCAAACAATCTCGTCCGCGACTCACGCGCTTCGCGAATGAGCGAGAGGGAATGAGTGGTGCGCGCAGGCGGTGCACTTGCTCGTTCAAATTCGACACTTCTCGCGCAGTTGTTTATTTTGTTTACGTGTGATTCTGATTTAAATACTCTCGAGCAAGCGAGCGTTATTAAAGCTACTTGATTTGTTATTTAATTGTCAGTGTCGGGATAGAATCGTCTGAAAGTACGATTCCCGCCTTTTCTTGTTTCTTTTTATTTTATTTCAAATTAGTCGACGCTGCAGAAGTCGGTTAGAAAACGACCAGTAGTTTTGAATCCACGATCGCTGATTAGCCGCGGATCATCGGACCATAGCTGGACCTACGACAGAGCTAGGTAGCGCTTATTGGTTAATCAAACTTAATTTCAATCTGTATAAAAGGCAGCGTCGTAACTAGCCTTTTATGTGCCCGGTGCGAGCTTTTGTAACTATGCCCCAAAACTTGGTCCAGGTCATTTCTGTGCCCCCTCAGGGTCTGCGCCCTGTGCCTGGGCACCGCCCTAGTTACGGCACTGATAAAAAGTTAAAATTTTGGCGGGAAAAGGGGAGTTGGCCAAACGGACTTTTTTTAATTCTTTCCGCCCTGTGGGCACTAAGAGGGCCTCTTTTAGTAGGCCCATTATGGGTTCGGCCAGGCCCACAATGGGGCGACCGGGTGGTGAGGGACGGGGCCCGACATATCCGAACGGACCACCCCTGAAAAATTCCTGGGAATTATTCGACTGTTCGGATTCAATCCCGGGTCCCCAGAGCGGTAGGCTGCCACCTTGGCCGCTCGGCCATCCGGCCACTTATTCAAATGTTAGTGGCGGAATGGAAGCGCTTCCGAGACAGCTTTCACGGCGAGAATAAGTGAATGGTGTAAAGCAGCCAGAGGGCATTGGCGCATGCGCTTTACAGAGCATCAACCTCAGCCGGTTTAACTGGCGGAAACTACACACGTGTAACGCTTCCAACGATTCTATCCCTTAGCCACTGGTAGGGAGCTATCTGACTAAGTGAATTGTTTAAGATTTAAAAAGTAAAGAGTATTCAATGTTATTTTTATGTACTGTACGTCTTTTTGCAAAATTATATTTAATTACAGTATAATTAAAAGAAAATTATAATCATATTGACAGATTTTCAGACAAAATCTGTTGCCGCCGCGAGCGCCACCGTATTTTTTGTAAGAAAAAATGATAATTTAAAAACGTTTGGAGACGAGAGTTTTTTTGTATCGGCCAAGTAACGCAGCCGTATTGTTTTTTTTTCTTCTTGTTCTTGTGTAACGACCCGCAAACAGCATTAAACTTTTATCAAACCGCAAGTGTTTTCTTTCATATTTATACTGTCCATTAAAGATCGACAAACAAAATCTTTAGAATTTTTATCACTTTTAGATGTTTTTCATAATATTAAAATTATTAACAATTTTTCCAAGCGTGTTTTAATTCTTTAAATTAAGTAAATTTTATGGGAAATTTTTTGATTTATCTAAATTACGTAGTGAATCGCAATATTTATATTCGTGTCCGGACTATATTGACAAGTAACTCTTAAACATAAAACATATTATAATTAATGTCAATCCAAACAAAAACGTACTAAAAGAATTATATGATTTAATATCTTTAATTTTTACGGTACCATCTACCAGTGGGTCTGGTGAGCGCAGATTTTCGACCACGAAGCAAATTCATACATTGGCCAGGAACACTCAGTCGGAGGAAAAATTGTCGTCGCTAGCGTTGCTTTCGATAGAAAAAAAGCTTTTAAATACGTTGATAGAGTCGATGACCAGCGACTTTTATGATAAAGTAATTAACGACTTGGCGGAAAAAATCGCTGAATAGAGTTAGTTTATAAAAAATTTAAAAAAAAGTTTTTCTATCATTGTTTGTATCAAATCAATTTGTATTATGTATGTATTATTTGTATTTTAGAACTAAAATACATAAATTGTTTATTTTTGTCATTTCCAGTATTTGTTTAAAACTTTTATGGAAATGTCATGTACCGGACAGGTTTGACCCGTCACGAAAGACGCGAAAAAAACAGTTAATTTAGAGAAAAATTTATTAGTTTAAAAAAACATAGGTAAAAGTCGTTTGTAGTCGGACATCCATTGTTTATATCAAACTGCCAGGCAGAAACCATAAATCGCGGAAGGAAGTCGTCCTATGATCGGTGGAAGATCGAATTCATCTTCGATTTTGACTTTTCTCACTCTCCAGGTAACAGTCTCGTTACGTTGACGGCCGGATGGCCGAGCGGTCAAGGTAGCAGCCTACCGCTCTGAGGGACCCGGGATCGAATCCGAACGGGTCGAATAATCCCCAGGAATTTTTCGGGGGGTGGTCCATAAGGATATGTCGGGCCCCGTCCCTCACCACCCGGTCGCCCCATTGTGGGCCTGGCCGAACCCATAATGGGCCTACTAAAAGAGGCCCTCTTAGTGCCCACAGGGCGGAAAGAGTTAAAAAAAAAAAAAGTCTTGTTACGTTTAGTAACCAGGGACCAACCACTCGGAAAGCGTGATTGATAGAGAACGACTAATCAAAATGGATGAAAGAAAGAACGGAGATTGACATAATCTCCGACAGTCGAGGATACCTGGCACTCGGTTAACATTCCGAGTAACCAAAACGCCGCGTGTGTCAACGCGCAAAAGAAAAAAGAAAAAAAAACAAAAAAACAATTTCTCGTCTATTGTGCCAACCTGTAACCCGTGCCACTTCGGACTTAGACCGTGTCCCCGACGCCAACAGAGGAAGTCTCCCCGTGCCCTACAGACTTGTTAACGCCACTGTCTCGGGGCCACCTTCGATCCACCATCAAAGAACCACATCGACGCCCAGGATGTCCGAACGGCTGATTGTCCTAAAGCAAACTATTTTGTACATAGTATATGTTTATTTTATGTTAAAATAAACGGTTTTTGTCAGATACTTGC